>NC_091129.1:37728217-38085717 GCF_040183065.1 Periplaneta americana
CGGTGATGAATCGTGGCATTTGTTTTTCCAATCCGGCATTTGCCTTTATGACTAAGGGAAATCATTAAAAACCCCAGTCAGATTGGTCTGCAACGGGTTTTGAACCCGGGACTTCCCGAATGCATGTCTCAAACGCTACAGTCTGAGTCAACTCGCTCGGTTGTATATCATTGTTTATTCAAATAATACCCTACATAAATATTATTTTAAGGAACACAGGAAACGAATATGGGTAAATTATGAGCGCAGGAACTCCATTTTGTGACACCTTTTAAAATAATTCAGCTCCAGTGAGCTCTATGGTAAAATGTTTGTTTATTTATTATTAGCTGTATTTTTGGTCAAGTAAAACTACTCATCTTTACGACAGAACTCTTAAATATTATGTTCTGTGAACAAAAAGAAACTGAAGTTTATAAAATTAGAGTATTTTATGTGGACCAAATAAAGTTGCAATAATCAAGTTATACAATATTTCGACAGAATATCCAGTTTTCTGTGCGTAAAGATCTATTTCCATCTTACCTCAGTCCTCATATGTAACATTACATCCGTCTAGAGAAACTACAAATTAATATATTAATATTGATAAACGTCAAGGCCGCCTCAAATAGACGGAGTCATTTGTTTTTATTTCATTATAGCCATCGTTGTTGTTTCTGCAATAACTCATATGTGATATCGATTTTCAAATTTTTGCTCCATTAAATAGCCTAACTTAAATAGTGATACAGCAAATAATACAATCTACTATATGTAATTATCTTTCTTTGAAAATGTAAGAATTCACGATCTCCTATGTACCACTGCCATAGAATGAATAAATCTGTTTTTCTTCCTACTGAAAAATTTTCACATAGGAGTCACGGAACAACGACGCAATAATTTGAGGCGGCGGTGGTGGGAATGTATTGTATCGTTATTTTAAAACTCTTGTATATCCTTAAATATCAGTCCTATTAAAATTTTGCCTGGAATAAAACTTTTCGGAAATCATTTTTAAAGAAACGTTTGTTATGTAACATTTTTCACAAAAATCAATAATAAGCGAGATATTTCGGTTATTTACTTCAGGCCCCTGTATAACCCCCGTTTTAAATAAAGTATTTTGAATCCCATATAGCCTAAAATCTAAGTTACAACGAATTTAATTTATATTCCAATTTTCATCGAAATCCGTTCAGCCATTATCGCGTGAAAAGGTAACAAACAAACAGACAGACAGACAGACAGACAGACATACAAACAAAAATGTAAAAAAGAAGCCATTTTCGGTATCAGGATGATTAATTATACATGTTAACACCAATTATTTTTGGAAAAGTGAAAATTACCAGAAAAATTTCGCCTACAGATTTATTATTAGTATATATTAGTAAAAATATGACTATTCGTTTTGCCGAGATAATTAAAGTCATTTAAAGCTAAATATTAATTTCAGTTGCAGGGAAACGATAGAAAATAGCTATGTTTAACGAAGAATTTTTGTGAACCATCAGGAGAATTTGATAACTTCTGTCGTATGCCACTAACTGATTTCGAACATTCACTATGCAAAATATCACCAATTATTTCGAAGAAAGACACAACTGAGAGAAGCGATACCAGCCAAAATGCGGCTCGCCATATTGACATATAGAATAGCTAAAATGTATTGAATAGACAAACGGGGACAGTCCATAAGGGTTGGACCTTCAGCTTGGGGGCTCGGCGAAGGGCTAACAACCCATCACCGTAAATAAGAGCTTCTTACGAAACCACAATATAACATTTATCTTTTGAAAAGTTGGAAAAATTGACATACATTGGAGCAACAGTAACAAATATAAATGACACTCGAGAGGAAATTAAACGCAGAATAAATATGGGAAATGCCTGTTATTATTCTGTTGTGAAGCTTTTTCATCCACTCTGCTCTCGAAAATGCTGAAAGTTAGAATTAAAAAAAAATAGTTACTATATAACCGGTTGTTCTGTATGGCTGTGAAACTTGGACTCTGACTTTGAAAGTGGAACAGAGGTTTAAGGGTGTTCGAGAGTGAGGTGCTTAGCAAAATATTTGGGGCTAAGTGGGATGAAGTTACAGGAGAAAGGAGAAAGTTACACAACGCAGAACTGCACGCATTGTATTCTTCACCTAACATAATAAGGAATATTAATTCCAGAAGTTTAACATGGGCAGGATATGTAGCACGTATTGGCGAATCCAGAAATGCATATAGAGTGTTAGTTGGAAGGCCTAAGGGGAAAAGATCTTTGGGGAAGTCAAGGTGTAGATGGGAGGATAATATTAAAATGGATTTGACGGAGGTGGGATATTATGCTAGGGACTGGATTAATCTTGTTCAGGATAGGGACCGATGGGGGACTTACGCGAGAGCGGCAATGAACCTCCGGGTTCCCTATAAGTCATTTGTAAGTAAGTAAGTGAGTACAAGAGTCTACATCAGTGGTACTCACTAGAAATTAAAGGAGAGCCAAAAGTGGAAAATAGTAACTTGCTGAGAGCCACAATGCATTTTACAGTATTGAAGCTTAATGAAATGTGCGGATTTTTAATTATTATATAATTTGGACTATTATTATTATTATTATTATTATTATTATTATTATTATTATTATTATTATTATTAAGCTTAGTATTCCTGCTACCAAAAGACTCAAGTTGCGGGTAAATAGTCTATATAGTAGGTGGAACCCAGGTGATGCAGCAGAGAAAGAGACAGACAAACATGTTCTTACTGCATGTTCGTAGAGTACATCCAACCTGAAATAAAAGTAGAGCAACTACTGACTTTATAATCTAACTGCGCAGCAGCCCGAAGTTGGCCAGGGCCTATCTGCGTGAGAAATATTTTTTCTTCATAAAGTATGGGTACAAAGTGCTGACGGAGTTGGGGCTCACTTGTACACCGAGTAGGAAATCGCTGTAACATATGGTCTAGCCTACGTGAGTCAGCGAGAAGACGAAGACAAGAAGCGGAATCAGGTGTGCTTTACGGGAGATCAAGAGAAGGTGCGGTTGGTGTTCAGGGAAGACGTCAGGATGCGAAAAGTATGATGGGTGAAGAGATAGTGATTTCGTCACCACAAGGCAATATTTTATTGTTGACGGGTACATTTAAGGGCCAAAAAAAAAGTTACAATCTTAGAAGCTGGTGCATGAGCGGTAAAAAATAAGAGGTCTGAATGGAATTACAACGGGAAGTTTGGTGATTTAATGTCGTAAATCGTGTTTTAGTGTGATGAAAATGTGTTTAGGGGATCATAGATATAGAGATCAGGTAGGAAGTTATAAAAATTGAAAAAAAAAAAAAAGTTGGGAAATTGAAAAGTGGCTAGTTAATAAATATAGTTACCGATTGAAGTTTACTGTAAAGAAGTAAATCTTCGAAAGTAATGTAGTGAAGTTATGAAAGATGATCTTAGTGATAGTATTTACAATTTTCTATGGTTTTTTCTGAGTGTTGATTGATGTTGAGTGTTGATTGTGGTTAAGAAATGAATGATCAAACTAAAGTGAACTAGATACTCATGTCAAGATTTAATAAGATTATAATGACGTGTATTAGGTAGAAAAAAGTTCCCAATGAGTATAACCGGGTGAAGTGTTACGACTTAGATGTAGTGTAGAAAGACGGAATTGTGCATAAATTATTTAGCAAGATTAGAATGCCGTTCAAGCACTAATGGCTATTTTCTCATAACGATGGCAGAGCGGGTAGAAGAGAAAGTGACTATACTTCCACTAGTCCAGCGGTTCGTCGCAGAGCGGCGCTCGCTCTGCTTTCTGTTCTCAGTTTCAGGAGCGCTATTCGAGTCAATGCAGATGTTTTTAAAATACCCACTAGATAAAAGTATATTATAGTTTATCACAATATTTTACTTATTTAAAAAATGTAATACTACTACATTAACTACTCTTGAGTTTTATCATTCACTCCTGAATCATAAATACGAGTATAATAATAATCAACAGTAAACTGGAACATTCTGTCAGCTTCAGAGAGAAGAACGCAAAAAAAAGTACAGCTTGCAAAACTGAACATTTTTGTGTTGTTGTAAGTACATTTTGACACAAAATTATAGTTTTCGATGTACAAGAAAGTATAATATAATATATCAAATGGGACATTATATTTTCACCAATACTTTTTTACTACTGCCAGAGCGGGTAGAAGACGTTACTTCCTCTAGTTCAGTGGATCGTAGCCGAGTGGCGCTAGCCCTATTTTCAGTGCCCAGTTTCAAGATCGCTATTCAAGTGAATGAAAAAGGTTTTTAAAAATAACCCATTAGATAAGAATGTATTGTAAAGTACTTAGTTACAATATTTTACTTCTTTAAAAATGTAACATTACTATATTAACAAATTGTGAGTTATATAACACAACCCTGAATAGTAAATATAATAATTAACCGAAAAATGGAACATTGTGCCGGCTTCGGCCAGAAATACGCAAAAAAAGGTACAGCATCGCAAAACTGAAAATGTTTATGGCATTATAAAGTACGCATTGATATTAAATTATAGTTTTTATACACAAGAAAGATTGTAATATAATAAAGGAGACACTTTATGTTCATCAATAGTTTTTATCTACTATTTAGTCATTAGTTGCAGTTGTATCTGGTTTATACATAATTCAGGGGAACAAAAAATATTACGTGCAACTTAGACTCATAAATTAAGCTTCGATATTATATCTATGCTAATGTAAGTTTTGATCTTTTGAAATACCTAGGTTATTTTGTGTTTTGTAAAATTAAAACAATTTGGTAGCACTGTATTAAGTAGTTGTATGCTACTTATTGGAGAATATTAAATTAACGACTTTTCCATGAGGTCTATTACTTTCTCATATGCTCGATTAGAAATCTCTTATGATGTGGAAACGTAATAAACAACTGTAATAAAATTGTAAACCAGATTAAGTTCTAGTCTAGATGCAAAGTAGAATTATACTGTACTTTTGTTACCGAAATAACTTTTACGTTAATTACGACTAATGTGCTATTATTAAAAATAAAATAATTAATAATTAAACATGCATATTTAATGAAGTAGAAGCTAGGTGCTCGGATTCAATTAGGAGTTTACAATTAGCACTTTAATACAGCACATTTTTAACCGGCACATAGATTGAAAAATGCTCAGATGTAGAAAGTCTATGGTAAACATCACAAGATAATCATTTTCTAATTCCAAAATATCGCTCTAGAGGATCCTAGTTAATTTTTTTCTGTCTGAATTTATTTAAATCTGCTATCCCACAAGAATTAATATATTTTGCTAGTGCTCTGAATTGTCACTCTAAATAATTCAAATGTTCTTTCTTAGGCAAACGTGTTCTTTATATTGTTAATTACGTGTCATATATTTTCTAAAATCGTGTAATGCTACAATCCTTTGTACAGGGCAGACGAGGGAGTCTTTGAGTTCAACGTATCTGCATGGTCGTTCATTCACCTTTGAATTCTTTTGTATTTTCACTTTCCTCGAACCCATCACAGTTTATGACTCTAAAAAATGTATCGATTTTGAAAAACTCACACTAAACAGCTGAAATGCTGGTCTGGAGTTCATTCACTGGAAGGAATTACGGTCAATGTAACTAGACATAATTTTGGGCATTCAGGTGTGGAGTAATGGTACATAAATGCATACAAGCGCATGATCAACTAAGGTGTTCTTCTGATTTTCGGGTGTCACATCCAATTATTTTTTACTCGGATATTTAACGATGCTGTATCAACTGCTGGATTATTTAGCGTCAATGGAATTGGTCATAGCCAGATGGTACTTGGTAAGGATACATTGTTATGAGAACGGATTGATGTCCTCTTCGTTGGATATTTTCTCTTCTTTTCTTTTTTTAAGATATCGAGGCAAGTTTGGGAAAATATGTGTTATAGCATACGGTTTTGGTCGCCAGTTCTTGCGTGGAAGTCCTACCTCTTTACTGGCAATAATAAATTCATCGGCTCTTACAATCAAAAGTCGCCCTCGGTAGCGCAGTTGACATAGCGCTGGCTTTCAATGCTCGAGGTTGCGGGTTCGATCCCGGCCAAGATCGATGGCATTTAAATGTGTTTAAATGCGACAGGCTCATGTCAGTAGATTTAATGGCATATAAAAAAACTCCTGTGGGACAAAATTCCGACACATGTCTGCAGTTGCGAGTGTCGTTAAATAAATCATAATTTTAAAAAATCACAATCAAAACCGCAGAAAAATGGATATCACAGATATAAGAACGAGCATACTGTTTTCTGTGTTCGTGGAATTGCTCTACACCACTTCTGAAAAATGGTCTAGTCTATGGATGGATAAAAGAAAGTCTCTTCCTTACAGATGATAGAGTATCTATAATTGGATTTACATCAAGAACAAAACAATTAGGCTTATTACTACTCGCTCACATAAACGACACAATAAAAATCACCCGAACACCACAAGAAATATCTTCTTCATTCCATAGCAGAACGAGTTCTACATGCTCTGTCCACAGTATTAAGAGGAAAACTGCAATCTTAGAACGATCGCCACGCCAATGTTTCGCTCAGTTGCCGCGGCGACACTAGGGGGTTTAAAAGTCCCATTAGACCCTTGCCGAGTTACCACACTTTCTATTCTAAACGCTCTGACGATGGCCTAATTTTGTTTGCATGTTCTGGTAAACAAGGAGGTTATGGTTTTACTTGCTCCCACCATCAGACCGACAACTCGATTTCTGAAAGGTGGTGTTTTTCTTTATAATATGAAATTATCTGTTTCTTATAAGTTTATTTTTCAGCATCCACCATGGCCGCTTGTTCGGCATGCGTTTCGAATCTGTTAGTGGAGTCAAGAATGAAAGCAGAGTTGCTTTTGATGGCAGTAATGTCGATACGTCTAACACTGATTTGTACCTCTAGGTATACGGTGAACCCAATCTCCTGCAATTCCTCAGCAAGCATAGAGCGGATTGTGTGGTAACGTATGTTGCAGAGGGTCTCACCGTAGGGGCATAAACTAAGGATATGAGGAAGGGTTTCTATCTCGTTGAGGCAGCGCCTGCAGCAGTTATTATCCCGACTCCTATCAGATACAGCTCGGACCGCAGCAACATAGTCCGCCATTTTTTATGGCGTCAGAGACTTAAACCTTCAGTGGCGGCTCGCAACCTGAAAAGTTGGTGAAGCTCTTTTATTGAGGGACATGATGTACGACTTACCTGTTTTTTGTAGATTAAGTTGATTCGTCTGTCTCTACGGATGGAGAATTTGTCAATGATGTCGTCATGAAATGGCTGCTTCTCAATCAGATCATGTAGCAAGTCCTTGTGAATGGAGATGCACGCCAATGATGTTAATCTGCCTTGTGCCATTGAATTGCGAAGATTTGTCTTTATGCGGTTGAGTGCAGAAAAAATTCGCTCCACTGAAACGCTTGTTGTCGGTAATGTCACAGTAAGGGAAAAGAGCCTATAGGTTTCTTCAGTACGTCTTTGTTTTCTCTTACACGTTTTAGTGCTTGTATAAGGGGAAATGTTCTGGTACTCACGATCTGCATAGAGAAGCTCTAGTACCGTTTTCAAACGACTTACTTTTAACAAATTTGGGAAAGTCTTTTATAGAGTGGCAAGGGCATTAGAAGGAAAAATGTTTGAACACTGAAGAAATTTTGAAGTACCTATTGCGAAAAGAGAAAAACTGAAGCTGTTCACTGTCTTCATATCTAGTGTTAACTTGCATAAAAATGACGTCATGTATTTCAAAAGTAATTGTTTGTACTTCTGAAAAAGTTCACCTTCTGACAGCTTAACATATTTCCGCCCTGAAAATTCACCCCTTTCTTTAGCCTTTTCAAAAAAAAAAAAAAAAAAACTGACAAAAACTTAATCTATTTTCACAAACTCCATCCGAGTTCCATGCCGATTTTTTCATTCCAACTAACAAACAGGACCAACAAAACAATTTTTCACAATAAGAACTACAGCACAGCCACTGATATTCACTGTACCACGCACTTTTAAAATGTTTGGTGTAAGATCTTGCACCTTTCCTTTTCAACTTTTTTGCCGATATATTAATAACAAGTGTTGGTTTCCCCGCTAACAATTTTTTTTTTAATTTTATTCTGTTATTTAACAAAGCTGTATCAACTACGAGGTTATTTAGCGTCGATGAGATGGTGATAGCGAGGTGAGCCCGAGGATTCGCCACAGATTACCTGACATTTACCTTACAGTTGGAGAAAACCTCGAAAAAAACCCAACCAGGTAATTAGCTCAAGGGGGGATAGAACCCGCGCCCGAGCGCAACTTCAGATCAACAGGCAAGCGCCTTAACCGAATGAGCCACTTCGGTGGTTTCCCAGAACAATAAATCTCTTTCATCACCTTCAGTCCATGGCGAAAATGGTGTCTGTAACACGCTGCACACTATATCGTTTATAGGATACATTCCTCGTTGTTAATAAAAATATTTGAGTCACCACTTTTAAAAATATTATAAAACTATCACTAAAAATAAATAACTTCTTAGTTAACTTAATTTTCTAATATATCGTTTTAGCAACAAGATATAACACAGTCACTCTATTCACACGTCTCACAAACTGAAATTAACAGGTACAAAGAAGTGTGAACACTGTGAAAGACAAAGAATTTTATGTCATTGTATTCGCGTGCCGTTATTTTCCTTTCAAAAGAGCCAAGCCAGGAGGCTATAAGAATGTGTGCAGCTACAAGAGAAATGTTTTGTGAGCGATTCAAATACCCTCCCAAACGGGCTCTATAGAAATCTTACAAGGGTTCGTTGCCATGGTTACCCATAAACAAATCCGCAAATTGAGAAACTCTACCTCTGAAAGAGGGATATAGCTGCAATTGTCATCCTTCCCCACACTATGCGCCAGCCAGTAGTGACAATGGGACCAGAGTTCCATAATGCAGAATACTTAAGTGCAGAACATATCACAACGCAGAACGTAAAAGACAAAAATGAAGTAAAATAAAATAAAACACTAAAATACTTGTATATAAGTGACGGTGCGCTTAGTAAACAGGTGAAGTGCCGCTTCACGAGCTTCATCCGAAAAGCCGCCTCAAGACCTACAGCAGAATTTATTGGTAAGTTTGGAGAAACTGTGACAATTGACAAGGAATCAAGATTTTTCTGAAATCCTTTTGGCTTACAGCCGATAGAAGATCCTGAATGTTTATAGTTTGAATTGATAAATGTACAGAACAGCACGCCACTCAGATTCCAGCGAAATCAGGAATCGAAATGTTCGTATTGCTGCCAAAGTCAGAATTTTCAAATATACTCTTTCCTTTCATATAAACTGTATGTGCTTGATTCAGAGTTTAATACAAGAAAGAAGTGTAAAAGTTCTGAATGTGGAGAAAGAGCTTAGAATTAATTTATTTCATCTCCGTGACATATAAAAAAATACTTCCTTGAGTTTGTGATTGTTTGCGAATACAGACTATTTATTACCTTCCTGAGAAAAGAGAAATACTCTTTAATGTATAAAGATTTGTAAATGCTCGCGTTCTATATTTCAAATAAGACATTTAATAAGAAATATTAACAAATAGTGTAATATAATAATAAACAAAGACCGGAAATTTGGCTAAATGCCTTTTTAAATGTGTTAAATCTATCTTCATTGTGAAAGTAAATCTGTACGAATTATACCTTTGTGATTGAAACGTCACCGTTTTATGTTGCCCTTTTCTGCCTTTTTAAATATAAATGCCTAATTTACAAAAATAAATGCTTCTTTTTGCCTTTATTTGTTTACCTATTATTTATCAATTTATTATTAAAAATTGCCAACAGATATATTTTAATTTATTTCTATAACCGCTACAATGAATGTGACTTTACCGAATGTATATTATTGTCTTTCAGTCGGTTCATATTCTCTTTGCAACAATGAGTTCTGCCGTGCAAGAATGTATAACAGTAAGCGTTTTAATTATCGCTTGTGTTTATTTGACAAGGCAACAATGAGTGAGAGTCTAACGTTATTTTTAACGGTTATTTTTCTTTCAGTTTTCATTGCGACGTTATTGCAGCTAGCAGCAAGATGCTGAAATTTAGTGTTTCTTTACGCAGTAAATTGCAAAGTTACATTAATACTTTTGGATCCGACGTATTTTGTACTGACGGTAAAGTATTTACATGCAAAATATATGAGGAGTCATTGAACTATGAAAATAAATATTTCATATCGCAACATATCAGTACAACCAAACACAAAAAAGCACTTTCCAAGGGCTACTGGGAAGAAGATTTCTTTGCTTCCAACAGTCATTGCAACATCGAGTCGAAAATCTCAATTTGCATTCCACTTGTGTAAAGCTTTTCTTGCTGCCGAAATCCCTTTGTGGAAATTACATAATCCTACATTAAGACAGTTTTTGGAGAAATATACGAACGAATCTGTGCCTAACGAGTCAAGTTTGCGAAAATGTTACTTAAGCGAATGTTACGATGACACAATGAAAATCATTAAAGATAAAATTAATAATAAGAAGATCTAGATTTCTGTCGACGAGTCACCTGATCCTACGGGTCGTTTCACTGCCAATGTCATTGTTGGACCATTAGATCCTTCAGAAGATGAATAAATGAAACCATTCCTACTTACAACAGAGTGTCTGGAGAAAGTTAACAATTCAACTATCGCGCAGTTATTCACCAATTCATTACAGTTACTGCAGCCTGAAGAAATTCAATGCAACAACGTTTACTTTTCATCAGTGATGCTGCACCATACATGAAAAAGGCTGGAATAACTTTAAAAGTGCTATTCCCAAACATGCTTTACGTGACTTGGTTAGCATACGACTTTCACAGAGTGTTAGAAGAGATACGATGCTTGTTTCCGGATGTCGATAATTTGATTTCCAGTATTAAGAAGATCTTTCTGAAAGCACCATCAAGAATTCTGATATTTAAAATCCTTTGCACCAAATATAACTCTGCCCCCTAAACCTATCATAACGAGATGTGGGACATGGGTCTCAGCGGCAATTTACTACGCTTCAAATATCCTGACTATAACTGAGGTGGTGAACGCTCTGGAGCAGCGTTTCTCAAACTATGGTCCGCGGACCACATGTGGTCCTCTAGGTCTGCCCTTGTGGTCCTTCAAAAAGGACAGACGAAAAAATAAAATTCAAACGAATTGCGTATCACACGATAGCTGAAAATTTCAGAGTTTGGAAATGACACATGGCAATTTCCTTTCACCTTTTCTCCCAGTACTGACATTTTATTAAATTTATTACCGTACCTGTCTACAGACTTCCCTCTCTACTCTCAGCAACAAAAGAGGGATTCAAAGCACTATGAACGTGGTGTTTCTCGCTATCTTTTCCCTGCACATCAGCTGATGACATGTGGCTAAGTACATTGGCATAGCTTTCAGATGTATTCTCAAAACTATAAGAACCAAATCTCTCTCTACAAGGTAATTGTTTGACTGTTCTCAATGCGCGCGAGAAAATAAAGATGTTCGAGAGGAAACTTGGTTTGCTGGTCAGTTCCGTAAAACAGATGATTTTTTCACGTTGTCAACCCTGGAGTCTCTTTTTTTTTGGTTGAAAATGATTTCGTTATTGGAAAATAATTATGCAATGACATATACTATAGAAACTCTGAGGTCACAATTTAAAATTTATTTTCTAAGTAAATATGACAAATTTTCATGGGTTCGTGATCCCTTTCATTGCGATATTAAAAATAACAAATTTTCATTGAGTGAAAGAGAACAGTTAATTGAACTCTCGAATGACACCGGACTTATAACGAAATTCCAAGCGGAAGGGATGGTTAATTTCTGGACCTCATCACAAGCGAAAAGAGAATATAGTGAACTGTACAATGGTGCTTTACAGATTATAATTCAGTTTGCTTTTACGTATCTGTGTGAGAAAGGGTTTTCATCACTAACTGTAATAAAGACAAAGTACCGAAGTCCACTCGATGTATGACGATCTCCGACTTAAGCTTACCAGCATACATCCAAATATAGAACTGTGCAAGAATCGGCAGGCTTATCCATTTCATTAATGTCAGTACCAACATTTATTTATTTTGTTTAGTTAATAAGTTAAGGATTATCGAAACTCTAATAGAAATGATTTATTAAAAACGAAAATGAATTTTTTTCTATTAACAATAATTTAATTAGATAATTCTAACATAAAATGAAATGAATTAAATTAATTTTAATTAATTAATTCTGTTTTAAAATATAAGTATACTGGTGTTATGCCAATTCTGACACAAATTTTTGTTATGCCCATCTGACACCAGTATTTATTATACCATATCTGACACGAAAATTTATTGTTGAGCTCTATCATATCTGACACCAGTATTTTGACGTGCCACTTACCACGACAAGGGCGGATGGCTTATCTTTAACATAATCGCGAGTTATAATCTACTATCAAGACAACACAACAAATTAGACACTGCGTTATACTTCCTAACTCTCTGATATGGTTTATAAACTGTACTTGCTTATGGATAGGTGGGATTTCTACTAGAATGTGATCTCAGGCTTTCGAAATAATCCCAAGTGTAGAAATTCACTAATACTAAGTTTATTAATTAGATATCAATTTACTACAGATAGAATATTGAATATTGAGATTGAACGATGTAGAAAGTATGAAAATTTCTGTTAATTTTAAAGTACCAAAATGAACTAGTTAAATATAAATTCTAAAGATTGAACTGATGATTTTACTTACAGTAGATAGTAGGGCGAACCCTGTGCTGTTCGAAGATGATGTCATTTTCTTAACTTTTCCTGGACGTTGGGAAGTTACGACCGCTACTGCATGACCGCTGTCTTGACCAATAACTAATGACCGCGTTTTGGACGTTTCATGTACATTTATAAGTTCTGGAACCGCGTCCTTTGTGACGTAACAGAGTGACGCTATTTTACCCGCGAATCTTCTAAAAAGACGGTATTGCATTCACTAAACACCACGCTTCTGATTCTTAACCATTATTTCAAATCGGCGTTTCCGGTTGTCACTTAGAACAATACAGATTTAAAGAACTCTCACGACTGAGTCTCTGTTTTTGATTTGATGCAATAGAAATCCAGAGTTCAGAATGATCGCCAATTAAAATGTCTCACGAGAGACGCTGCATAATCTTTCGTTATATGTCAGCTGTTGCTAGAGACTGCTAAAATGCAAGCGTACGCATTTCCTGTCTTGTTCAAGGACTCTGTAATCTGTCGAAACAGGATGCGATCTCTGTCGTATGTCAAAGCATGTCTGAATGCTTTAATAAGTACGATTTCATTACTTTAAAATAAAGTGAAAATATATTGCTTATGGTCATAACAAAGTTATGACTGCTTATCATAATCCTTGGGCACAACACTGGTATTAAAATATGCTACAAAAATAATAAATTTGCTTTCGAAGGGAACAAGAGTAAGATGGTCCGCGAAATTGTTCTGACTTAAGAAAGTGGTCCCCACTTCAAAGAAGTTTGAGAAACGCTGCTCTGGGGGATGAAGCACCTTCAATTTTAGCAGCCAAGAAATTTCTCAATTCTTCGGAAGTGAAAAATGATTTGACTTTCATTGCGGCCGAGTTTGGTTTCCTGCCACAAGCGATCTGCCAGCTTCAAGAAAGAGGGCAGCCTTTGACGAAGTCAGTGAAAACTGTGGATGATGCAGTGCAAAGAATGGACAGTGTACCAGGGAAACGGGGTTCACTAGTTAGAGAAAAGTGTAAAAATGTGTTTTCGAAAAAATTGTCATCTTGATAAACTTAGAAATATTTCAAGAATTCTACAAGGTGATAATTCTGTTGCGGTTGAAATGGATCCTGCAATGTTGTTATGTTTTAAATTTGCTCCAATAACTTAGAAAGCATGATGGAATATTCAGATTGTCAATTTCTATAAAAATTCCATCTATGAAAACCTTACCCAAGACACATAAAAACCCCATAACAATGAGACCAGTAGTTAATTGTATAAATTCTCCAAATTATAAAATATGCAAATTTCTCCAACGTTTCCTAAAATCTGCCTTGAAATTACAACATTTATACACAACAAAAACTTCCAAGCAATTGATTAACAAACTTCAAAATTTCAAGATTACAAAAAATACTAAAATGTTATCATTAGATATTGAAAATTTATATACTAATATTCCCATAAAAGAAACTCTTGACATAATAGAAAAAAACTACTTAAAAACAATATAGAAAAAACCACAATAGAAAAAATAATTAAACTATTACACATTGTAACCAAACAGAATTACTTCCAGTTCAATAATAAAATATATACACAACAAAAAGGATTAACTATGGGCAACCCATTATCCGGTTTACTTGCCGAAACATTTATTCAAGATATTGAAGATAAAGAAGTCAATAATATTCTAAAAACACACAATATTAAATTTTACAGTAGATACGTAGATGATACTTTAATAATTTATGAAAGCCAACAAATCAATAAACAAATATTAGAATCTTTCAATAATTTGCATAATAACCTAAAATTCACACAAGAAATTGAAGTTAATAATATGAATCATTTTTTAGACATTATGATAAAAAAACATAAAAATAAATTAGAATTTAATATTTACAGAAAACCTGGAATTACTAACCATAATATCCCCATAAATTCAGAACATCCTACTGCACATAAATTAAGTAACTTCAATTACATGATTAATAGATTAATACAATTTCCACTAAGTAAAAACAATTACAAGAAAGAATAAAATAAAATAATAGAGATAGCTAACGAAAATGGCTATAGTACTAATTTGATTAAAAAAATAATAAACAAGAATAAAAGGAAAAAAGAACTAAGCAATATATCTACATTAACAAAACAAGACCAACAAAAAATACTTCAGTTTAACATATAATAAATATATATCTAGCAAATTAGCTAACTTTTTTAAAAAAGAAAATATTTCCATAGCGCACAAACCAACTAATAAACTCAATAACAATTTAAACAATAAACTTCAAGAGGTTAACAAACTTCACAATAATGGTATTTACAGATTGGAATGTTTTACATGTAAAGAGAAATATATATAGGACAAACCAAAAGAAATTTCAAAATTAGATACAATGAGCACATTTCTGATTTTAAACATAATCGTAAGAAATCTACATATGCATCTCATCTAATAGATACTGGACATGAATTAGGCCCAGCAAATAAAACCTTAAAAATATTAAAATCAGGAATAGAAACTAAATTGATAAATTCTGTAGAAGAATATTACATTGCTAAACAGATTCAAATAGAGAACAGCATTCTTAATGAAAATTTAACCCAAATCCGAAATCCCCTGTACAACCTCTAACCCCGTCACCACACAATATCCTTCCGCGTGGTTGTTTACACGAATACACACTCCCCCCACGTCATACCAGTTACAGTCCTAATAGAAGCAGGTCGCCTCACGTCTACGTAAGTACGTCCATAATTTAATCCTCCAATTAATTTTTCAAATTCTTCTAAAATTGATATTAATTATTATTTCATTACAGATAATTCACATAAAACACAGGATGTTTATAGTGATCCATACAGTTGTTAACTATGCAGTTGTCATATTTTAAACGACGTGAGTACTTTTAAATATCCAATCCGATTACAATTTACATTTGATAATTCCCATCTCTATCCGTATTTTTTATATATTTCAGATACATTCACCACTCATTGGACTGAACAAGTGTTCCACATATTATGAAGTTTAATTACTACATGGTTTTTAACATTTTTAACATTATTTAAGTTTATTACCTGTAATATTACATTTTAATAATGAAGATGTCCTATACATAATTAATTTTAAATAGTACTCACCACCAATAGCTACGTATATGACATTGAGATATTATATAACTCTGCCTGAGGATGCCTGAATAGGCGAAAACGTTCGCAATTTTGTAATTCATGTATATAAACTTAATGACTATAAAATAAGTCATTATTTTACTTTGATTTGTCATTGACTGAGTAATAAAATATTATATTGTATTCATTTTGCTCCAATAACCTCTATCGAAGTTGAGAGATCATTTTCTCATAATATGAAATATGTGTTATCTGACAGGAGACTCAACATGACCCCAGAGAACTTACAAAAAAAAGAAAAATTGGTTGTCGTGAGCAATGCATAAGGCATTGCAGTACATAGGCCTTCTAACAACGTTTTCATTTTTGTATCAAGTACAACACTAGCACTTTGTTTAAAACTTTAAAGTTCTTTAAAATATGACTATCGAGTTATTGAATAGTGTAATCTAGTAAATAAATGGGTCTAGTGAAAGGTTTTTGTAATTGCCTTTTATTACGTATTTTAGCTATTTATAACGCCTTTTTGCCTGCCTTTTTATCTATTTATGATGCCTTTTTGCCTGCCTATTTTAATGTTTCATAATACCTAAACTTCCGATCTCTGATAATACATAAGTGTTGCAGCTGTATTGTTGTGTATCTTCAAAAGGTTGTATTCAATTTGTGTCTCCAATACTAAACTAATTTACAAAGCCAGGAAATAATATAATTTTGTTATGTGTGTTTAGGCACTGTCTGTCTAAAATTACTATAGTTATTGTACCATACGTCATTCTGAAATTCAAATCATGGAGTAGATATCACGACCACCTGCATGAGCCTCCAGAGCGCACCGTGGCAGTGAATTGCTGCGAAACTAGAAACAACTTGTAACTGCTGCGGCTAGCTCCGTCTGTCTTTCTCTCTTTCAAGGTTTTTTTTTAGCACTTTCATAGTTTTTGAATCCACATTACACTAAACAATCACACCCTCACAGGAAACGTAAACAGAAGACGCAAAAATCAGGATCACCCAGTTCTGAAGATAGCTCACAACAGGCTGCAATTAGTCATCAAGGTACCGTACCTAGTATTTAACACGCAAAAGCAATAAACTACATATTCCGAAGTAATATAGTGTTAAAAGTTCTGTAATCAAGATGTATAAAAAAATTAGAAAATACAGACGTCCGAAAATACCGTCGGTACAGCAGTTTTTATATGCATTTATTTATACACGCTTTAACATCTGTGGCCATATCGCGTGTAGGATCTCTGGGTATATCAGTAGGCCGTTGACTACTTTTGAGTTCCTGTTTCTTCTGGCATGTGTTCCATAAAGATAGCTTTTACTCACGTAACTGATTTAGATTTCGTTTTTATGATTTATAAAATAGTAACTCGTTTCATTGTTTAAAAAATTCCCTGCCTATGTATGTATAAAAACGTTCAATATTGAATTGTAGTGTAATTTTACTAATAAAATTCACGGGAAAACTCTACAAACTGTAAAATTTACGAAAATAATAACTATTTGTTTTCCAACGAATGAATGCATGTGATTTTGCAAATATTTCTGAGATGGCCGTTTATACAATTTCGAAGGCCGTAAACAATTGCATTGCTATAGAATATTTGAATATGAACAAATGAAAGTAGATCTAATTAATTATATATCATTTGAAATTTGCATGAAAATTTTGAGAAAAATTACGAAAGCCTGTGTGATTTATGATATCTCAATTGAAAGCTATTGATATCGTGATTATGGGAAAAATATAACATTGTCAAACTTTGGATGTTGAAAATTATATATAATATTTACGTTTGAGATTGTTTCTTTCTTTCCGCTTATTTCATGGAATATAAGTTCGAGATTGTTGCCTTCGTTTGATATAAAATTGTAAATAAAGTGCGTTGTGTGAAAATATTAATGGAGGAAGGGAAGATTTTTGTTTCTTATTGAGTTGCAAAGTGATGCTTTCATCATGAGTGACCGTGGTCGTCCATGGAAACGTGGTAGGACTTAAAGAAATATTAGAGTTTCATGCTATGAAAGACGAGTGTCTATAAAAATGGCGTTGGTGCCATGGACAATGTATCAAGACAAATTTAATATTATAATTCTTCCACTCAACCAGCAAGAAAGTATACATACAAATGAATGAACTTACAAGCTACAAATATCACAACAAATTGAGTTACATAAAAGTTACGTGTATACAAGATTTACTTATGAATTAACAGTAAAATATTATGAACTATTAATTAATACAAACTGAGATACGAACTGTGTTAAAAATTGGACTAATATATATAGAATGTTAATATATTTCAAATAATGTTATATTATAGGGAGAGATTATCATGAGACAATATTGTGAAAATACAGCGCTATCAGAAAACATGTCTAAAGAACGAAGTTACAATGTAGTCAGTGACCATTCAAGTCAGTGTAATTAGAATGATTTGCTAAGAAGTTTATCCTTTAAGATATTTTTAAAAGTGTTCATTTTCTTGCAGACTTCAATGCTTTGTGATAAGAAATTCCATTGTCTCGAGATAGTAACTGTAAAAGAGGAGAAGTAACCAGATGTTCTGTGAAGAGATATGCTAAGCATTATGATGTAGGTCCAATAAATGATGCAAGTAGTCTTTGTCAAGCATTTCATTATAAAGGAGTGATCGTGAATGAACATTTTATTCCATGCTGCCACAACGCTGTATTGTCCTTTACCCAGCAGAGTGTAGGTCTATACAGAGTGTTTCAGATTTCAACCAAAAAGTTCAAGGGTTGTGGAGGGGTAGTATGTAAGTATTTTCAGATAGTGAACTAGGGATCTGCGAGTTCAAACTTGCACGTAACTGCGTGAAATATTTTGGGGTCAGTACGCCACTGATTGAACCTACACATTCCATAGCGATATATTTGTAAATCTGTCGGATCAATATTGCTATGTCCCTGTAGCACAATCGGTGAATACTCTAGATCAGGCATGTCAATTGATGTCCACAAGCGCGCGCTTTAGAGCCCAGGAGAGCCTGAGCGCTTTACAGCGGAAAGGAAATAGACAGACGAAAGAGGTGGTATATGCCGCTTGGTCGGGCTATATTCAGGGATGGCCAGCACTGATTCAATAGATAAAGGGAAGAGAACTTATTAAAAGTGTTTCCATGTTAATTTTTAGATTTGTCTGAGAAGTATAAGAGCATTATAAGAAGGTAAGTTTCAATTGTAATGCTCATTTTTCACAAGTTTGATTTTTTTTATTCAAAAGAAATATTTTCTCAACTTTTCGTATAGAAAAGTGAAATTTTCAGGTATATGCCTATTTATTTAGTAGCCTTACAGAATGTTTTCGTAAATCTAATATACCGTTTATACGTATTACTGAAGATAGTGTATTGAAATTTTTTAAAATATTCGCATTTAATTGTTTGTAAGGAAATGAATTAACAAAGCAACTACTGTTACATCATAAGCAAAAGATACGTGCCCAGGTGTTGTAAAAATGTCAGCTCTATAGCTTCAGCACATTTCGAGAAAATAATTTAATATTTTCATGATAGGAAGTTGCTCACAAATATCACCTTAAAAGCATAATGCGATAAGTGTTTTGTTATGTAATATTAGTTACACTTAAAACAGATACTGTACCTGTGTAACTTTGCTGTGTACTGTAATATTGTTTTGATTAGTTTATTGGTTACTTTTGTAAGGTTAAAGATACCATCAATATAAATACCAACTTATCATGTCATACTCAATCTCTTTCTTTGGAATATCACTTTCTTTATGAATGATGTGTTTCATCCACTTAATACAGTATCATATTATACTACTATGGAATTTAAGTGAATATTCCTTCTTAACTCTCTATTATGTTATTAAGATTTAAAACAAAAGGGCAATATTAAGAAATCAGTGTTAGTACTTTTGTTTTACAGATAATAGGCTACGTGTCACAATAGCTGTTAGACATCTCTGCCACGTGTGTATAGCTATGGGTGGAGAACACTTTGAACAGAACTTGTATAGTTGAATCGAATTATATTAAAGGGTGGAACTAATTCTCACAAAAATGCTTTTTGCTTTAAAATGAACGTAACACGCTCCCATTCAACATATTAAAAATATACAATCACAACATTGTGCAAAGAATAAATAATTGCGGATTCGCTACACATTAGCTATATGAAATGCATGATAATGAAAGATGCATACGAAGAGTACAGTGAAAAAACAATGAAAGTCACAGTTCCCTTAAGGGTGATGTCATCTTCTAATTCAGTAGGGGATTGCTGTTCCTAATGAAAAAGTAGGAAAGGATGATTGTATCCGCGGTCTCCTTTACCAGTTCTGATAAGAAAAACACAACCAAGTAAACAGTCCAAGCGGAAATCGAACCCGCACCTGAGCGCAACACCGGGTCAGCAGGCAAACGCGCAACCGTCTGAGCTACGTCGGTATCTAATATGATATAATTATGCCTGCAAAATTATAGTTGATGAACAGTGTTATAATATGAAGTGTACGTGCCGCTGATATATACTGCCATATACGTTACTACGCAGAAACTGTAGCGGGAAACATTGCAAAAATTATGAAGGAAATGGTGATAATAATAAAGGAATATTTAATATTACAAATAGTCTTTATATTGGAATGCCAGATTAACTGAAAGTTATTATTTTAATTTCATTGTAATTAAAAAGCGTTGGAGATTATGTTATTGAAATGTTATTTTAGTACTTATGTAAGGCTAAACCATTTTTCTATATGAATTTGTTGCATTAAGATGAGAATGTCTATTTTATACATTTTGATCTTTGATACTTCTTAATGCAGAACAAGTCAATAAAACTTTTGTTGTAATTAGTTTCTGGTTCCGATTTTCCCCTCCCCTCTAGTACGACTCTACTTGTAAGGGGCTGCAATACGATGAATATTGATGCAATGTTGCTGGTACAAACATGTATTTTCCAATTAACAATGATGAAGCATTTAATCATATTTTAATATTCTGAACCTTCGGCATCTTAAGTAAGTATAAGAGAAGTTCCATATAATACAAATCGTGTCAGAAAATCATTGTGTTCCAAATTTCACTTCAAAAGGGCGTAAGACTAAAATAATGCCGTACTTTAAAAGAAGTTTATATTTTATATTCCAAATGGCCCTATCTCCCACCACCTTACAGTTTACGAAAACTATCTGCAACTCTCTGTATCAACATAGTTATCATTAGTGTAATAAAAAGGTTCGAAATTAATGAGAACGCTTTGAGATAAAGGAAGCTCTCCAGCCTCCAATCCGACTCGCATGTGCAACATGTTTTCAGGTTTTATTTTCGATCAAAGCTAACGCATTTATCTCACAACAAAATGTAAATTATTTAACTTTTAATAATGACGATTTATAGGGAAATATGCAATATTACACGAAACTATTTACTGTTTATCAAACTGCAACATTTCAGTATATGAATATGAAAGTTGTAATCTTAATGGATACATAGTAGAGAACAGTACTACATTCACTTATGAGCTGTTAAGTCACGTGACTAATGCCAAAGACTCTGGTTAAATTATATTCAGTCCATAACTGCAGCGGAGATATTCTCGTTCATTCGCTATTCCCTCTCATTTTCTTTCCTTGCAAAGCATAATATATTTCTAAATCAAAGGCAGATTACTTTAACCAGTCAGAATGAAACTAACAACGTGACGATTAGAACTGAATTAGTTCTATGTCCTTATTAACACATGGATTTCGAAATGGATCATTCTATCGTTCCGGACAAGACGCTGGGACTACATATATTTTTTTTGGAATTAATCACTTTTATTTCTGTCGTATTATTTCGGGGGGGGGGAACGTGGCAGATGTTCTTGAATCTCTCTTCTTTCGATTGAGATAAAAAAATAGTTTTTATAATGAGATGGCGACGAAAATTGAGATCAAACTTTCGTTCCGGATATGACGCACTTCAGACACGCTTATTTCCCATTTCTTGAAAACCCTCAATCTCGGCAAAATTCTTAAAACTTTAGAAATGAAAAAATATGGGACGTTACTCATTCTTAAAGGTTTATTTTAACGCTTTTCGAACTTTATACCAAGAAAACATTCCCAGAATATAAATGAAACTTGCGTTCAAGACATGTGGGGAGAAATTCGTTATGGACATGACGTCCGAAAATATTTTTACATAAGTTATAGAATTGTCAATATTTCTTAACATGCTGTTATATTACATAAATATTACACTAACAATGGGAAAACCTGACTCAGATGTGTACAATTAAAAAAAAAAAAAACTTTCTTATTAACAAAGTAGGTCTTCAAATGCTTCATTCACCTATGAAAATCAATTACTTTTAATAGATCTACTATCATACAGTAATTGATTTGTATTACTACGAATTCACTGTAAAAGCTGGTCCACAATAAATCGGGAACGGAAACGACAACGAGAATGAGAACGGAAATATTGTTAAAATAAATGTATTAAATGTGAGGATTCACAATTAACTTTCACGTTCGCGTTCCCGGGCTCCGGCAAGCTTCTCGTTAATTGTGAATGCTAACATTTAAATACATTTATTTTTACATTATTTCCGTTCTCGTTGTTGCTTCCGTTCCCGGTTTATTGTGGACCAGCCTTTCCTGTTACGGCTTATTTTATTTAAAATACAACGAGACTGGTTTTAAGTTCATTTTTCAAATATTAACCTACTTAACATTACTTCAAATGCCAGATATTCATGTTTTAGCATTGAGAGATATGTTGAAACAGTTCCGCACCTCCTATGACTTATTCCTATAGGCTCAATATGATGTAGTTTTTGTGTCGAAAGTATTCGTCTCACTTTTTCCCACTGCGAGCGATATGTCAGTTGCATTATCTTTGACTTCTCTTTCGGTGATAAGGTTAATATTTATCCCTTTGGTTTGTGATGACAAGTCTACCGCATGCTTCTTCAACACGACGGTAGTTGTTCTTAAGCATCTTCGCCGTTTACCCCACTCCGTCTACAGCACCCTAGCGAATGGCACTAAAGAACTCCAAGTAAAGAGTGTGCCTATGGTTTTGAAATATTAGTACATGAAATTGTACCGCTGTTTGAATTGAGAGGCGGCTCCGGGGAGAAGAAATGAAATGTTTTAATGTTACTCTATTATTTTGAATTCAAGATCTGTAATTGTGTAGTCAATCAACAAAGATACTGCACGCTTGTCGTAAGATAAATAATCGGGCACTATGGCGTAATTTACTTTCTATCATTCAGCTGCACTTTGGCCGTGAAAAATGAAATTTAATCCTGACATCAATGCTGAGGCCGTCTCTCTCGTCACGTCGTCTGCGTCGGGTTAGGTGACTATGATCGACATCTCTCCACACGACGTTTTCTGCCTATTCTTTCAGCTCCGGCTGTCAGTTCCACTTATGTCGGAACGGGTGATTCGAGGTGGCAAGTTTTGTTGTGTTGTTGTTGTTGGGCGCCAGGCCCCTCGAATCAACTGTGGTAGATCAGAGTTCTCAGGTAGCTAATGGACGATCGAGACGAGGAGTTTGGGAGAACGTAGCGTAATGTACTAAATGGTGTAATCGACACGCGTATAAATTTGAGTTCACTAACTCCAATTGGGATGTTTATTTTCGATTGTATGATGATATATATATATATATATATATATATATATATATATATATATATATATAGGGTGTTTCAAATATACGGGGAATAATTA
Organism: Periplaneta americana; assembly: GCF_040183065.1. NCBI lineage: Eukaryota > Metazoa > Arthropoda > Insecta > Blattodea > Blattidae > Periplaneta > Periplaneta americana. Next base: position 37,751,834 of record NC_091129.1, read on the forward strand.
CAGGTATGTATTTCCCACATGTGGACAATCAAAATAGTTCATTACAACATGTGTCCGAAAATGCTTCATTTCCGAGTTAATGCCTTCACAACATTGAAATTCACCGGAACGTTTTTATTTCCGCTGGTCGGTGTCATTACAGAAGATGTTAAAAATGTCCACCTTCTGCTTGAATACAGACCTCACATCGATGCCTCATTGACCTGCGAACACGATCCCAAACTCCAGGAGTATTGCGTATGTCCTCAGAACATGCCACAATTCGACTCCGAAGGGATTCCAAATCAGGCACCGGAGACGAATAAACCAATGATTTTAAATGGCCCTACAAGTAGAAATCGAGAGGGTTCAGATCAGGTGAGCGTGGAGACCAAGCAATTGGGCCACCTCTACCTATCCATCGATCAGGAAACTTTCGATCCAAGTACCGGCGAGCCGTACGACTGAAGTGTGCAGGAGCGCCGTCATGCAAGAAGTGAATGTGTTGACGATTGATCAGTGGAGTGTCTTCTAAAACATGAGGTGTGGTGTTTTCCAGGAAGTTTGTGTACGCCTGCCCCGTAAGTCTGTTTACAAGTACATGGGGTCCAACTAATCGATCACCAATGATACCGGCACACATGTTGAGGGAGAACCGCACCTGGTGATGAGATGGAACAGTTGCACGTGGGTTTTCATACGCCCATACATGCTGATTGTGGAAATTTGTTATGCCATCTCGTGTGAACAGTGCTTCATCTGTAAATAATATTAAAGCAGGAAAGTTCGGATTTACACCACATTGCTACAAGAACCACTGACAGAACCTAACTCGTGCAGGGTAATCTGCTGGTGATAGGGCCTGTACACGTTGCAAATGATAAGGATACAATTGATACTCTGTGAACAGTCTCCAGACAGTCGTATGAGGAACATTGACTTGCAACGATACCCTTCGTGTGCTGATAGCAGGAGTCATGTTCACAGCCTCCAGAATCTCCTCCTGTGCTTCTGGAGTTGTAGATCTTGGTCATCCCCTTCCCAAACCAGGAGAGTTAAATTTTCCATATTCGCACAGACAGTAATGGAGACGTACAAATGTCTTCCGATCTGGACATTGTCGCTGTGAGTACCTCTCCTGGTACAAACGACGAGCCAGCGCAGCATTTCCGTCCGCCTTACCGTACATGAAGTGTATCTCTGCCAGCTCTTGATATGAATACATGTCGCACAGTCTAACGCCTACACAACACTGGATGTAACCTTCGCCTCGGAATGAACTGTCAGAGTGCCCTCTTAATGTCTCCTTTGACGGCAATGACCTGCGGAAAGAAAACGTTCCGGTGAATTTCAATGTTGTGAAGGCCATACTTAACTCGGAAATAAAGCATTTCCGGACACATGTTGTAATGAACTATTTTGATTGTCTATATGTGGGAAATATATACTTGAAATTATGCCCCGTATTTTTTAAACACCCTGTATATATAGCTATAGCAGAACGCGTATGCAAGTGTGTGTTAAGTTCACTGTTACAGCAATTGACGAATTGTATGGTTTGTTTTCCCTGGACGAATAATAATTATGATCGTACTCGGCGAGGTTTTAAAGTTGCTAAAAATTGAAGAATGACAGTGTGATTCGCGAGTAATGAAAGGAGTTTTCTCGGTGGCGGCTGCTATGATATCTTCCTGCAATTATAACCCGTTTTTGTACGACTATTCAGCCTTAGATTTTCTATTCAAAATTGACTGGGTTGGTGTTACATTTTCAGCAACAGGAACACCACAGCAGGTGCCTATTTGATTTCTGTTCCTAATGAACTATTTAAATATTATAGTTTGAGGGAGTACGGAAGATTACAAACATTGACAACTGTACTGTCTGATAGTCCCTTTATTACTAACAGAATACCACATCGCAAAATATTTCGTACGCGCATGCGCAATAATCACACTTATTTTGTTTGTTACTATACCATATTTTGGAACAGAGAGAGTATTAATTACTCTACAAATTATAATAATACAGAACTTTAATAAAATTATCAGAATTTTACTACTTGTGAACACTTTGTGACCTTTTATTCATCCAATTTTAACCTCTACTTATTTCCTTTCTATGTTTCATAAACGCACCGAATTCATCTGTCAAAGTTGTCTTCATTTTCGACCCCTGGATCACACATTAATTGACAGACGATCCCTGTCCACTAGTCCACGTCCAGTTTCCTAAATGAGCCCTCGAACCCAAACAAGTCGCTACTAATAGCATTTCCTCCTAAGCGCTTCTTCTCATCAGACTTCACGTTTTCGTGTTGCAGGAACCAGTTTTGGTAAGTTTCGAGCTTCTTCAACCATAAGTCTGAAATAACATCAAGTTAGTTTTAATAGCAAGAATTTTTAAAAATAATATTTATTTGTATGAGTACATCGTGGAATACAGAGCAGTTGTGGTGCAGCAATTCTGCTTCAATTATTTAAACCATATAAACCAACCAATTGGAGGGAGAACCTCGGAAAAAATCCCAAACCAGGTAATTTGTTTCAAGCAGGATGTCAGCCTCGGCACGCTCTCTCTACGGTCTGACGTGCTAATCTTTTCTCCATAGCGCCTCAGTTCCAGGTCCTTAGGGTTTAATTAGTTTTCGCCTGATTTTGTTTGTACGTCTTCATAAGTTTATTTTAGGCACTAAACAATCCGTTTGATATTGCTGTTAGGCAGATTATATTGTTTGTATACATACTTAAAATATAATATAATTACAATTAAAAAAAAATCATTCCAAAAATTTAATGGATTTTTAATTGAGTAAATATGGAATTTCCTAGACAAATTATTTTTTTATTGTCTAAGATAGGTAACATATTATAATATTTAGTACCTAAATAAAGATGAGAATACATTATTTAATCTACATTCAGGTAAGGTAATATTGTTTTTCTTTTTGTTGATTATTTAGCGTCCGTCGATGGGATTGGTGATAAGGAGATGTTATTGGACGAGATGAGGCCGAGGATTCGCCATAGATTACTGATATTCGCCTTACGATTGGGAAAACCTCGGAAAAAATCCCAAACATAATCAGCACAAGCGAGAATCGAACCCATGCCAGAGCGCAAATCTAGATCGGCAGGGAAGCGCACTAGCCGGTGGCTAAGATTATTTAAACCTAGTACTGTAGATATATACAGGTTTGTTTAAATGGTTTATTTTATGAACATTTATCAATTGCAATGATATGAGTGAAATGAAGGTGATAATGTCAGCGAAATGAGTCCAGGGTCTAGCGCAGAAATTTACCTAGTATTCGCTCTTACTGGATTGTACGATTGTGATTTGTACGAACAAGGATCACGGTTAGACATGCTAACCGTTACTCTGCGGCGGTGGACATGTAATTATTTAGGAATATAACATTCCAAAAGATAATCTCGTACATGAACTAGAAAATCTAATAAATATAGATTCAGAACTGTCGAAATTATAAAGTTAATGGAAAGAAGCTTAAAAAAGTTCTCATATCATATTAATTAATGATTCTTGAGGGACACTAGGACTGAGATTTGACATTTTTACGATTGAAGGGCTTCCTGCATAGAGGGGTGGTCAAACTATTTGGTGAAATTAATGTTTTGCTTGTATGACACTTTAAAATTATGTCCGACTTTTTGGTGGAAGATCGGTTAGATTTCGTGAATTTAGCACTAAGCTACTGTGGAATTGGTGTTGAGCTTCCAATCGTTTCGTCGCAAAATAGGAGGCGGCTCCTGGAGCTACTGTATATACTCAGTGAACCGAAAATTAACTTTGCGATCTACAAAAGAATTTTACAATGTTACATTTGTTCGGATAATACCTAACAGACCAATAAGATTCGCAATCGCGCATTTCCGCTTTGCAACTGTACATGACAGCTTGGCGCAGCATCTCCACCGCTTCGATATTTATCCAAATCCAACCTGCACCCTTTGCGACCTTCAAGAATCGATGAATAGGAATCAACGCCAACGCTGCCAAGCTCTAAAATCGCGAACAGAATGTGCCAGATACTGGGTAGCGAAAAGCATCATGCCTCTGCTTAGTTCTTTAAGTTTTTTGTTTAGTTACTTTGTCATATTTAATTTTAAAGTGTATCCGGTTTTTTTAATGTTTTGATCTTGAGGTTGTGATCAGGTCAAAGTTAAGTTATCTATGTACCTGACATTAGAATAAATAAATATAGACCTATAAAGAAATTTATTCTGATCAAATTTCTTAAAATTTAAAGGATAAAAATAAAAAATTCTTTCAATAATTTATTATCATTATACACACCTTTCTTAAAATGACCGAACATATTGGAGATTAAATCAATTGCTTCCAAAAACACGCCATGAAATGCGTCATAAAACAATTTGTATCTAAAAAAGTGAAGCAACAACGAGCAAAATTCCATTAAACTTTTTTGTTTGAAATATCTCAAACAATAAAAAACACACACACACACCTGCTATGTATTTTGTTGTAGTTTATAATATTGACACAGTAATTGTATGTTTGGTTCAAAACTTAGCCAATTATATACTATTTTATTGAAAAAGAGGGTAGCTTCATTACTTCTTTATATTCTACCTCATAAATAGCTGATTATAATAAATATTTTTGTGTTAAAAAGAAACTCCTAGCTACCTAGGACATACAGTGAAAAGGTAAAGACGCTTAGTTAAATTTTGAAATTTTTAGACTTTGTTTTGTTATTTTGAACATATATATATATATATATATATGAATGTGGAGCTACCTCGTTTTTGCAGTGAGCCCTTCAATTTTAATCACATTTATTTCATACTTAACTGTTTGGTAGAGGCGGCCGGGTAGCTCAGTTGGTAGAGCAGCTGGCTACGGACTGAAAGGTCCGGGGTTCGATCCCAGGTGGTGACAGGATTTTTTCTCGTTGCCAAACTTTCAGAACGGCCCCGAGGTTCACTCAGCCTCCTATAAAATTGAGTACCGGGTCTTTCCCGGGGGTAAAAGGCGGTCAGAGCGTGGTGCCGACCACACCACCTCATTCTAGTGCCGAGGTCATGGAAAGCATGGGGCTCTACCTCCATGCCCCCCAAGTGCCTTCATGGCATGTTACGGGGATACCTTTACCTTTACTGTTTGGTAGATGCATTAAGAATAAGATGTGTGGAAATTTTGAGCACAATGAGACTGCTAGTTTCAAAGTTAATTTTATTTGAATTATGTAAATGGGTGATGTAATGACAATGTTCCATGCGCAGTAGATTTAAATAGATCAAGTTCATTTTTTCTTATCTTTGGGCCCCTGATTCACGGGTGATATTTTAACGTTGAGAAATCCATGATATGTAGGCCAGTTTAGGCACACATCTTTGAACATCAGACATTTAATTACACACATTTTCATTCCATCTTCTAAACACCAAGCTTTAGAATCTGTGCGGTACAAATGTACCCTACACAGGAATATTTATATTTTCCTCATTTTACACAATAAATTCGAACTTAATAAGGGGAAAATTTAACTTCCTTATAATATTAAATACATTATCAGTCACAAAGTCAGTCAAGTCCCTATGAATAACATTTGCATGTTACAGTTTTACTGTCAGCATGTTCCTTACAAAAAACCACAAGCACTTATTACATTTCTTTCTGGATTTCCTGTCCACTTCTCTTAGACATAGTTTCCACCGTCCAATGTTAGAACATTGTTCCACTGTTTGCTCCTCATGTTCAGCTTCGTGAAGGTCCCCCATTACAGCCACGGTTCGTGATATCAACCTCTTCATATTCTTCACTCTTTTTTTCACATACAGTTTTACTAGTTATTTTCCCAAATCCCGAAGAGACTCTCTTTGCCAGTGCGGTCAGGGACGTCTCTAGGTGGTTGCGAAAGGATGCGCAAGCACTCCATAAAGAAATTGAAGCACCCTTTCCGCACCGCAAAGGACATTTAAAGGCACGATTTGGACAATTTATTAAAAAAAAATACTGTGCACTAGTTATTTTGAAGACCGAAAACAGACATGTTCCTGTAAAAGTGTGTGAACCGAATTTCACTAAAGCCGAAAAAATAAAAACTAGCCATAGTAGATAAGAAATGACGGGAACCTCCTGGAGGTAGGCTGGCGGTAGGGTGGAGGTAGGGGTTCCATGTGACGGCATTGTGGGCGTGGCCAAAGTATGACGTCAGAAGTGGGCGTGGCCAAAGTATTACGTCATAGTGGGCGTGGCAAGTGACGTCATGGGCGGGGCTTAAAGTATGACGTCACGGAGGGGGTGGGGGGCTAAAAGTATGACGTAGGAAAGTGGCGTAACTTAAATTACGTCATAAGAGTTCAAGGTTAAAGTGTGACGTCATGCGGGTATGTAATGGCATGACATGTTCATACATGTTTATCTCCTCAATGTGGGGGGCTTAAATTATGACGTAGGAAAGGGGCGTAACGTCATAAATGGCAATCTAAGAGTTCAAGGTTAAAGTATGACGTGCAGGTATGTAATTGAAGTTGTGGCATGACAAGTTCATACATGTTTATCTCATCAATGTAATGTCTGCTATGTGTGCAAATATTATGCTGATTCATATCCGGCAATTGTTCTCGGGTGAAAGACACAAGTTCATACATGTTTGAAAATCCCATCTGCTATGTGTGCAAATATTATGCTGATTCACTCGCCTGCTATGTATGCAAGGTCACATCCGGCGAGTGTCCAAGAATTAATCTATCACACTTAAACACATACATTATTTTTCTTAAGATTCTAATGTAATGCTAATTTAATTGATGGGGAATGGATATTGGAATGTGGGACATAAATGGTTGTATAAAAATTAATCTAGCACACTTGTAAATTAAACAGGATGTGGCTCAGCAATTGCATCGTCGCCGGAAGTGATTAAGCAAGCTTGCATAATATTTGCACGCTTATGCATTACACAACATATACATCTACATTGATTTATCTGCTACAATTACTGCTCTAAATCATAATAATGTCACATTCTGATGAATTTAATGTTGGTAATAATGTATGGCTTAAATTAAATACGCTAAACAAACCACTCAATTTTACTTCAAAATGTATTACATTGGAATAATAATAATATGAGAAGAATGTATGTGTTTAATTTACAAGTGTGCTAGATTATTTTTTTTATAAATTGGCTTAAAGTACAACCATTTACGACATCAATAATTCCCGCATTCCAATTTCCATTTCCCATTACTATTTATCAATTCAATTACCAGTACATTAGAATCTTAATATTTTTTATCAATTACTCAACAATTGGTTTAAAGTACAACCAGTTTCAGGACATCCATTGGACAGCTGGCCATTATCCAGCACTTGCGTCTTCACCGGATGTGAATTAACATCTTGCATATTATTTGCATCATGCAATATTTGTGTAATCTGACACGTTGCAGGTGCTTCAAAAACATGCTTTTATTATTACTCAGCAATAGCATCACCGGATGTGAGATTGCATAATATTTGCACATGTAATCACATCATTGTGTAGATGAAATCTCAGACATGTATGAACTTGTGTATTTCAACTATACAAACTTGTATGAACATATGTAATTCAAATTATTACGTTACGCCCCAACCTGCACTTGCGAATGACGTCACACTTTAAGTTATGCCATGTTTATTTCAAATTATTACCCCCTCCCCCATTTCCAACTTCAGCCACATCCTGTTTAATTTACAAGTGTGCTAGATTAATTTTTATACAACCATTTATGTCCCACATTCCAATATCCATTCCCCATCAATTAAATTAGCATTACATTAGAATCTTAAGAAAAATAATGTATGTGTTTAAGTGTGATAGATTAATTCTTGGACACTCGCCGGATGTGACCTTGCATACATAGCAGGCGAGTGAATCAGCATAATATTTGCACACATAGCAGATGGGATTTTCAAACATGTATGAACTTGTGTCTTTCACCCGAGAACAATTGCCGGATATGAATCAGCATAATATTTGCACACATAGCAGACATTACATTGATGAGATAAACATGTATGAACTTGTCATGCCACAACTTCAATTACATACCTGCACGTCATACTTTAACCTTGAACTCTTAGATTGCCATTTATGACGTTACGCCCCTTTCCTACGTCATAATTTAAGCCCCCCACATTGAGGAGATAAACATGTATGAACATGTCATGCCATTACATACCCGCATGACGTCACACTTTAACCTTGAACTCTTATGACGTAATTTAAGTTACGCCACTTTCCTACGTCATACTTTTAGCCCCCCACCCCCTCCGTGACGTCATACTTTAAGCCCCGCCCATGACGTCACTTGCCACGCCCACTATGACGTAATACTTTGGCCACGCCCACTTCTGACGTCATACTTTGGCCACGCCCACAATGCCGTCACATGGAACCCCTACCTCCACCCTACCGCCAGCCTACCTCCAGGAGGTTCCCGTCATTTCTTATCTACTAGCCATTATTCAATGTGTACATAACGTTTTGTTTTTACACGATTCCCAATTAAACTCAATTTTATGTTAATCATGTTTTTATTCCATCACTAAACAGCATTATATCTGCTTGAACCTCACTAGCATTAATATTTACGAATATTGGTGCAATGCAGTCGACTCGACAATGAACATTCCCGGATGTCAGACTCATTATTGATATGATTATATTATTATTTTTCAATATATTTAACATTCTTTATCAATGAAATTAACATGATTTTAATCTACGTACAACAACAAGACTATTTGTGAAATTTCAGGAAGATTGAACGAAATTGAATTTTCATATGACGTCATATTATTGTTCAGCCATGTTAGGAATTGAGCGTATATCAAGACAGTACTATATCTATCAGGAAATATTTAATCAATGCGACAGTGCAGTATGCAGTTGACTTCTAACATAGTAAGCTTGTTCTTACGAGTTGCCAGTTTAAATAAAATGTTGTTCATAATTATAAGATATTAAGTGATTTGGTTGCAAAAAGACAAATCCTACATTCTGTTATAATGTCTACAGGGGAAACACGTAATATATCGGACTTAGTTTCACAAATCACGCAGAAGCAAAAAAAAAAAAAAAAAAAAAAAGCAAGTGAAAAAGAAGATGTTACGACAGAATTTGAAAGTGAAGCGAAAGCGATAGAGTGTGATGTACTCGCGCTTAATGAGAGTAAAAGTTATTTATTCCCAGTCGATATAGCTAAATCAGTTTCCGACGGTTTCACAACACTTGGTGTTAAATGAATACCCGAAAAGAACATTTGGGGAGGAGGAGAAAAGAAGTTTCCAGTCTGAATGGTAACTGTCTCCTGGCTGGAGTGTAGTGTTTCTAAAGATGCTGCATTTTGTTTCGCGTATCGTTTCTTTTCGACTGAGAGTGGTCGTTGTAAGTCTCTAACAATGAGAGACTGACATAACAACTGGAAAAAAGCACTTTCCGCCGACGCAGGGATAAAAAATATGAAAATGTAAATCACATAAGAAAAGTTGTGCTGCATGGGAAGAATATCGAAGCATCAAAATAAGAGATCCACAAACATCAGTTGGGAACTTGATAAGCGAACATACACTATTAAGGTGCGAGAGAATCGTATGTATGTTGGACAAATAGTAGAAATCCTCAGGTTTACTGCTGTACAAGGTATCGCTCAGAGAGGCAACGATGAAAACACAAGATAGTGAAAACCGGGGATATTTCCTAGAGTTACTACAGCTAATATCTAAAAACAATCCCACTGTAGAAAACAAACTAAAGGAAGGGCCAAAAAATGTTAAGTATGCTTTTCTATCAATTCCGAATGAAATCTTACATGTCCGTGGTAGCTGAAGTTGTGAGCAAAGAAATAAGCAGCGCTATTTATTTTGCTCTTATGGTAGACGAAATTAAAGATGTAAGTAAAACTGAATAATTATCTATTATCGTTCGTTTTTACGTAAATGACAAAGTTCATGAAAGCTTTTTAGGTTTAGGCCAGCTAATTTGTTAGACGACACTTCACTTCTAACTTACATAAAAGAAACCCTGAGTAAGTACAAAACTGTATTGCACAAACTTATGACGGTACCAGTGAAATGAAAGGCAGTTAGTGGTGTACAAACTCTATTTATAAAAGATGTATCTCAAGCGACTTATATCCATTGCTTATATCATAGACATAATCTCGTTATTGTTGATATTTGTAAAAATGTTGAAAGGGTCAACAGATTTTTCTCATTGCTACAGTAGTTGTATGTTTTATGTTAGGATCAGCCACGCATTCCGTTTTTATTAATGTTCAGCAAGAAGTAAGAAAATCTGTTATAGAATTGAAAATTCTGAGTGAGACGAAGTGGATTTGCTAAGCAGCAGCCTGCGAACATATGAAGAAAACGTTGCCTGCCAATCATGCTTCACTGACTAGCGGAAGATAGAGGAAAAGGAGATTGATCACAAGAGTCTTATGGGTTACTTAATTCAATAGATATGGGATTTTTAGTTAATTTGTGCGTATTAGTGCCTTGTTGAAGGATATAAAAATTGTGTCAGTTGTTCTGCAGAGTAAAGATTGTGACATTTGTATTGCGTACAATTACAGTAGATTGAAAGCACCATTGGTCGCCTAAAGATTCTACGAACCTGTAGGGAGGATTTTAGAAAAATATGGCTAGAAGCTTGTTTATTGAAAGAAGGAAATGGAATTCAAGACAGCAGGCGTAACACCGTCTTCATAAGCACTTGAAAAAATTTGTTTATGTACAGCACTGACATAAAGAAAAACTTGAGTCAGAAGATGATTACTATCCGCATGCCTTTCTGTTATTCTTAATAAAATTTTTAATGAATTGGAACGCAGATTTTCTGAACATAGCTCAATAATTAAAGACATGAAGTGTTTGCAACCTGAATCTAAGAATTTGTTGGATGTGAAACAGCTACGTCCATTAGTGCATCATTATGGATATGAAGAACAAAATGGTGGAAGCCGAAGTGAAACTAATCCCAAAAACAATTGAACGTTATGAGAATGAATATGATGTTTCTATTGAGAACATTTTGAACTTACAAATTAAACCAAACCCTTTAACTCTATTAAATATAGAATATAATCTAAATTTAACAGAACAAATACTGAAATCAGAAATAAACACTGAAATAATGAAACAATTGTCTTTAGAGACAATTAATATTAGATACCCTCCACAAAACTGGCTTCATTTACACACCGACGGATCCTTGATCTCCAGAGAACAAGGTGCCGGTGCAGTGTTACGTGCTGTCTCTTCACACTTTATAGTTCTCTTGTATATGGAACAAGTTTTTATGGAGAAATCTTTGCAATAAGTGAAAGTCTCAGGAATCTTCTATGCCACATCAATAAATTTAAGAATGCAGTTATATTGTCAGACTCCCAAGCAGCTATTCTATCAATAGTCTCTAAACACACACCTTCATCTCAAACAGCAGAATTAACTAAAATGCTCTCTCAATTAATATCACTCAATAAAAGAATTGCATTCCAATGGATACCATCACATTGTGGAATCCTGGGAAACGAGAATGCGGATGCTTTAGCAAAGAAGGGCAGCACTGCTACTTACAGACCTGTTACTAAATCTACGTATTACTCTGTGAAAAGATTTATTAAATCTACATACTTAGACTTCAACAAACAAAATTTGAAAACAAGGGAAAAAATGGAAGTCTCTGCATCATAATCCACAGTTAATTCCCAATTTACCACGAAAATCGTCTGTCGCTGCATTTAGATTGGCAACAGACCATGATTGTTTGGCCAAATACCTGCATAGAATTGGAATATATCAGTCTCCTAACTGCCCATTGTTCAACTCAAACCAAGAAATGGATTTGGAACACCTCAAAATCTGTGCTTCAGTGGCTGGTCATGATAATATCTTTGAAAAATATTGGAGTGCAAGAGGTCAAATGACTTTATTGTCAAACGTCTGGCATTAGAAAACAACAACAACATTTTAAAATTTGTTAATTTTCTTCAGGAGTATAAATTAGCATTTCACGAAATCCACAAAATTTCCATGATTCGTGTCGTTACACCAGCATCTAGTGCGGGATGTGAACGTGGATTTTCGTATTTACTTGCGGAACAGAACGGGCCATGAACGTCTGAGCGATCTCGCTTTCCTTGCTGTGGAGCAGGATATCATAAAGGCCCTATACATTGAGGATCTAATCGACAAATTTGACACTGTCCACGGTAATCGACGCATAGCTTTACATTACGAAACTCAGCACACATTCCAAGGTAAATAGTAATAGGCTAGTAGCAGTAGTAGCAGTAGTAAACACATGTATAGTATACGCGCAAATCCACATAAGAGAATATTTTGGACTTCTTATGTACCACATTTTTACAGCTCGCACCCCATCCTCACCTTCCTTTGCTCTGATCCTGGTGACGTCACTGAGTACGGTGACTTAATTTTCCATAGGAATTTTAAGTTTTTTTTTTTTACATTGTATATGCAATAAGTCATGCAACGTCTATGATATTCTTCATCAACAAGAAAGGCTTACTGTTTATAGATTTTTGCAGGACTATTCATTTTATTCATTGTGTCAATTACTCCTATAGTTTGATAATAATGAAATAAAATATCTGTGTGTGCACGATCTCTTCATTGGCTTAACTGCCATCAGGGTGCTCAGAACTTAAGAGAAAAGCTGCCTCTTTTAAGGTTGGGAGGGATTCATACGAGATTAAAGTTGAAACTTCCATTTGAAGCAAACAATGATAACATTTCTTTCCTAGCAGGCATAGGCTGAAGCTCTGATGAAATTTCAGTTTTGTTTTTCCTTAATGTTTTTGTGAGAGTGGATCCAGTTTCAAAACTCATGATCCAGGGAAACACTGGTAAAAGAACTGTCTGTTGTGATTTCATGGCCTGATTTCAATGAGGTTCGTAAGGCTTAACACGACTCGGCAACTATGATTCTTTTCGGCTGTTGACATTGTTTTCCTGCACAAATCTCTATATTCACAGCATATGATGTTCTAATGTCACATGCCAGCCATATAATTTTATATCATATTTTGCAAATTGCATCAAATTTAATTTGACGCTATTGAAGTCTGTGTTGTTGTCGTATAAGAAACAAAAGTTGCATTGTTGAGAGAACCTAAACAAAGCGTCAATAATGAATTAATTAAAACGAAATCTGCTGAAGAGAGGAAAAAACGCAGTGAAATATTTTACCAAGTGGGTACAACTGTACCCCACATCATTTTCAAAGGCTTAATTAATAAAATGTGACTTCGTTTTTGCATTGGGCTGTATCATGATACACAGCGATGTCTATTTGACCATGTAACTATGTATGAAATACCTACAAGAAGTTTAGTGTACACAATTTATTAAAAAGGTACGACTGGGTGTACAGTTGTTCACCGCTTGGTATACGAAGGGTTAACTACATACTAAATTTTCAGCTCCTAATTTTCAATATCGTCAATATTTCTCAACGATAGATCTAAGATAATACATGCGTGGACACATGCGAATATTTCCATGGAATTTCGTTAAAACTGCATGGGAATGGAGTATTTCAACATCATAAATATACTGTAGTTTCGAGATAAAGGGAAATTTGTGAGAAGAGAATATTAACGTATCGAGCAAGCCTGTATAAAATTCACTCCTGGACCTCAAAGGAAAAATAGAGGCAGAAAACCTCTATCAACTGCCTAAGTACCCCAGGAATAATTTGATACGTTCTTACTTGTAGTTTCTATTTTATTTTATTTCTATATTCCTGTTATATTAAAAATATTTCTGAACTGCGACCAAACACCAGCGCTCCTCATTCGATCCTTAAAATTATTAATATTAGTGTATCCTCTTTTATGTACTGATATATTACTATATTCTATTTCTATTGTTGTACATTCTGTATTTTGTATTTATGTGCATTTTTGTGTATATTTACAATATGTTAATTAGCAATAGCAATAAATTTTACGAATCTTTCGTATTTATACAAAAAAGTTATTGTTGGACCAGTTGTAATGTCAGTTCTAGTGTCCCTTAATACTGTCTTCTGTAAACGCGGGATATCGCCTGTCTTTTTAATTACTCCAAATTATATCATATTTAGTACTAGCCGTACCCATGCGCTTCGCTGCACTTGTTATAAATAAGTATCATTGACTTAAATCTGTTATATTTCCAAATACAGCTTTGTTATTGCAAGTGAATAATTAATTTATTATCGAGTATAAATCGTTTTCTCCTGAATTACTTTCAAAGTTGTATTTAGAACTACGAATGTAACTGTTATTACCATGCAGTAGATTCTGGAGTTGTTAGATTAATTCTACTTTTAAACGTAGTAATACTCATATATTAGACATAACAGCGTCTGAAATAGAATATATTTGTAAGAACTGAAGGTCGTTATTCTCAACTTTAAGTAGGCTTTGTCACCAAAAGATACCATTTGAAAGAAATGTGTTTTATTGCCCTAAATTATTTAAAACGTATGTTGATAACGGATGTACTACTATAAGTACCTACCCCTCTTATACCGAATTTTGCACACCTCTACTCCCTCTTACTTATCTTTCCGATTCCACAGTCTTTCTCAGTATCATAACCTAAATACTCGATCACAATATAACACTCTAGAAATACCACCCCACACATCATCTCTTTGTTCTTCACCTTTCACTGTTGCTACTTCTCGTCACTGGAATTCTCTGTCGCCTGAAGTCAAGGGGTGCCGAATTTTAATTTCCTTTAAATGTAAATTAGAAAAATATCTTATGATGAGTTGCCAGACCTGACGCGTTGCAAATATTTAATGGAATGTGTTCCACTGTATTTATTTTTACATTTTATTATTATTATTATTATTATTATTATTATTATTATTATTATTATTATTATTATTATTATTATTTTCTGTTTCTTATTTTTATTGTGTAAGCATGTAAATCATGTTTATTTATAACTTAACGCCAATATGTATCCCACAGTGTTGTTTTTTTTATTATTAATATATTTTTGTGTACATTTTATTCAATTGCCGGTTTCTGGTTTAATTGTGTAAATCCTACTTAATTGTAATCTAATACTAATATGTATACTGTGTACATTTTTTATTGAATTACCGGCTTCTGTTTTTATGTGATTCGTATTTGATTCTAACAACATTAATATGTATTCCACTATGTTTATTATTATTTTATGAGGCAAGTTTTTATGTAACTATCTCTTTTGATCTCATTATGTACCATAATTGTATCAGTATGTAATTACTTAATTCTGATCCAGTTTTATGTTCAACTATGTAAGCAAGTTTTAATCCTGGTTGAGTGTAAGAGAAGGCCTTACGGTCTTAACTATGCCAGGTTAAATAAAGCCATTATTATTATTATTATTATTATTATTATTATTATTATTATTATTATTATTACCTAAGTGTTTAATTTGTTGTGGAGGTTCTAGAATCTCAGGAAGAAAAACATTTCCAGCAACACAGCATACTCAAGACTAATTTACAAACATATTAAGCGAATTATTCTTACAACGAAAACGGATGCTCCCTAGACCAAATAGTCGTATTTTAATTATGTAATTACTTCATAATTGCATATGGTATTGTATGATGTTATGACTGAAATACCTATGTTGTTAATTTTTTTTTATTATAACATTTGGCCATAACTGACAGAAAACATAAGACAGTGTTCGTCGGCACTCGCTGAAATGGGAAGAGCGCATGGAGGGTAAGGAAATATTCTCCGTCATGCACAATGGATAGAGAGACAACATATTCGCCAGCTGCCACGAAAGCACGCTAGGTTAGTGTCTTGTCCGCGGGTAAGAGACGCTAGCCCGAGAGTGCAGTCTACTGATGACCGCTCATATAAGATCTCGCGCTCAGAGGGGTTGAGTTCGGGTTTTGAGATGGCCTACAAACCACAAGTCATGCTAAAGATTTTGGTTTATTAATTATTCAATATGGAGTATTATGCACTAAATAGAACTGTTACCTGTTAAGTATACATTACCGTAGCTCACGAAAATACGTAATTAAACAATAAAAGTATGTACTGTTATGTTACTGAATAATTAATACGTAATATGTGCCGCGTTATATTTGTAAAATTATTCCATTTCTGGCTTTCATTCTGTAATAAAAAACGCAACGCAAATCAGACATCAAATTTCAGTACGGCACCTCCAAATAGCATTAAATTTAACTGCAGTGCATGCAGCCAATTATAATAATAATTATTAGTCTCGACAGTATATAAAGTTTTCTGAGCGTAAGGTTCTGTTAACTCCTAACTCGTCGATTCACTCATGAGCTTCTGTAATGGCATAAAGCCTACGTCCATCTAAAGGAACTACACTTTCCAATGATGAAAGAATTATATAATCTATTAAATAGTTTCCTGAGATTGCCTCATACAAACACACAAACACTCTCTATAATATAATAATATTTAGTATATTATAAACACATATCATATCATCCGTATATTAATCCGATTGTTGTCCAAGGACTCCAAGCCGGATTAAATAATTGCAAAATCCTTTGTTTTATCTTTATACTCATATATTAATCAAAGCATGGGGCTCTACCTCCATGCCCCCCAAAAATGCCTTCATGGCATGTTACGGGGATACCTTTACCTTTTACTCATATATTAATCTGACATGGCCATGATATTAAAAGCATTGTTATTTTAAAGGAGATATATCTCGGCATATGGTAATGCAGAATTCCTGCACGAAAATATCACCGTGTACTTCGGTACATCTTGTAATATCAGTCCTATCAAAATTTTGTATAAAATAAAACTTCTCGGAAATCGTTTTTAAAGGAACTTTTGTTATGTAACATTTTTCATAAGAATCAATAATAAGCGAGATATTTTGATTTATTTAATTCAGGCCCCCTTATAATCTCCTTTGAAATAAAGTACTTCGAATGAGATATAGCCTAAAATCTAAGTTAGAACGAACTTAATTTATATTCTAATTTGCATATAAATCGGTTCAACCATTATCGCGTGAACAGGTAACAGACATCCCGACAGACAGACAGACAGACAGACAGACAGACAGACAGAGAAAAATTAAAAAAAAAACTATTTTGGGTCTCAGGATGGTTAATTATATATGTTAACAAAACTTATTATTGAAAAGGCTGAAATTACCAGAAAAAATTTGGTTACAGATTTATTATTATAATAGATGTGACTGAAAATATATATCCTCATTTGTGGATAGACAAAAAGTTATTATTTTTATTATTAAGACAGGGTCGTCTAGAGTCCTGCTGTCAACTGTTGACGGTTCCGGATAATTAGCCACAGAAATTTGGGAACTGAACAATTGGCCACAGAAAATTGGTAACAGGGACAATTCGCCATAAATAGACAATTCGCCACAAATAGACAATTTGCCTCAGATAGAGAATTTGCCACACTGAGATACAAAGATAAATCTATGACTTCCAGAAGCTCTATATTGTGCGAATGGATACAGAGATTAATAATTGTAAATTCCACTAACTATGCGAATTGCTATGTAAATGTAAATTTGGCTTCAAAAATGTCCTTCCAGTTTGTGGTATACAGCTCTCAAGTACCGGATGACGGTGCCTTCTCCCTTGTACCGCGGGTATTCTTCAACTATACATGATATTCGTCTGTCCATGTTGTTGTACTTCCGCTTCTTTTTGGTAGGATAATGACCACGTTCCAATCTCTCTATGTATCTGTCGGCTATAACGTTCAGTTGGTCAATATTCCTTGGTTCAAGTAGGTGCAGCTTCCTGGCAAGGCGCACAGTTTTTTTAATAGATGGTTTTTTCGGTAGGTTCACATAGGCTTCGCTTGCAGTACGCTGTAATTCATTTTGAATAACGACAGACGTTGGTTCTCGCGAAGTCCCTGCCCTTGCCTTCGTGTTCTCTACACATTCCTTTGCCTTAATCCTTCCCCAGTCTGCAGAATGATTCTTGTGTTTAGACGGTTCTTTGACGACACTGCTTCCATCTTCTGATAACGTGAATGTTGCATTACACCCGCCACGCATGTCACAGCGCCAAACAACTCCATTCTTATTTTCTCTAAGTCTCGTGTACATGTAGCCAAGATATATTAATTTGCCTTTTTCTGATTTTGTGAAGCGAATTTCTTCCGCCATAGTTCCGAATTAGTTTACAGCTTCTGGATTTGTCTTGTGTTATCATAGTACTATATTATAAATTGTTGCGAATTTGAGTATTGCCTTGACTTTTATTGTGTGGCTAATTGTTTTTGATACGAATTTAAATTATGTGGCGAATTGTCTTTGATACGAATTTAAATTATGTGGCGAGTTGCCTTTGTGGCCAATTTTCTGTGGCGAGTTGTCCCCAACCTAACTGTTGATTGTGAATGTCCCATTTCCGCTGATTATCAGTTTTAAGTCTGAGAAATTTTGTAACTTCATAATTATGCATATTTTTCAAACACAGATTTTAAAGTTAATAGTTCATAAGTTTTATCTTAATATAAAAACAGAACATTAGCACTATGTACTATATATACAATGCATATCGAGATATTCAAGAATATTCGAGCTTTGGGAGAATATATAGAGAACAAAGATAATTAATAAATATTGGTATTTTAATAGCTTCATGTTCACGGCTGTGGAGTAACTATATATACAATGCATATCGAGATATTCAAGAATATTCGAGCTTTGGGAGAATATATAGAGAACAAAGATAATTAATAAATATTGGTATTTTAATAGCTTCATGTTCACGGCTGTGGAGTAACATTTAGCATGCCTGACCGTTTAACGAGCGAGCCTGGGTTCAAATTATGGTTGGGACAAGTTATCTGGTTGAAGTTGTTTTTCAGGGTTTTCCCTCAAACCATTAAGATCAAATGCTGGGTAACTTTCGGCGTTGGACCCTGGACTTATTTCGCTGGCATTATCACCGTCATCTCATTCAGACAAATGTATAACCATAACAGTTGGAAAATAGTCGTAAAATAACAAATTTCAACAAAATATATGCTACATCATTATCATCATAATTACGGTCACATCTTTATCATCTTTACTTCCAAATTTACAGTGACGTACCAACATGACATGTCCGAGTTCCTTGTTTGATTTAATGTTTGAAGGTTACTTAACAATAGGGCTTTTTATGAGATTAATTTGTACAGTTTTATATTAATTTGAGAACAAATGATACCAGTGACAATAGTAAATGAAAGAGTGTTAATGTGGAGTCACAGACACGGGATATGTTAATTTGAGAGTGTAAGGACAATCTTACTCCAGTTCTCACTAATAGAACCTCCGCATCCTCCCATTTCTGTAGGAAGACTCTCCTTTGGGACTTGCTTGTGAAGCTCGGTAAGGTCTGATCCATGAACATGTACCTGAAACATGATATCGTTGTTTTTACATAAAGAACTGGTACATCAGAGAGAGAAGCGACGAACAGAAAAGAGCTCAACATTAATATTTGTCTCAGTCTTATTATAGTGGAAATTATGTGATTAGGCATAGTTTGGAGACCTGAACAATAGGGTAGAGAATATGATGGAGGAGTGGTTGGACACTCGGCGAAGAAACAATAAATGACAGTGGAAAAAGACTAATCAACGTTGGTAAGGAACATGAATGTCTAGTGACTAATGCTCTATTCCAGAATTGAAATGTACATAAATTTACTTCGGATGGATGTGGTGGAAATCAAACTATATAATAGGTTTATTGATAAGATGATCAGAGAGAAAGGTAAAATTTCCTCTTTTGTCTTAACTGATGCACAATTTTATATTATTGTGTAGAAATATCATTAGGCCTCTACAACAACTGAAATACGAGATTAGATTAAAATAAAAATGGAACCCATATTTAAAGTAGAGAATACAGTTGTTAGGTAAATTAAATCTTTAATTGTTGTCAGTGTTAACTTTAAGTGAATTTATATAGTGGTAACACTGTTAATAAATTATACAAGACATATGGCTGAACGAGTAAACTAAGTACTATTTCATGGTCCTTCTGAGCCTGGATCGTTTTACTTGAAATTCCGAGAAGCTGGTGTCCTAACTGCAAGGTAATCGACAAGTACATAGTTTGCATCATCATCATCATCATCATCATCATCATCATCATCATCATCATCTATGTAAAAGTCTACATGATTAATTGATTACATTGGAAATTAAACGAATACCAAGTGAATGAGAATCAACATCATGGTAAACGGAAACAACGTTTGAGGTACAACTAACGCCATGTCTCTTGCACATCTCAACTTGTCAAAGGGAGCCAGTTTTAGTCTAAAGCCACAACCCTTTGCAATACAAACTCATTAATTTCTTAACGCCATCTGTTAATGAAATATTAACTTTTACAAGGTCTTGAATCCAGCACCATCAACCAGAGAAGTTGTAAACTAGATGAAGGATAATAATTTTAAGTAACCATTGTAGAAGGTATTTACAGTCTACACAAACCTCTTTCGGTGTTGGACCCCGGACTCATTACACCAACATTATCACCTTCATCTCATTCAGACGCTAAATAACCTAAGCTCTTGATAAAGCGTCGTAAAATAACATACTAAAATAAAAAAAATAAAAAATATATACATAACTGGAAAGGTATTGACAGTTCTCTCTTGCACACGCGGAAAGGGAGCGACGTTGTGAAGTTGTACGGTAGTGCAGTGCGATTCTTTGCGGCGCCTGTCTGCCGTGTAGGAACTAAGCAGCTCACACGAACTCGTAAACTCAGAAAAATGTAATCTATCATACGGCAGTATATGAGTGGACTAAAATAATAATAATAATAATAATAATAATAATAATAATAATAAACGTACGAATGAATGCGAATATGGTACTTAGGCTAGTGTGTAAGCAATGAAAAATATGTAAGTTCAATCATAAGACTTATCTCTTTTGCAAATATTTATTTGCTATGAAGGTATAAAATATATAAACGTTTTCGCCTCATTGGGCATCATCAGAAATAATAAAATACGTGATCTGGAACTTGAGTAAATTGACAAATGAACAATATAATATACATGGCAAATGGATCTTCATGAGTTTTATGTATTGAGTTATAAGTAAAGTTTGTTAGAACTAATTTCAATACAATGTGAACTTGAAGGAATCGAAAAAATAGTTTTGTATACATCTAACTCATGTTACAAGTATATATACATGGTAAATGATAAGTAGATAATGAAATTATCTACATATATAGCTCTCGTTAACTATGTCTACACATAGCAAACCATCCATGATCACCATTTATAGCACGCATTAATCCAGATACAATATCATATCGTCGCCTGAATGCAAGAACTACGTAACTTGATTTTTCATATTTTGTGACATTGCCTATTTACTTATTTATTACACTAAGGAAAATGTCTCGTTTTCTTGTACCTATTTGTTATATTGGAAAATAGATGCCGCTGGTATCGTTCGATCAGTTACCTACTTCTTGCATTACATTTTGTGCGATTTTTACTATGCTATAAAATAGGTATCTAAAAAACGCAAATTTCGAGTTACCTAGTTCTTGCATTCACGTGACGATATGTAAATCCAGGCGTATACATACCACATCACACAGCAAATTCCACAAGCATATCATTTTCGATAATGATCAATTGACAACATAAAGCACAAGATTAATTAATTGCAACATTGTATTAATAACAATTGATCATATAGTAATTTTAAAACATTTTATTCTTCGTAAATTTTAAATCCATGACATCTTGTTACTTTTATTTATAATCATATTTTAATTAAAATTTTAACATCGCTGTTACCTGCATAATTTAACCACTTATCATTTACCATGTATATATACTTGTAACATGAGTTAGATGTATAAGCAACTATTTTTTCGATTCCTTCAAGTTCACATTTTATTGAAATTAGTTCTAACAAACTTTACTCTTAACTCAATACATAAAACTCATGAAGATCCATTTGCCATGTATATTATATTGTTCATTTGTCAATTTACTCAAGTTCCAGATTACGTATTTTATTATATCTGATGATGCCCAATAAGGCAAAAACGTTTATATATTTTATACCTTCATAGCAAATAAATATTTGCAAAGAGATAAGTCTTATGATTGAACTTACATATTTTTCATTATATTACTACACTTACCTGAACACAAAAATGAATTGCAAAAAAAGTAGTGTGTAAGCGTTAATTTCTCTCCATTAATACCTTACGACCATTGACTTTGTTATACTTGAAACCTAAATCCTTTAAGACAGTGTGCAGAGAAGAAATACTGCTGTGGAAAAGATCCGCATCTCGAAGCGAAGTTTTTCAATATTTTTAACGTAGGATGGTACTCCAGTCGGTAATATAAATATACATTCCGCCGGATTGCATCCTCCTGAAAGGCATCTAAATTTGTCACCCGCTTTTCTACTTTCCTTTTCATTCCCGGGGTTTCATTTCGGGAAGTTCCATCCTCTTGTTCATTCAATTTAAAATTTTCCTTTCCTATTTTTACGATGATGTTCTTTCCTATTTTGAGAGCATCTGGAGTAGTATTTACCACCTCTTGTACAGAAATAAGGGACCAGTCATTGTCTATTCTTTTTGAAAATAGTCCCGCACATTACAAACCATTTCTCTCGCCTGTTGTGAAAGGAGCACCTTTACCGTTACTTCTAGACCTCCTGTTGTCCCTTGTAGCACTCCTTTCTCCCTTTGAGCCCTTGGTTCATTTTGTGCCGCTAACTGCAGGAGTGATACTTTGTGACATTGTATAAGTGAAACACACGGACACTATAAATCGCGTTACAAAACACAATTAAATTAAATTTAAAACTAAACTCAAACTAATTCTACCTTCATAACAACAAAATATCTACGAAAACAATAGTAACGACAGAACACCAATACATCTGTAACACAGTAACGAAGATTCAACACTTCCGAACAAGGCACATGCTGGCTGCGAAACAGTCGGCAACGTCGGCCTTTTGTCATGGTCTCTGATTGTCTAGTTTAAGCGGTTGCCATGGTGACGCTTAGACGCCGCTGAACTGTTAATACCTTTCTAGTTTTGTATACACTGTAGTTAAATAACTACATTATAATATTCTCATCCCTGTTGCCACAACACAATAGCATAGACATGGACAATGCCAACAGAGGATTATTGACAAAAAAACGAGCTACCTTGAAGGCTACTATAACTCGTATTCTGTAATTTGTGAACTGTGACATAAACACTGCAGATGTTAGCCTCATTCATGTTAAACTGAATGGACTGCTCTCCATTAACGAAGAATTCAAGCAAATCCAAGGCGAATTAGAATTACACGATGATGAAAGCGGGGAGGCTCATGCTGCCTACAGAATAGAATTCAAAGACATCATCGATCTGCTCGAGGCTAAACTGAGAAAGACCTCCAACGGTCAAAATACGCATGTGAAAGCTCAGGTGCCAGCTGAGTTATCGCATGACATGTCCAGAAACATAATGCTTCCCAAAATCAAAATCCCTATCTTTAGCGGGATTTTAACTACCTGATTACATTTTAAGGATACATTCGAAAGCCTAGTGGTAAACAACAATGACTTATCCAACATAGAGAAATTTCACTATCTGCTCTCCTCATTGAAAGGGAAGCTAAAGACAGTATCAGTATCTCCCACGCCAACTTTCCTGTAGCCTACAACATTGTAGTGACCCGTTATCATTCGCCCAAGTTGATCGCAGCCGAATATATTAGGCAAATTATGGATACTCCGAGTAAACGCAGCTCAACCGAGAGCGAAACACGCCAGCTAATCAACACATTCCGAGGCAGTATAGACGCTCTGAACGCCCTAAACGCCCAACCAAGTATCTTAGATCTACTTCTTAACGAACTCATGCTCTCTCGCTTAGACAAAAAAATTAAGGTTAAAGTTTGAAACAGAACACGCTCACCTCGTAGCTGTAGGAAGCTAGAAGCTCGTTATCTTCTTAGAAAGACTCTGTCAGACACTGCTACTATGTCCATCTGCACAGTCGCTTACCAAAAGTGTGAACCATCACTCCAAGGCAAGGCCAAGGATTGCAGCACAACAACAGTCATACATTTCAACTGCAGAGAGATGTTATATTTGCTCAGAACAATATAGACTCTACAAATGCCCAGAATTCCTCAAATCCAACTGTAATGAAAAATTCAATTTAATCAAGAATAGTAACCAATGCACCAACTGTCTGAGTCCATTACATTCGTGGAAGCAGTGCAATTCCAAAACTGCATGTAAAATATGCAAGAAGTGTCATCACACGTTACTTCACCAAGAAGAAGAGAATCGGGCAACGACCAACCCAAAACAAACAAACGACGCCATGACACAAAATCCACACAGTGACAATTCACGGCAATTGTCGTATCACTCTCTTAGAAGTGCTAAAAGAATTCGGGTACTTTTGAACACGGTCTCAGTTAAAATTAAGGACTGTAATGGAGGATTTCATTTTTGCGCGCAGTATTACACAATGGTGTTCAGAGCAACTTCATCTCGGAGCACGCGGTGCAACAGCTCAAGCTCAAGAAGAAAAAGACGACTGTCGTATCCTTGCAAGCATTTGGTGACCTTACTTCTGAAGCTGACTCGTCGGTAAATGCACAAGTGCACTCGACGGTCTGTGACTTTCACTTGAATATGGAATGTATAGTACTAGCCAGGATAACTGGCATTATTCTTGCATCATACATTAACTACAAGGAGTGGAATATCCCGTACGAAAACATCCCCGCTGACCCAGATTTCCACCTACCTCAGAGTACTCGCTTGCTGATAAGAGCTCAGTTCTACTTGTACCTATTAAAGGAGGGAAGAAAAACGCTACCAGGATATCAAAGTCTGAAGGGCACTCACCTAGGATGGATTTTATGTCAGGAGTATCCGCAATTAAATGAAGAGAGATACAAGAGACAAGAACCTAAATCATTCCTCATTAGATCTGACCACAACCTAGAAAATCAGATGCAGTGATTTTGGGCCCTAGAGGAAATCAGTGACATAACGTATTTGCCAGAACATAGAAAATGTGAAAGCACTTCAAGGATCCTACTGTACGTGATGAAAATGGAAAATATATTGTAGAATTGCCTATTAGGATGGAAATTAACCTTGGAAATTCGAAGCAGATTGGTCTTCAACGCTTTCATTTTCTGGAGAGGAAGCTGCAAGCACGACCACGCCTTCGTATAGAATATGTTGAGTTCATGAGAGAATATGAGAAACTAGGGCATATGTTCGAAGTTTATTAAAATTCTACACTACGAAAGCCGGAGTATTACGTAACTATCATGCTGTTGACAAACGTTCAAGCAATACAACAAAGACAAGAGTCGTTTTTGAAGCTTCTGCAAAAACTGACAATGGCGTGTCGATAAACGATAGTTTACTGGTGGGACCAACTCTACAAGATGACTTATGCTCATTAATCATGCGATTCCGCACACATAAAATAGCCTTCACAGCCGACGTAGAGAAGATGTACCAACAAATAAAGATACACTCAAAACATCAATCTTTGCAATGCATATTGTGGCGAGAAAGCCCTCAGAATGAGCTGAAGACTTACGCTCTTACAACAGTCACCTGTGGCACGTCATCAGCAGCTTATTTGGCCACGCGATGTTCCCAACAGCTGGCAAAAGATGAAACAAAGAGATTCTCTCGAGCCGCTTCACTCCTACGACACGCCTTTTATGTGGACGATTGCATTTCAGGAGCCGATACTCTAGAAAACGCTCTAAGGCCACCAATCGAACCCCAAAACCTTCTTCTGCTTAGAGTATTCCCACTACGAAATTGGTACACGAATAGCCTAGAATTACTTGAGTCCATCCCGAACAACTTAAGACAGCATAGACACGCATTGACTGATAGTGACAGCAGTATAGTCAAGACATCGGGCTCGACTTGGCATCCTTCAACTGATCAATTCAGAATTAACTGTGATCTAAATTCAAACGCAAGAGGATCCAGCTACTCAAAACTTATGGTCTTATCCATTATATCACCGATATTTGACCCACTAGGACTGATAGCTCCCGTTGTTGTTCTCTTCAAGATATTTATGCAGCACCTATGACAAGAAGGTTCTGGATGGGATTGCCAAAAACGGGGAACTTACTCGATACCTGGAATAACCTTTATCAGCAAATATCTGCTCTTAACCGTCTAAAAATTCCACGATTGGTCCTCAGTGAAGGAATAGTGAAGAATATTGAGATACACGGCTTCTGCGACGCATCACAGACTGCCTACGGGCTTCTGTATACATAAGATCCGTGAACCGAGAAGACGAGATCCTCACGAGACTCCATTGCTCAAAATCAAGAGTTGCGCCTTTAAAGCAAATCCCGATTCCGCGTCTCGAGCTGTGTGGTGCCCTAACATTGGCTCGTCTAATCAAGAACACACTTAGTGCAATACCGCATAACACTGACAGTATTGTGCGACTTTGGAGTGACTCAGTGATAGTACTGGCTTGCCTGCACGCTTGTTCCACAAAATGGAAAACATTTGTGGCAAACAGGGTGGCAGAGATTCAAGACGTTTTACCGGGTTCCCATTGGTGCCATATAAAGTCACAGGATAATCCCGCGGATCTTGCTTCACGGGAGGTACAACCAAAGCTTCTTCAAGACTGCGAACTATGGTGGGAATGTCCCAACTTGGTTACATCTAGATCCACCAAAATGACCCTCACAAATAAGCTGCGATCACTCAAGGATTCCTGACCAGAGAACTATGACAGCACTTATTGTCATGCAATATGATGATTCGTTCTTGAGTCATATCTCATTCTTACACTGACTACTTAAGTCTGTTGGATACTGTCTGAGATTCACTTCTAACTACAGAAACACCCGCGGTGAGAGATATACTGTAATCTCCACTGAAACCACAAGAGGTAAGTAATGCTTTCAATGCCTGTCTTAAAATTGTGCAATCGGTCTCCTATCAAAGAGAAATACAATGCCTCGCACAAAATAAATCAGTCGATACAACCAGTAAACTCAAGAGCTTGAGCCCTATCTTGGACCAAAATGGCTACCTTCGAATCGAAGGAAGACTACACATGTCACCAATTCGCTATAAAGCCAAGCATCATCTTATACTTCCGTCTCAACACCACCTCACGAAACTTGAAATTCTGAGTGAACATTTACGTTTGTTACACGCAGAGTCTCAACTTCTCATCTCATCATTACGACAGAAATACTGGATACCTATGATTCCCCAAGTTGTGAAGAAATTCATTTATTTCTGCATCACATGCTTCAAACTGAGGTCACTAGTAGCTCCCTAAAACCAGAGTCACGCCCTCTAGACCTTTCCTGAACGTGGGGATAGATTATATTGGTCCATTACTAATACGAATAAGCAATCAACGAAGCAAGAAGTCAGCAAAGGCGTATGCTGGAATCTTCACATATCTCGCAACCAGAGATGTACACATAGAAGTCATATCTGACCTCTCAACGAATGCATTCATGGCGGCACTTCTTCAGTTCACCTCACGTCGAGGTTGTCCCTCCAACATCTATAGCGACAACGGCACCAATTTCATCGTTGCGTCCAGGGAACTGAGAGAAATTCAGAAGTTCCTAGAAGACCAGGAAAGTGAGATTGTAGATGGCGTATGAATATTAGGTATTACCTGGCACTTTATCCCTCCATCTGCACCCTATTTTGGAGGTGTCTGGAAGTCCATGGTGAAAACATTCAAATATTGCCCTAGTAGAAATATGGGAGTAACGGTTTTCAACTTCGAGGAATTAATCACCTTTTCCTCACTAATCGAAGCGTGCTTGAACAGTCGCCCACTATCTAGACTTAGTGACGATCCTAGCGATACATCCTATCTCACTCCATCCCATTTTTTAATTGGCGAATCTCTCACAGCCCTTCCCGATTATAATCTTGAATATTGTTCCATCAATAGTCTTTCCAGATGGAAACATATCCAAAAGATGACTGAAGACTTCTGGCGGATATGGCACAAGGACTACCGACACACACTACAACAGTGACACAAATGGACACAAGAACATCCCAACATACGTCCTGGGGAACTTGTGCTCATAAAGGATGACAACTTGCCCCCACTTCGATGGAGAAGTGTCTTGATAGAAATGGTCCATCTCGGCGATAACAGTCTTGCCAGAGTGACTACTGTGAAAACCAGTTCCGGTGTCATCCTGCTTCCTATCAAGAAATTGTGTTTGTTACCGAAACCTGTTTAGTAGCGATTGTGAAAACATATTCTTAATCTAACTGCTATACTCATTTCAGTAATTAATATTTGTAAAAGGCCACTGTATGTTAGGTAAATTTAATCTTTAAATGTTGTCAGTGTTAACTTTAATTGAATTTGTATATTGGTAACACTGTTAATAAATTATACAAGAAATATGGCTGAACGAGTAAACTAAGTACTATTTCAACAGTAATGCACTAAATGAATATATCTTACCATTTTCAAACATAATATCAAAATTTCTACAAAAAGTTCCTCCTAAAGGGACGTTCTTTAAGTGATTTAGCTCAATTTTAGATATTACTTTTCAAAATAGTAAAATGAACCATTACAATTTGAGGATGAATTTTAGTGGCACATCTAAAGATATATTGACGTATTTACCAAATGCAAAAAAATAAATAAATAAATAAAAATAATAATAAATTTATATAACGTAGAAAAGTATTCTAAGAGCCTGAACAATATCTGTGTCAAATGTCATGCATGTGCGAATATATATAACCTTCTATATGAAATAAAGGAAAAAATTGAAGTTACTGGAAATTGCACATTTTGAATGTAATTTGAAAGCTCTGTGCACCATAGCTTTACAATAGCGTCACAGGAGCCAACAAATGCCTGTTAAATTTTATGTAGACCTAATTTAATGGGTTGTTAGCTCTTCCTTCAACCCCCGACCAGGAGGACCACCTCTTATCGGCTGTCCGCGACTGTTTCTAAAATATAATCGCAGCTACCTTCCATATCTGTAGGCCGTCTCCTCTATCCACAACCTGAGGACGCGCTTACCGGTGTAATAGGAACGCACAATACATAGAGAATGTAATAATAATAATAATAATAATAATAATAATAATAATAATAATAATAATAATGAGGTTGTTCATAGCTGTGGAGTAACTGTTAGCATGTCTGACCGTGTGACGAGCGAGGCTGGGTTAAAATCCTGCTTTGGACAAATATCTGGTTGAGCATTTTCCGGGGTATTCCCTCAACTTATTAAGAGAAAATGCTGGCTAACATTCAGCGCTGGAACTAGGACTCATTTCGCCGGAATTAGCACCTTTATCTTACTCAGACGCTAGAAAATCACATCAGTTAATAAAGCGTCGTGAAATAACCAATTAAGAAAAAGATAGTGAGGACAAAATGCAGGTGTGTTTATGTAATCCCAAGAATTAAATAAATACAATTTTGTGTTAATAAATGTAATTTGAATAAAGAATGCTAACATAATGAAGGAAATTAATGTTTTGAAGACAAGTATTCTACAAAAGTAATATTTTAAGAGAAATCATATTCTGGAGAAGAAAAGCAGTCTTTCTGACAATCGGCTTTCAAATAAGTAGACCCTCTAAATGTCTGGCAGATCTTTACACTATTCACACTAAAATACGCTATTTTCACTATTACCTTATTATAAAGAATGAAAGCTTACGTTGATCAAACATTATTCACACTATTATATTAGAACTTACAAAATAAGTAGGCTATAGAAATAAAATATCTTGCATTGTATTGCGCAATACTTACTGTATACAAGCTTAATATTTTAATAATGTTCGATCAGTATAGGCTTGCAATCTTTATTTTAGTGTGAATAGTATAACCAGCGTATTCTAGCGTACACAGTGTAAATAATTTCAATTGTAAATATTAGTGTAATGGTTAAAGCGGTTCATGTTTTGTTCCGCCTAACTTTACCGGAAGAATGTCTCGTGGATAGTCAATCAAGTTCATCGCTTGCAAGATGCACATGCGTTATCCACTACCGTTAAATCTCCCTTAATACTTAATATTGTAGCCTTCTAGGACAAAGTATGGTCCCTAGAGTCATAATATCAATCGTCAGAGAAGTTTTGTAATTCACGTACCCTTGCTGCAAGCTTAGAAGACAGGACAGATTTAAGTATCTCGACGGCAACTCCAGCAAAGGGCGGTGCGTTGATGTAGTGGATGGCTTTCAGGCGCGTACTGAATGCTTTCTGAAAAATAGAAATGCAAACAAGTTATATTATGGACCTCTAACTATTGCTCTTATAGGAAAAAGAGTATATAGTACTTTGTGATACGGTCCATATCTTTAGAGGACAGTAGGTAAAATGAGCCAACGTTGATCCAAATTTTATGAGCTATTGTAAATGACCATGTTTATACAGAGTGATGTGAATATGTAAACTGCGGCACGAGGCGTATGCTCATCAATATAGGGATTATGTAGCTTCACCGCATGTGTATATATAAATAAATAAATAAATAAATATATATATATATATATATATATATATATATATATATATATATATATATATATATATATATATATAACAGTCAGCGAGTCTGGCCGCGAAACCAGGTGGCCCGGGTTCGAATCCCGGTCGGGGAAAGTTACCTGGTTGAGGTTTTTCCGGGGTTTTCCCTCAACCCAATACGAGCAAATGCTGGGTAACTTTCGGTGCTGGACCCCGGACTCATTTCACCGGCATTATCACCTTCATTTCATTCAGACGCTAAGTAACCTAGATGTTGATACAGCGTCGTAAAATAACCCAATAAAAATATTTATGTATATATACATATATTATTGCTTGTAGAGACATAGATAGAAATAGAGATATTTTAGTTGGTACCTCACTTTATACCAGAGCATCTGGACCAATAATAGCAGTAAGCAATATAGACAGTAGTGAGGGGCAGCTGGGAGCGCGGTGTAGGCTCTGTCACGTGGTCAGAAGTAGATTCATACATTTAACAGCAGTGCGACAGAACTTTGAGATTAAACGTGTGGAGATACATTGTTCCACATTTTGGAAGAAAAAAAAAACAACTTGTTGAAATGAAAATAGGCTACTCCAATCATTCGTAAATTACTCAAATTAAGGTTTTATTGATTTTTAAATTAATTTGGAAATGATCGATTTAAAATATTTGACGAGAGAATACCTACTTCTTCCACTAGAATTGTGGAATTACATTATTATTTTTATTGGAAATATTTGGATAGGAAGCGAAATATACAGGTTTTTGTAAATATTGAGGAGGTAGCAGATACGTAAGAGTATATTTTTTGGGATAGATCAGACTTTTTCAAATAAAAGAAATGTGTAAATTTTTAATTTTGTGCACGCTGTGTTTTTCATGAATTTATATTGCATTGTCCTATCTCCTTTGCTTAACTCCCTCCTTTTCTCTTTTCTTAAATTATTTGCTCTTTATTTGTTGCTTCTCTTACGTTACCATGTAGTTTAAGTTCTTTACGCCAGAATTCGACATGTGTTTTACTGTTCACTTACATCGCTGCAAGGGTTTATGTTTTATGTAGCTAGGTTTGAGATTTATTGTCTTCCCTTATTGGGTTCCAGTCTAGTTTGTTAGATAGTTAGTTAGTTAGATAGTTGGGTTTAAATCAGCTACTCTCGATATTTGCGACCTTGTCTGAAATTAAAAAAAAAAAACATATACAATACAATAGGCTGAATGCTAACCCGAAACTAAAACACGTTGTTACAGTAAAAACGAGATATACAAATGCAGTATCCACTATGTGATTCTAAAAAAAATGATAAAAGTTAGCAATCCTCAGACCTTAGGTAGTATTTGAAAAGAAACAATAAAATAATAAAACAAATACCACTAGAGATAAATTATCTGGCGCATTACAAAACAATAAAATTTTATAAAATATCCGGATGTAAATGCCCGAAATAAATAAATAAATAAATAAATAAATAAATATATATATATATATATATGTGTAAAGGATCCGGAGGATATGTAAAACAGGTCAATAAAAAACTAAATCACCCTGTCAAGTCCTGTATTCGATAAAAATCTCAGCACTGCAATTGCACAATTGAAATCTTTTCCAAGAGCGTCACGTAGAGTCGGTCGTATTGCATGTTGTTGACGGTCACGTTCATGTTTCCTGCAATGCAATAAAGAATGTACGACCGTAAGCGGTATACGCCATATATCATACTCCGGCTGAGGCTCGCCACATAGGAGATAGCTATGTGTCAGACGAGAGTGGCCAATCCTCAACCGGGTGAGCAAAATTTATTCGGGTCGTGACGCTGTTGTGGACGAATCCCAAACTCAAATAGTATTATGTTTATACTTCGTAATTTGTTTTTCTTTTGTGCAGACCATTCTCTTTCTCATTACCACCATATTGCATATTTCAGGTAATTTTTAATATCTTGCCACCTCTCTCGCCTATACATCTCAGAGCCATTCATAGCACCGTCCCTTGCTGCAGCATCAGCTGCCTCGTTGTCAGAGATTCCAACATAACCCGAAATCTAGACTATTCCAATCTCATAATCAGAGCTAAGGACAGTGTGGAAAAGCTCCTGGGTTCTCAACACAAGCGAATCAACAGAATTAAACAATTGCAGGGGCTGAATGGCACTTTAAGAGACGGAGCAGTTCAAGAATCTGCACCGGGGTTGTCTAATTAAAAACAATAAATCTCTGTAAAAAGAATATAGTTCGGCGATAAAAAACACTAATATATTAGCTCAGTTTATATTTAAATATCTGTCATTTGCAAGGAATAACCAACACAATCATTTACCCGGGATCCGTTAGGAAAAACTAAAGAATAACTTGGAAATCGTGATACAATTTCACTAAAACAAAGTCTATAAACAAAAGCTGGTGTAAAATTTTAAAAACTCTAACTCAGACATACATCAAACATTGGAAGTCGCATAATCTACAGTGAAGTGGTCTTATACTCCAGTGGTGAACTGTTGGAAGGCGGATGTCGAGCTCAGAGAGCAGTTCACGAAATGGACACCTGCTGGACAAAGTCTACATGGATTTTAACTTTATCGGCAGTAAAGACACGAATGGTGAAAGGAGCCCTATGAATTGTGCTCTGGCCGCGAGCGCAGCCTTACAGCGTATGAGTACAACAAGACATTACGTCGCCATACAGGGATGGTTCTCCCACTTCGCAATACAGATTCTCTATCCGACTATTTCGGAAGGTTCCTGTAGCGAGTCGTATCCGTTGATGATGGATAGTATCTAAAATACGTAACTTTGATTTATTTGCTGAGTCATATATAAAACAGCCATAATATAGCTTTGATTGGATAAGACAACTATAAATACGTAAAAGCACTACGCGGTCCCCACCTCAGCGAACTCCTGACTAATGGCGTAAAATATTGAAGGACTTTTGACAATACATTCTCAAATCACGTACAGTATATGCGACGCCCACGTTAATTTAAAATCAAAGATAATGCCCATAAATGTCGCAGTGTCTGTATATTGCAACTCCATTCCATTAAGACACAGTTCACGGTGTGGATGAAGTCCAAGATGGTTGTAGAAGTGGACAAACTGCGTTGTCAGAGTGGAGAATGAAACCCATTGCGAGGAGCCCATGCTGACAATACATTGATGACCAGTTGCAACTGTCGATCGATAGATTAAAGATATCGGGAGCTATAATATAAACTGAAGTCATCGACCTACAGCAAAGAAGATACTCTTCCACGCACACAGTGGGCAGTTCCATTAATCGCAACGGAGAAAAGAAGAACGCTTAATACAGGTCCCTCCGGAACGCCGTATTCTTTGAAGTGTTGGTCAGAAAGTGTGATGCCTACCCGGACTCGGAAATACCGCTCTGCCATGAACTTTGCTATAAAATTTGGTAGAATGCCAAAAAGTCCCCAATCATGCAGATTTTGCAGAATACCATGACGCCATATGGTATCATACATCTTTTCTACATCAAAGTAAGACCGCCACAAGATGCTCCTACTTGAGGAAAACATCTCTAATGGCGGTCTCCAGCCGAATGAGATGGTCTGCAGCTGATCTGTTCTTACGAAAACCACATTGGCTATTAGATAATCGGCTTTCCGATTCCAGTACATACATCACGCGTTTACTTCTCATGTTTTCCATAACTTTACACACACAGCTTGTGGGACAAACTGGCTTACAGATAAAGATAGACTCTTTCCCGATTTTTGGACTGGGATTACAATGGCGGAACATCAAACAGATGGAAATATTTCCTCAGTCCAGATTCTGTTATAAATTGTCAAAAGGAAGGATTTTCCAGTTGGTGGGAGATGACGAAATATAATTATGGATGTTATCAGGGCCAGGGGAGGTGTCAGGGGATATGACTATTGCCGCTTCCAGCTCCTCGGAAGTGAACGGTGCATTGTAATACTATGGTACCTGATGGAAAAATGATGCTTCGTTTTTTTGAAGAATTTTTTTTTACTTTAACATATTGCGGATCATAATTTGTAGAGCTGCTTATCTGTGCCCGGAATTACAGAAATACTTTTCCTCATTATTCGACGGACTTTGTTCCATACGTTGTTAGCTGGGTCGTGGCGTAATTTGTCCAGGACGTCTTGTTAACATCGCACACAGTGCGACGAGCTTTGGCTCGAAGACGTTTAAAGTGGATAACATTTTCTTGGTTCGGATGGCACTCAAATTGGCATAGGGCTTGTTTACAGCTCGGATTGCATCTCTGCAGGCTTCCGTCCACCAAGGGATAGAGAAGCGTTTTGGCCCGTAGGACGAACGGGGGATGGACAACTTTACCGACTTAATCACCACATTTGAGAAGTGTTCTATACGGAGTCTACACTTTCATGCTCGTTATCATCGAATGAAGTGGAGTCCGAGAATCCGACACAGTCCGCCTTTTTAATAACTCAGTTTGGAGAACGAGATTCCGCAGAAGATAAAGCGAACATACGCGTTCGGATGGGGTAGAGGTCACTATCGTTTAGGTCATGAACCACAGAACACTCAAAATGCGTGGACCAAACGGGGCTACAAATGGAGATATCTATAATGGAGCAAGTACCATAAGCCAAAAATAGATGTGTTGCTTCCTCTTATTTCAGGGTAATGAGATTTGGACGGCTACATATCTCTGCTATTTTATTTCCTCTGTAATCATCGGAATTTGAGCCGCATTAGTGGGATGCATTAAAATCCTCACTAATAGATATGGAGCAGGTACCTGGGGCAGAATACCTTCAATATAATTCACTGCGAATCAAGGTGTCTATACAGGGTGTTTAAAAAATACGGGGCATAATTTCAGGTATGTATTTCCCACATGTAGACAATCAAAATAGTTCATTACAACATGTGTCCGGAAATGCTTCATTTCAGAGTTATGGCCTTCACAACATTGAAATTCACCGGAACGTTTTTCTTTCCGCAGGTCGTTGTCATTACAGAAGATGTTCAAAATGTCCACTTCCTGCTTGAATACAGACCTCACATCGATGTCTCATTAACCTGCGAACACGATCCCAAACTCCAGGAGTATTGCGTATGTCCTCAGAACATGCCACAATTCGATTGCAAAGGGATTCCAAATCAGGCACCGGAGACGAATAAACCAATGATTTTAAATGGCCCCACAAATAGAAATCGAGAGGGTTCAGATCTAGACCTACATATATTATAACAGACCTGCCCAGATCAGTCGGAGTACTGTCCGCCCTGTAACTTCTCAAACGGCCGCTTGAGCGCTAGTCACCCACCATACGAAGGAAACACTAGTAGACGACAGCTCGTTCGTAGGCACGTGGATATGTCGATGATATGTTTCTGTTTCATATTGTGTAGTGTGTTTTAAGTGTAAAATGGTGTATTGCTGTGTCCCTTTTTGTACCAGTAAAGGGATTAAAGGTACCACAGTATCTTTTCATGAATTTCCGAGTGATGGTGAGAATAGTACGAAGTGGATGCAAGTCATATCCCGACGAGGTTAGTTAAACCCAAAATTTGTTAAATTTGTTATATATGAATTGACGTCTATTAGCTGCCGATATATAACTATAAATATATAATGCAATAAAATCTCTGTGATCCGAAATGTAAAGTGGAAATATTTCTTTGTCAAGTCCAACTAGAACTAGAGCGTAGCGAAAGGCAAGTTTTATTAATAGGCCAACACAATATATTATTGCGTATTCAACAATGGCTTTATAGCCAAAAATTATAAAATGGTCCGCAGTTGTGGCTATGCGGATAGCATGTGCGCTTCCCAATCAGTGGTCCGTGGTTTGATTTCCGACTGGGAATGGAGGAACTGATCTTCTGTTCGTGGGACTGTGTTCTGTGATGTCCTTCATTCACATATAGCGGAAGACAACCACCGCAGTATCAACCTACCTAGGAAACCGAGGGAGGGTCTGGTTCGCATACCCACTGTCTCGTCTAAAGGATATACATGCCTTCGGGCAGATCACCCGCCATCGTCATACAATGTAGCAAATGAAATAGTACCGTATTTTCTAAACCTAAACGTCTATGCCTTTTAGTTCATTAGCTAAATTACAATCTGTCCAACAATGTATACAATAAGTGATAATATGAAAACATTTTTAAGAAATTGTTGCCGATTAGCAAGAATTTGGTTTATAAAATTAGTTAACTCGAAAATATTATTTCTGTTTCCTCTGTCTGATGAGCACAATTTCTCTATTGTTTGTTTACATCTGAAGTCAGATTAGTGTAAAATATTACTAGTCAGCGATGTATGCAATGGAGAGGAACAGGAACTAGACACCCTAACCCACTATCTCCTGGTCTAGTTGCCTCATAAATTATGTCTTATTGGTGACACTTATGAAGTTTGAACCTGTCTTCTGACAGTTCACTAAACAACAATAGCAACAACTATGCATTTTAATGGTTATTTAAGCTTTTTAATAGGCCTAAGCAAGACACTATTTTCAAATGTCTTCTTTTGTTGTGATGCTAAATCATGTGAAGTGTAGGCCTATCTCACATTGACATACCAACATTTGGAAAACAGAGATTTTTATTGAGAAGTGAAATAATGCATGCTAAATTATTTTATTACAATTTTTGTAGGTGATGATGACGGCTTATGGGAGCCCTCTGATTGCAGTGTAGTGTGCAGTTTACATTTCACTGAAAACGATTTCAAGGAGTGCAGTTCAAAGAGGATCCTAAAATTAAGTGTAACTTCTTCCGTATTTCCTTGTTACCCTTCCTAAAACAAGTAAAGGATGTTTCCTGTAGAACAAAACGAGTGAGAGAAGAAGCGCCTGAAAACCATCGAAAGAAAAAGAAAGACATACCGGCACAATTAAACTTGGAAATTACGAGTGACATTACCCCTGAAGCTGCAAATTCGTCAAAGCAATCTGTTCATATTCAGACCGATCCTAGTTCGTATTGTGTCTTGAAAAGAAGACAAATTCAATCGCTCAAGCGGATCAATCGTAGAGTGAAATGCAAAATAAAAGAACTAGCAACAAAAACAAAGATTTAGAAAAGCGCTGCATTGAATCAGAAAATAAAATTAAATCCTTAAACATTAGAGAATTGGAAGATGCTGCAAATGAGGGTGACTTTAAGGCATCGTTTTTTATTGAACAATTACACGCGTTCGGACAAAAAAAAGTCATCGCTGGAGTGAGTCTACTGTTAGATATTGTGTCTTATGGCGAAGTAAATCTCAGTCGGCTTATGATTTCGGAAGAAACGCATTATTTACACTTCCTAGCAGATCCACACTGAAGAGATATATTGGCACATGCACGAAAAACATCATAAAGTGATTAATATCTCAACGGCTAGCTGAACAGCGCAGTTTGCTGGGGGAAGAAGAAAATCTCGGTTCGTTAATCATTGATGATATGTCAATTAAACCAGAGGTTCAATACCTGAGATGTAGTGATACTGTAGTTGGTACAGTGGATATGGACGGATTGGAGGAAAACAATGGAAGAGAAAATATCATTGCCACTCATCTTACATGTTTTGTATTTCAAGGTCTTTCAACACACTTTGCTATTCCTGTGCATTATTATTTTACTAATAACTTGACAGGAATAGAACTGAAAGAACTTACGCTGAATGTTATTTCAGAAGTAGAATCTGCAGGATTTTTTGTAATTAGAATCGTCACCGACAACCGCGCGACCAATGTCAAGATGTTCTCTGAAATGTGTGGAGGACATCCTAAGCCACAAATACAGCACCCTCTTGATTTCTCAAGACTTCTGTTTTTGTCATATGATTACTGTCATATAATAAAAAATGTCAGAAACCTCTTCCTCAAGAAGTCATTTCTCAATAATGGCAGTTCAATAAGTCCCATGTACCTTAGAATGTTGTATAGTATTCAGAAGAATGAAGTCTGGAAGCCTGTCCGATTCCTTACAGAAAAAAACATTTAATCCCAGTAACTTTGAAAAGATGAATGTTAAGAGAGCCGTGCAAATATTTTCTGAAGATGTCATTGCTTCTCTAATTACTTTAAACTATCAGGGTCCAGCATTCGGAATAACAGGCTTTGAGAACTGTGAAGCAACTGTACAGTTCCTGGAAATAATGAGGACTTGGTTTAACATACATAATGTTCGGAATACCACATATCATATCCATTCTCGTGACGAGACTTGTAAGCATTTTCTTGAAGTAGATGGTTCCAGACTTTATTGGTTGAAAATGATTTTCCGAATTACCTTGATCTTTGGAAAAACACCTGCACAAATCCGAAAACTCAGTTTCTGAGTAAAGAAACTTACGATTCCATTACTCTGACAACTATTTCAACTACACAGTGCATTAAATATCTTATTTTATCAGGTTTTCATTTTGTACTCACAAAGAAGTTCTCCAGTGATCAAATTGAAATTCTGTTTAGTTCCATACGGAGAATGGGTGGGAGTAATGACCAGACGAATGCAGTAGTTGCTGTTCAGGCTATTCATAAAATCCTAACTACGGGCATGATATCTGCATCTCTGAACGCTAACGCTGTTGACAATAGTACAGGAATACAGAATATACTGTCAAGAGATGTGACGCTACAATCAACAAGCACTAGTAGTTCACAGAATGAAAATAATAGTAATAATAGTAATAATAATAATAATAATAATAATAATAATAATAATAATAATAATAATTTAACATTAAGAGAAATTCTTTCCCCCACCTTACAAGACTTAGAAAATGGCACCAATAACATTGAATCCACATTAACTACATCAATATTAGCAGTTATTGCTAGCTATTTGATACGAACTGTCAAGGACAATCTAAATTGTGAAAATTGTAAACAATTTATTTGTATCTGAGGATGTCAGTATCCCTGCACTCTCTCTCTTAAAAAATCTCAACAGAGGAGGATATTTTTATCCTACATTGAAATTCTTGAAAATAGTGTGTGCTTTCGATTCTGCAGCAAAAATCGCTCTTTCCTACATGTACAAAGATAAAAATCCCTTATAAAAAATTAAAGATATTCTACATCCTGTCTTGATCCGAAATCCTACTGTATAATGCGATAGTTCTACAAACGATGGTAATCACGAGTCAAAATTATGTGACCTCCTATTAAACAAATTCCTCAGACCTTACATTAGTAATTTTTGTCGGAGAATGTCAGAAGAGGCAAGATGTAAGAAAACAGCACTTTACTCTAAACCCTTGTCAAGAAAGGTGCACAAAATATAAGCTGCAGTTGGATAATCGACAATGATGAAGTATCGGTACCACATTGTTTATATTGAAAACAAATGCATCCCGGCGCGTCAGCTTATAAGGTAATCAATTGCGTATATAACATTCCGTACTACATTTGTTGCATGAACTGTTTAAATGTGATATTAAATGCATGTATAACAGTCTGACATTCATGGTTACGTTCCATATGAACCAATACAGTTGATGGTGGGTGAGTGGCGATCCTGCGGCAAAAAGTTGAACTACGACGCGGACAGCTCATTGCATTGTGTGCGGGAAGAGTGAGCAGGTCTGTTATAATATATGTAGGTATAGGTTCAGATCAGGTGAGCGTGGAGGCCAAGAAATTGGGCCACCTCTACCATCCATCGATCAGGAAACCTTCGAACCAAGTACCGGCGAGCCGTACGACTGAAGTGTGCAGGAGCGCCATCATGCAAGAAGTGAATGTGTTTACGATTGATCAGTGGAGTGTCTTCTAAAACATGAGGTATGGTGTTTTGTGTACGCCTGCCCCGTAACTCTGTTTACAAGTACATGGGGTCCAACTAATCGATCACCAATGATGCCGGCCCACGTGTTGAGGGAGAACCGCACCTAGTGATGAGATGGAACAGTTGCACGTGGGTTTTCATACGCCCATACATGCTGATTGTGGAAATTTGTTATGCCATCTCGCGTGAACTGTGCTTCATCTGTAAATAATACTAAGGCAGGAAAGTTCGGATTTACACCACACTGCTGCAAGAACCACTGACAGAACCTAACTCGTGCAGGGTAATCTGCTGGTGACAGGGCCTGTACACGTTGCAAATGATAAGGATACAATTGATACTCTTTCAACAGTCTCCAGACAGTCGTATGAGGAACATTGACTTGCAACGCTACCCTTCGTGTGCTGATAGAAGGAGTCACGTTCACAGCCTCCAGAATCTCCTCCTGTGCTTCTGGAGTTGTAGATCTTAGTCGTCCCCTTCCCAAACCAGGAGAGTTAAATTTTCCATACTCCCACAGACGGTAATGGAGACGTACAAATGTCTTCCGATCTGATCTAGACATTGTCGCTGTGGGTACCTCTCCTGGTACAAACGACGAGCCAGCGCAGCATTGCCGTCCGCCTTACCGTACATGAAGTGTATCTCTGCCAGCTCTTGATTTGAATACATGTCGCACAGTCTAACGCCTACACAACACTGGATGTAACCTTCGCCTCGGAATGAACTGTCAGAGTGCCCTCTTAATGTCTCCTTTGACGGCAATGACCTGCGGAAAGAAAAACGTTCCGGTGAATTTCAATGTTGTGAAGCCATAACTCGGAAATGAAGCATTTCCGGACACATGTTGTAATGAACTATTTTGATTGTCTACACGTGGGAAATACATACCTGAAATTATGCCCCGTATTTTGAAATACCCTGTATACACAAACTATGGTGAACTGAATGCTAGGCAGAATTATTGTTGCGACAATGCAT
This sequence comes from Periplaneta americana, assembly GCF_040183065.1. NCBI lineage: Eukaryota > Metazoa > Arthropoda > Insecta > Blattodea > Blattidae > Periplaneta > Periplaneta americana. Next base: position 37,793,174 of record NC_091129.1, read on the forward strand.
TAATGTGGAGTGTCAGTATTTATGACAGAGGAAAAGAGACTTTGGCGGAGTAGGAGGGCACAACCTCCGTTGGCACGAATACCGGCAATATGATCGTACCGGTAAAGAAAGTATTCCGATATATTCAGGGAGATGTGTTTCATGAAGACATAAAATAGTTGTCATGATAGATCAATTTTTTTAGTTCTGTATAAACCGTTCATTGTTCATTGTATATGAAATATAATCATTAAGCGAGCAAAATACCATCTATCAATAAAAAATATTGGTTAATAAGTTACTATTATAATAGTGAGTAGTAAATATATGCTATTGTAGCTTTGTGTACAATTTACATCCTGATTTTATTATCTGGGTTATTTTCGTGTGCAGGTTACATACCCATAATCGGTGTGTGTAAATTACCTTCTTTTAGGTGGTATACCTGAAACGTGTGTGCAGTTTACCGCGCACGAATAGAAGTGGTAAGCACAATAAGCCTCAGGCTGCAGTACAAACTTTCGGGTCCCTTCATCATACAAGGGGTAAACAGAATGCGCCTCAATAACACCAATGGACCATCACTTCCCTTTATCACAAAACGTGTTTATGTTAGATGAATTTTTTAATGGGTCCGTTTTACGTGAGAGAAAAGTTACAAAATATGTTCTAAATTACATTAATTTTGTCTAAATGAACCCCGGTATAATGTGTAGTGTCCCTTACACAAACGTAATCAGAGTTTGTATACAAAACAAATGTATTACCTGTAACTACTGTAGAAAACTTTATGAAAATCAGTTATATATGAGACGAGTTACTAATTCGCTCTAAAAGCATCACCCTAAAAAAAGTTCATCAGAGTTTGTATACAAAGCAAATGTTCTCTAAATTGAACGTACTGTAGGAGGTAGTTTTTCGTATACAAACGTAATCAGAGTTTGCATACAAAACAAATGTACTACCCAATAGTACTACATAGAAGAAAAGTTATTAAATTTCTTTTGATGCACCTCCCTATAAGGGAGGTAACTAAGGGAGGTAACTACTGCATAAAGTTTCATAAAAATCTTTTAAATAGGAGAAAGATTAATTTCCTCTAAATGCCTTGGTTCTCTCAACCCCCTTTCTCTCACGCTTATACGAAGAGGGACACGAAGGCTTACATTGCATCCTGGGGCTTTTTGTCCTTACCACTCCTATTCTGTAAATGATTGTTTAGCCCAAAGGCCGCGTTCTTGTACACGTACAGCACGCAACACTGTGAACTTAACCAGGGAGATGATGATGATGATGATGATGATGATGATGATATATGAATTAATGACTGCGAATGAATCCAGGCACAACATCGGAACTTATTCACGAATTATGCTTCAATTGGTTCAGGGAAGAGCTCGGAAAACCATAACCAAGTAACTTGTTCCAACCAGGAGTTGAACTCGGGCCCGCTCGTTTCACAGTCAGACATGCTAACCGTTACTCCACAGCGGTGGACTGCATTATGAAGTCTTAGCCGCAGTTTCTCTATCTTTTTTTCCCCGCCAGTGTTTTTATACTGTTTTTTATATATTTATATTTCGTATATTATTTTCGAAAACAGTATTCAAAGAGTAAATTTATATTTCATTAGCTGAAAGCACCCGGCGTTGCCCGGGTTTTCCTATCTGCTTCTGCAAATCAAATCTTTCAGGTAAAGCTTCCTGTAAAGCAGATTTGAATAATTTCAAGGGAAAAATTGTTCCGGGGTCAGGTATCGATCCCGGGACCTCTGGTTGAACGTACCAGCGCTCTGTCAACTGAGCTACCCGGGAACTCCACCCGACACCGTCTCAACTTTTCCCTTTTATATCCACACAACTCGCGTGGGCTGACGAAACGCCAGAGACCCACATCGAGTGCACACAAACTCTGTGTGACTTGAAATTGTGGTTTTCAAATCTGCTTTACAGGAAGCTTTACCTGAAAGATTATATTTGCATAATATATACGTGACTGTGTACGTTAACAGAAAACCACAATTTCAAGTCACACAGAGTTTGTGTGCACTCGATGTGGGTCTCTGGCGTTTCGTAAGCCCACGCGAGTTGTGTGGATATAAAAGGGAAAAGTTGAGACGGTGTCGGGTGGAGTTCCCGGGTAGCTCAGTTGACAGAGCGCTGGTACGTTCAACCAGAGGTCCCGGGATCGGTACCTGACCCCGAAACATTATTTCCCTTGAAATTATTCTTTCTGTTTCTGTTATTAAATTTTCGGAAATCTCGGAAACCTAACTATACACAACCAGAACGAATTGTCTATACTAAGCTTTCCTCGCCATAAAGATGATTCTTTACCTAACGTCACTTACATGAATTAATGAACTCCTGCCAGGGTTAACTCAATTTAAAACAGCCGTAAATCAGGCACCGAAAAGAAAACATTTCATCATGTGCCTGACGTTAAACTGCTGTTTTAAATTTATATATATATATATATATATATATATATATTCTGGTATAGTTAAGGCCATTTGGCCTTCTCTTCCAAACCTCCAGAAATACAAATAAAGTAATAGAAAAATCAAATTATAAACAAGGTACAACCCAACGAAAATATAATTCCTTCTCCTCTTTCTGATCAGTTTCAGCATTGAATCAATATATACATATAAAATTTAATTTATATTGGAAGATTTTTTACCTCTTGACCGCTGTACACCCACTTATATCATACCCAGTTTTTTTTTAATATAACTTGAAACTATATCTCATAAATTCAGAACATATTATATTAATTATAATTTCATACACAGAATACAGATACAATATAAACTGCAATAAGTCATTTTTTAACATAAAGACTAATATTCTGAGAAACGTATAGGCCTACCGGTATTTTAGAAATTAAGAGATTTTTATTTCCATAACGCTTAACATACTACATTTTCAACGTGATTATACAGATTTACTTTCGCAGCAACACATTTTCAGACGTGAACAACACTATTTTGAGAATTAATACAATTTTATTTTCAGTGGGCTTATGTACATTCACATACTAGATTAACAACATGACAAAAGTATCATTGAATTGCTTATTGATATGTGTAATTTTTTTTTTCACTTCTTTGTATAAAATATAGTTGAGGATGTGAAAAACACGCAGTTTTTAAGTTAAAGTCTGCAACTTTGAGCGACTGTCCTTGAGTTTCATTTTAATATGGCCATTACAAATGCTAGTGGCATTGAAATTGCAGTTGCTTAAAATTGAATGAGTATCCTAGCAATACTTGGAATAAAAAGATCTCCTTTTATTTTTGCAGTTAATATTGCCAATTCTTTTACGTTTCGTATGAGTTTTTCACATCATTTCTTATTCGTGCATAATTTTGGTGGGTTAATATTTCGCAATAGTATTATTGGTTATTCAATATTAAGTAAATTATGTGGTAGCAATCTTGTAGTTTCAAATAATTCTAGAATTCAGTTGTATAAAACAGTCTGCTCACTATCTACAAAACTGCATTCATAATACGGTCCTGGACTGCGTAAAGATACTTATTGCATGAATTATCTAGTTTTAGCCTTCATGTGTAACAGCAATGTAATTTAATTTCGTGTTAAAATTTCCAAGGCCTCTTGAAAGTCGATGTTGAATGCAACAGACAATAATAAAGAACAATTGACTGTATAAGATTTTTCATTTTAATATTATACACGAATATTTGATCTATTTATTTTTATTTTTTATATTTTAATTAATTTAACTTCCATTTGCACAATTTTAATGTAGCCTATGTTCTTCTCCTGGTTATGAAGGTTAAATATGCAAACTTTGACACATATCGTTCAAAGCGTGTAGATTGAGAACATACATACATACATACATACATACATACATACATACATACATACATACATACATACGTGCATACCCACATTCAATTTAATATATTATGATATTGAAAAAATTTAAAAGAATTTAGTTTCTTCAAAAATCATTATTAAAATTTTGGCTTTTATGTTTACATTCCAACGTCATAAAGTTAGTCTTATTCACAGAAATTCTTTTTTCCGTCTCTGATAGTAGTATTTGGTTCTCTGTAAATATAATTGCATTTATTTGTATATTTTTACTTTTAAAATTATGTTTATACTTTTTGTATCAGTTTGTCTCCATCGCTGTATGATTCTGTTCATGTATAGAGGGTGGAAGGTAACCACTGCACCAAAATTAAACTGGTGATAAGTTACTGTATATCATGAGGGGATGTTTGAAAATTTAAGAACTTTTTTTTTCGCAACATTAACCATTTTAGATGAAGTCGTTTTGTTTCTATGAAGCATTTGGTAACATCGCGGCTACTGCAATACGGTAACTCTAGCATGCGCGGCTGCCAATCCCTTACCTTCCCCTCTCTCTCTCTCTACTGTAGCCTATTCATGCGACACTGAGTTACGTTGAAAGATTTATTGTAACGATTTTTGCAATTATTCAGTTAAAATTCATGGATAAACGGTTTAATTTGCAAAAAAAAAAAAAAAAAAAAAACTCGAGACACTAACTTTACAGATTATTTTAACTAGCTGCTTGTGTTGTTGTAATATCCTGTCATTAAATAACGATTAAAATTGTGAAATTTTGTTTACTGCTGCTAGAGAAAGGATTGATGTTAATAATCCTTTAAAGTTTCTTGGTATTTGTATTGACTTCAGATGAAGCCTGAACGTCCATGTACAATATGCGGCTAAGAAAATTACTAAAGGATTATATATGTTAGTAGATTAAGTGGTGTTGTGCAGCAAATATTTAACTGAATGTAAACCATGCACAATTACACAGTTTGATTTCCTATGGTATAAATATCTATAGATCCATAGCTGCGTTCGGACATTGGTTCGATTCCCTCTTGGACTTATTGTCCGGTTGGGTTCTTTCAAGATTTCCCCAACAGTAAGGTGAATTCCAGTATCCCCCAGGTCCCCCAGGTGAACCCTGAACCTCTTTTCGCAAAGTACCATCTCGTTATCACGAATTCCAACAACTGTATATTACCTAGTAGTTGACACAGCGTCGTTAAATAAGCAACTAAAATAATATATGAATATGTTCGTACATATCGTCGGCTTACTTCTAAAACCCTGGAAGTCAAATTTTTATCGACTATCAAAAATATGTATACTTTCAAAATGCGCCTGCTGAAAGAACCTCGTGAGTCTGCAAATGTTTCTATATTTTTTATAAAACAAATGCATAACAGTTCTTAGGTGGGACATAAAAATAATGAAAAGTTAATTTCCTAATGCAGTTACGGTGTTTTAAAAGGAAGCAAACCAAATGCATCAAACCGTAGCAGCACTGAGTACCATTTTACGAAGGGAATTTCAGTAGATTCATTTCTGTGTACAACATAAAATTTACTTATCTTGCTGAGTCTGAAAGAAGAAGAAAGTCCGGATAAACAAGAGATAATTCACAGTAATGTAATCAATTTCGTAAACTGGAGGCCGTATGGCGCAGATCCATATTTCATTCACGTGAAGTGTGTTACAGTAGTAGGTAAGTTCATCGTGTCGGAATTCGAATATCCGTCAATATCATTTTTTCTAAAAGAATCGGGCTTTGGCTGAGTCGGCGACACGGCTATGGGTTTTACATCAATACTTAAATGCTTAAATCGAGATCTTACGTTTGGCAACGAAAATCAGTGCGTTACTGTATCGGAGTCGCGAGATTTACTGCGAGGAAACCTTCACCTACGACCAAAGTGACCGCCAATAACTCAGATCTCCACCTCCGCCTCGCATCGTAGTTGTATACCCGACCGAACGAGACCACATTTATTTCAATCGTGTTTTAGTCACGGAGTTGTAGTGTCGGAAGGAATCACCCTGCAAAAGTTACTTCGTCTTGTCGGTTTAATTTTAAAGACGTATTCATGTCAAAACCATAAACTAATTGAAGGACTCCTTGCAAGAAGGGGGAGGCTTTCATTTTTTGGTAAAATTAATGTCTTGTTTCATAAGTTAAAAAAATATGCCCGACCTTTTATGCAGGAATGGTGTGATGCCGAGAATTTTGTAGAAAGTTACAGTGGAATTGGAGCTGAGCTTTCAATCGTTTCGGTGCAAAAAGGAGCTATATACAGAGTGACCCGTAGTGTCATTAATTTCAGGGATATTCTTTCAGATGTTTTAAACAAAAATGTTTAATACAGTTTTGCTCGTTTTTGCTTCCTTTTTGACATAAGAAATACTGTTTTATATTAATCATATAGATTATTTTCGGAAAGTCATTGATTTAATTACCAATGTGCTTAGTCATTTTAAGAGAGCTGTGTATTCTTTAAATAAGTCATGGTCTTTTTCCCAAGGCAGATTTTTCACTGGAAACCCAGCATTCTCCAGTCTATATTCCGGTTTCTTCTTAGATTTTGCATATGATCCATATATCTTAATGTTGTCTATGCACTGTATTATGTATTATGATAATAAATAATTGAAACTATTTTAGTTTTTTCCTTTAAATGTATAGATAGAAATTTGATCAGACCAATTGTATATTTTCATTTTGTAAAGTAACTTTACAATATTGTGAATAATTTCAACAATTTCAAGGAAAAATTGAATAATTATTCAAACCTGCTTTACAGGAAGCTACTACCTGAAAGCCAGATTTGTATAATACATTCGTTACTGGAGGTACGTTAACAGAAAGCCACAATGTAAGTCACACAGTATTTGTGTGCACTCACAGTTGAGTTCTGGCGTCTTGTCAGCTCATGTGAGTTGTGTGGATATAAAGGAAAAATTGTGACGGTGTTGTTTATAGTTCCTGGGGTAGCTCAGTTCGTAAAGCGTTCGCGCGCTAAGCGAAGGGTCCCGGGATCGATACCCGGCCCCGGAACAATTTTTCCTTGAAATTATTCAAATCTGCTTTACAGGGAGCTACTACCTGAAAGCCAGATTTGTATTTACAATGTTGTATTTGTGTGGATCAGGTTTCTGCACATTAAAGGACAAAACTAACATTTTTTTTCTGTAATTTATTATCATAATCCACTTCTCTCTTAAAATGACCGACCATATTCCAAAAATACGATAATACGTTTCTTATATAAAACAATTATTTTCTCGAAAGGGAATAAAAAAATTAGGAAAATTGTATTAAATTTACATTTTACTCCCCTAAATTTGCTGGTTATGGTTCAGTGATAAAATGAAATTCCTAGGTACCTATGACATACTCAGCCGCAAGTTGAATGTTTTAGAATGTTCTTTGTGGTTTTCCACAACTTTGTAAAAATGGAGCTACCTCATTTTTGCTACTCCCTTTGTTCAGTGAGAGAGAAGAAAGATTCATAAGCGTACTTTCTCTCAAACATGGAAACAGCTGAAATTTTGGTTGTCTGGTTCCTAACTTCAATCATTGCATCAGTATGGCAGGAGTAAATCTTAACTGGAACAGATTTCTCAGAAAGCGTCACGTCTAGATTTACGGCACTCACGCTGAGAGTTCGCGACATAATTTGCTCTTCCAAGTAAATTAACAATAGGCCTATCTACCTATACATATCAACTAAAAGGTGCCTCTGAATGAGGATTACAAGCATTACGCTGAAAAAAAGATTAAAAGAATGAATTACCGTAGTGCAAACTATGCCTTTCTTCAAGGCTGCAAATGAATATTTGGTCACGTGTGCTGGTGTGTAATGGGCCAAATCACTGATGAAGATGTCTCTGAGACTATAGTCCTCACACATTCTGACTTCTAAAGTCATCTGAGCCATTCTGCACCAATCTTCCATCACTAAATCTGTTGGGTCACTTGACAGAAGCCCGATACATACTACCCGCTCACATTCTGGCGTCATCTGGGGCATGGCGGTGAAATATCTGAAATAAGAGAATATTAAACTTCAGTGGTTTAGTAAATTGTTATTGAAACATGTGCATTTGTTCAATAAGTGATTTCGATCTGTTACCTTTGCAAATTCAAACATTACATAAAAGGAGAGATTTATGAAATTATACTGGTATGTACGACGCTTTTGTTTGGTTATTTGAATAGTAAATTCTTTTGAGAATGTGTTCAATTCCAAATAACTGTGTTACTACAATAAGAACTTTAAGCTTAAAAAAATTAAAGGCTTAGAAGTTTGTGTTGGAGGTTATGTTGACCACTAAACAAAGGCACAAAGAATGTATCCACTTGCAAAGCGTGTTGCTTCAATACATGGAAAGATGATTGCAATATTGAAGAAGCTCCGCTATGATGGCTCAGTGCAAGAGCTTTGAACTTATTATCCAAGAGAACCGGGTTCAAATCCCGGTGAATTCACCCTGAATTTTTAAATTGTGTTGGACGGGCTCGTGGTCCCAGCTACACAGGGTTTTTTTCCGGGCACGTCTGTTCTCTTGTAGCATCCTTATTTCTCTAGCATCATTCATTAAGAATGTAATTAATATACAGCGCCTGTAGTGTCCTCTGGATAATATCTGACGAACTAAGTGATCTACTCTTTTCGACACGTATATTTATCAACTTGCCGGGTAAAGGCGGGCCAACAATGGCAAGTTAAAAGCCTTGTTATTGGATAAACATTAAATCAGATAAGCTATTTTTGTAAAATTTCACGAAGTATTTGATACTTTATGTTGAAAACTTGTGTACTTATAATTGAAGACCTGAATTGACAAATATACAGACTCCAATATTGATTGAATTTGACTTTCTGTGTGACCTATGTTTTTTTTTTTTTTTTTTTTTTTTTTTTACAGGCTACCATTCTGTGTAAAAGGAATATTCCAAGACCTACACTAAACTTTTGTTTTTTTAATCATACAAAAATATTTGTTTCAATGGGTCTACTTTTATATGGCAAGATTTAGATTTTATGCTCCCCTGAAAATATTAGTTCAATAAACTTCGGATGTTTTACAATTCAGGACTTAAATTTTATTTGAAGAACGGTAGAATTCTAAGTAATTTAAAGCTTTGTATCACAATGAACGATAGAATGTTATAGGATAGTGTATGTCATAATTGAAGAGTTCAGAGCCATAGCATCATTTATTAAAAACGGAGAAAGCAAGGGTTAAGTGAATACCATAATTTAATGACGATTGACATATCATTTAATTCGAATGTATATACTTTATTATTACTTGCTATGTGTTTCCATTGAATTATGGTGATAGCTTCACTTTAACCCTTGTTTTATACGGTTTTTTTTTAAATGGCGCTTAGCCCACTATGGTTCTAAAACCTTCAATTATGCGTTTCATAAAGTAACTCATATAATATAAAAATGACTATACTGTATATATAGGCCTAATATTGTGTCTATACTGTATATATAGGCCTAATATTGTGTCATATTAATTCCAAACAACTATTGTCAGGCCGTCCTCTCTGGAAATTTAAAATACTAATAATAACAATAATAATATATTATTATTATTATTACTATTATTATTATTATTATTATTATTATTATTATTATTATTTCCTTTGTAATAAAATAAAATATGATAGAAATTGATTTAAATTTAGTTTCAAATAGGTGGTTGTTCTATTTGAGATTATTATTTATAATATTTCTAAGATAATCTATGTACCTTTTAATCTGAATATTACGCTTCTCTTTTATTGAGATAAACGATTCCTGTGCCATTATTTGCACGTTCTCTTTAATCTTTCTGTATTTTAATGAAGAATTCTTGTACCATTGTTCTCCTAGCCATATAAAAATGTTTCTAGATCACACGTTGAATTATTAAAAAGAGAGAAAAAATCTAGAAGTAGTCAGAAAATCGTGTAAATCCCTTCAGCGTTAAGATACATACTTTTTTAAAACCATTTCTATATAAAAATATAAATGAGACTATATCACTGTTGATTTCCTTTTGACCAAAATATAGGCCTACATCTTCTATTCATTAGTGATTTTGTGATATAAAATTCATAAGAGTATTCTTTGTTAGTTTTCGCTTTTCTTCTGCAGAGAAAGAGAAAATCTTAAATATAGGCGAAAAATGACGAAAAGGATCGCTTCTCTCAGGTATTACCAATGCATAGAAAGTTGATTTACCTTTGGAAATTCCACCGATAAAATTGAACTTTACATTAATTTGTTCTCGCGAGCTTCGTCAGAAATCGTAGAGGAAATGACTGTTTCACTATTCGTAATGATTACCAGTAAATCCGCGGAATTAACGTGTTCACTTAGTGCAGTGTAGGCTACCTTAGGGAAACCCGGGCTAAGCAGGTAAGCTGAGAATAAACAATGCCACTGGCTGTATTTTGATGCTCCCCAAATAAAAACTTCGGGACATTGGTTGTGACACATGTTGTCCACATATATAAAAAAACAGCAATTCGTTTCCCGTACCTTCGGACAGTGATATGATATGAGAAAGAAAATGTAGTTAATTATTCGCTTTGCCCGGGTACCCAGGCAAAGTGAATAATTAACCCGGGCAAAATGAATATCCCTATAAAATTTTCACATTTCTATTTAACTTTTATTCACTGATAATAAAATTAAATCAACACATAAACACGATGTTAATGAGGCATATGACACGATGAGAAATGTTATTACAGCCCTTTACAGCACGTTAGATTAGTACAAAATACAAATTTGAACAAGTCGGCATTTCACTGGCACTGAAGACTTGGATTTCTTCTGATTTTGCTCCTCCCCATAAGTTATTTCTCTTTCAACGTTTTTAATCGGTATAAATGTAAAAGCTTCAGAGTGCTGACATTTTATTCGTTTACCTCGTATCTTTCGAGCATCCACTTTTGGCACTGGTCTAAATCAGAAGAAATGACTTGCGTTCTCCTGCTGACGATGTTGAGGGTTTTGGTGTACCCAGAACTGAAAACCTGAGTGCATTGCTGTATTCAATATTTCTTCAATCTGTGAAGAAGACATCACAGGGGTAGTTGATTCTGAGTGAGAATTAACTGTTTCTTCAGCCGCTGAAGAAGCTGGCACCGCAGAATTTGTTAAATCTGAGCCAGCTGTCGTTTCGCTGATTTCTGTCTCAAGTGGGCGATCTGTAAGTTGATCTGGAGTAAAATCTTCATCAACACAAACATTATGGTTGTATGGCCAGATAGCAGAACCACTGATTGGAAGATTTTATTTCTTCAAGTGCTTTCTTCATGATTTCTTCAGACCATTTGGCTTGTACCATCTTCCTCTTGAAAAATTTAACCATCTGAAAACACATTACGACCTTTTTAAGTAAAAATTAAGATCAGTGTTGCTGATTTATAATTTAATTAGTGTGCCTTAATGCCTCCACTATGCAAAATGATCTAACACGCTTTATTACAGTAGACAAATACACACAAAAATACAGCTAATACTTATATAGTCAAATAAAGATGGCAGGGCAAGCGGATAAGTTATCCACTTTGCCCTATTCACTTTGCCCGCAGACGCCACTTCGCTTTTCATTTAAAATTATACAAACATGAACGTCAATAATCTTGTTCGTAAGTACGGCACTTCAGAAGTAATCGTATCGCCTATATATTACTATCACATAACAAAGAGTTTCTGCAGTATTGTGTGTTGTACATTTGTTTCTCTTACCTTGAAATATTTTAAGAAAACCGCCAATTTTCTTCAAACACACGCTGACTTTTTCTCTCACTAGCTAGAATGACGACAAGTCAGTTCCTGCAACAAAATCTGGTAGGGATTCTTCCCTAACATAGCAGAAAGGGCTACCTTTTGGCGTTTCTAAGAAATATGCATTATTCTCTTTGCCCGGGTTATTCGTTTTGCCCGGGTCTCCCCTACACCTACACATCTTTCTTATTCTGATGTTCCTCTAGCTAAGGAACCCGGCGTTTAATTTCCTTAATAATTCCAATACCAATGAAGATATTACAATGAAATTTGAACAGACGTACCTTCGTTGTGTGAGAAATGTAATGTAATGTGTGGTGCGGTCCGCTTCGCTTTTGTTATATCAAGTAGGTAGTGGTCCTCCAATCAGCCAACTTCTAGCATATTTCATGATGTTTTCACATTTGTCTCAAAGAGAGGTATATCGGCTTCAAATTTCATTGCAATATCTTAATTAGTGTTAAAATTATACAGAAATTCGGGGTTCTTTAGTGACTGGGAGTAGTGCTATGTAATGTTCGAACATGAGAGGGAATATCAAGATACTACGAACTTCGCCCTACTTCATTAGCATCACAACATTACAGCCCAGTTACTTTATGGTGACAGATCGTTGACGCGAGAGAGGAGAAGGTTCGACTGTGGGAGGGAGACCGATCCGAGACGGAGCGAATGGAGGGAGGGAAATACAGTCATATTAGAAATGAAGTCTCACGTTGTAGCGTCTGCATAATTTTGAGCTGCTGTCACTGTGTTCACTTCATACTCCGGAACAATAGTCGCTAATAAACACTAAAGAAGTAAACTAACATGGAAATACAATGAGCAACAGTTCGGAACAATAATAAACACTAAAGAAGCAAACTAATGTGGAAATACAGTGAGCAGCAGTTTGGAACAATAATCACTAATAAACACTAAAGTAGTAAACTAATGGAAATGCAATTAGCAGGAGTTCGGAACAATAATAAACAATAAAGAAGTAAACCAATGTGGAAATACAATGAGCAGCAGTTCGGAACAATAATCACTAATAAACACTAATGTGGAAATACACTGAGCAGCAATCGAATCACTATATTTAACAATTTAACTAATTAACAATGAAATATACTCACGCGGAAATATCGGTAATGTTCATCAGTGCTTCACTGTTACCTTTCCCATCACCACCACCACCACCACCACCACCACCACCACCACCACCATCATCATAATCATCATCATCATCCACGTAAAAATGGAGCGGCCTTCTTCTCTGTACTTCTTTATTTTTCTGAAATACTGCAAACTTTTGGCCCTAATGCTGTGATGCTCGACCAAAATTTGGCGATTATTTGTGTTTTTTTTTTTCAATGAAATCCTAATTTCAAAATAACTTTCCTCAAAGTCGAGATACCTCCCTGAAAGTCGACAGTCTTTCAATTTCAATAATATATATATTTTTTTAAGTGTGGGCCGCTATTTCTGTGAAATATAGAACTCGTGCTTTGGTTCGTCTTATGACAGCTTCATTAAAGTTGTCCACAGTTGATTTTGGCGCCGATTATCAATGTCTTTACTCTCCCTTATTATTTGGCTAACACAGCTCTCAGACACAGCGGTAAACTCTGCTACAAGTTTTCCAACAATTGTTACGTTTTTTCTTCCGAAGCTATCTTCATAAAGCGCTACACGTTGCTCACGACTTCTCGCGACTGCGAATGCAATACACGACCTTTCAGTTTGTTTCTAACAGGCAGCATTTTCGCAAACAGAAAATAGCAGTGAATCTAGACAATAAATACTACATACTAAACAATACAAAACAGAAGCACTACAACTATTTAAGTAACTAAATGAAATGTACGTAACAAACACACTAAATTGCAATATACAAGACAGTGGTGGTGTAGTAAGTCCTTAGCGCGACTGTACGCACACACTAACGCTCCCGAGCAGTGGCGATTTCTCTTAAGGAGCACAGGAGCAGTGCACCACCTCATCAAATAACACGTTTTTAAAGTTATATCAATGAGCTGCAGTAGACTATGTGAGCAACATAATTCTTTATTATAATACTACGTAAAAATAACACTGCACGGTATACTGGTCTTGTTGACGCCTGGGAATTATGTTTACCGCTCGACACTTGCGGCACACTGTTCCATTGGAGCATGCGCAGTAGTGCTGTTTCACTGGCAGGCTTTGGAGCATGGTAGGGAGGCAGTACAATGTGCATAAGAGGGGTTAGGAGCACTTTCAGATGTGTTCTCAAGCTGTCTGCAGTAGTCGTTAGATCGTTACATCACAAATGTTACAATGAATAGTGTGCAAAATCTTTTAAATATGTAATTTTCTGTAAGACCTTTACACGAAAAGATCAAAATAAAGAAGATGGATACACCTACACGTGAATTAAAATTACAAGTGGCGAAGCATAGTAATAGAGAAGAAAAAAGAAAATTGAACATTCGGACTTACGAAAAAGCAATATTCGGCTACAATATAAAATACGCAGTATTTTGTTTTGCTTGCCAATTGTTCGACGGCGATAATTTATTGACAAAAACAAGTACGTTTTATGAATTTTATTTATTTTTCTGTTTGAATTTTGGACTGTGCGTAGTAACTACATAATTTTGATTATCTTTCTGCAGGTATGATTGATTTGAAGCACATGAATGAAAGAATTAAAAAACACGATTCTTCAGCTGCACACATCAACAATAATGTTAAAGTAGCAGTATTGGTTCAAACAAACATACAGACACAATTGGATTTAATATTGGATTGTTGAACTTCACAATGATAAAGTTACCAAGAACAGATATGTGCGTGCGGTTTTGTGGAGCTTTTGAGTTGGCTTTAAGAGGTCACGATGACGGAGACTCATCTTTAAACGCTAGTATTTTTCTTGACCTCATCAATTTAAAAGTTCTGAATTAGACGCACTCTTAAGGAACATTTGGAAACAGCAAAAGTGTTTAAGAACACATCAAACACTATACAGAACGAAGTCCTTCAAGCCATTTTGCGTGTATGCCATGATGAGATTTCAAAGAAATAAAGAATGCTGTTGACTTTTTAGCAGATAAGGCTGATGATGAACTTTGTTATAAAACGCAATATAGCTAAAACAATATTATTTACGGTGTGTTGCAATAGAAGTTCAACATTTTACTTTGCTATTAATGGACCTACATAGGAAACTAATTAACTGCAATTTCTTGACTAACAAAATTATGTAAATCTATACCTATATAACATATGTTAATAGTTATGGAGTAGTTAGTACAAATAATGATAATGATAATAATAATAATGATAATAATAATAGGGTGTAATAATAATAATATGATAATCATAATAAATATTTGTGCACCACCAGGATTATTTATAACCACACGCCACTGCTCCCGAGATGTGAACTCTAGCGCAGCCAGGGGAAGACTAAAGGAACACCCACCCCTTCGAACAAACAGTGAACTCGCCCAAACCACTGCGTCGCCAGGCCAGAGCTGTCACCATAAAGTAACAGGCCTGTACGTGGAAATGAAGCATTAAGCTAAAATAACCTTGTCTATTGAAAACCGGTCAGAGACCTTTATGTTCGGCTCTAGTTGGCCGAGTCTCTGTAGAACCGATGCTCCCTTTGCGTTTGTCCAGTCTTTCCCCTTCCTTACAAATGTTCGGTGACTTTCGTCTTACTTCCTCCTCTCCTTGCGCCTCTATGTTTTACTGCGTAAGAATGTCAGGCACTTATCTTGCGAAGTTACGGACATTAATGAGTATAGTTAATTTTCCTTATTAATAATATTACAAAACTTTCACAAAATATATTCGTACGTATTATAAATAAATAAAACACAATCTATACTAATAATAAAACTGTAACATAAATTTTTGTAGTAATTTTCGCTTTAAAAAAATAATTGATGTTAATATGTATAGTGAACGGTCCCGAAACCGAAAATAACATTTCTGACATTTTTGTTTGTATGTCCGTATGTTTGTTAACTTTTCACGCGTTAATGGCGAACTGATTTTTTTAGGACATTGGTATATGAAATAGGCTATGTCCCACATAGATTTTAGGCTTTATGGCATTCAAAATACTCTTCTAAAAAGGGGTTATAAAGAGGACTGAAGTAAATAAATCGAAATATTTCGCTTAACATGGATATCTTAGGATAATATTACATAACAAACGTTGCTTTAAAAATGTTTCCGATAAGTCTTACTATTAGAAAAATTTTTATAGGGCCAATATTTAACGAAATATGAGTTTTCAAATAACCAGGGGCGTACACAAGGGGAGGTTACCGGATTTGAACCCCCCACCACCTTGAACTTAAAAATAAGACATGTACGGTACTGTACTCTGTATTAGAGTATTCCTTATCCATAAACGTTGTTCCTTCTCTAATTTTTCACTTTAAGATTAACAAAATCTACATCAACATAAGGCATAATTTTCCTACTCCTTCTTCAATATATTCATTCACTTTCTGAGAAACGAAATCTACATTGACATAATCCTCCTACTCCTCCAATATATTCTTCATCATACCACATTTATTCTTCAACTTTGGTGAGTTCTGTGTTCCATTATCGATTTCAATTAAATTTATTTCAATGTAGTTGATTGTCTCCATGGATTTTCCTGTTATATAAAGTAAAGTTCTTACCTATCACATACAAATAACTGTTGCTGAATGATTATTGTATAAGTGTAATAATGACAGAAGCATTTTTGTTGTACAAAATTAAACAAGTTATAAGAATATTCATGAATAACATGTTCTATTAGAACGTAGTATAATTTATTAATATATATACCGTAACTTAATAATGATAATAATAATAATAATGATAATAATAATAATGATAATGATAATAATAATAATAATAATAATAATAATAATAATAATATAAAATTTAAAAACCGATAATGTGAATTGCAAACAATTTCAGTAATAACCCACCACACTTGATAAAATTCTGCGTACACGACTGAGAATTACATAGAGTTATGTCCGTTATAATAGCCTAATTTCATCACCCGCATAGTCACACTTCTATTGTTACCGAGCAACTGTGATTTATTTCAATAACAGGCTATGCGAAGAATGTAATTATAGCTACTTCCTGTCGGTAATTGGTATAGTAAAAAGTGTCATACTCGTATATTTTAAAAACAATTTGTATACTGTAAATAGTTATTTTCAAGTAAAATATCTATACTAATTATTTTACGTTATACATTCATAAAACATGGAATAGTCCTGGAGGATACCTACCATTATTCTGCAGCAGAAATCCACAGTGCAATGGTTAATTCAAACATCTAGTCTAACCTCGGCAGATGCTACATTGAAGCACAAATTGCAGAGATTATAGCGGAAGGTATGAAGGATAACTTAAACCGATGGGCAACAACCCTGGGGGCAGATTCCTTATCTGCTCCGACTCTTTAAGTGCATTCAGTCGCTGCAGCGTTTGAATTCTGATGATCCGTTTGTGTTGAGAACCCAGGAACTTTTCCACACTCTCCTAAACTCTGATTATGGGATTAGAGTAGTGTGGACTCCGGGTCATGTTCGCATCCCTTGTAACAAGGCAGCGGATGCTGCAGGAAGAGACGGTGATATGAATGGGTCTGAGATGTATTGGCGTGAGAGGTGGCAAGACATTCAAAATTGCCCGAAAGATACTATATGATGGCAATGGGAAGGATAATGGTCTGCACAAGAGAGAAATAAATTACGAAGAATAAAGAATACTGTTAGAGTTTGGGATTTGTCCACAAGAGCGTCACGACACGAAGAAGTTTTACTCACCCGGTTGAGGATTGGCCACTGTCATCCGATACATGGCCATCTCCTACGTGGCGAGCTTCAGCCGGAGTGTGATGCATGCCATGTTCCACTTACGGTGGAACATTTTTTATTACAGTGTAGAAAATATGACTGTGTCCGTCGGAAATATGGAATTCAGCCGACTCTGCGTAACGCTCTTGGAAATGATTTTAATTGCACAAATACAGTTTTTCGATTTTAAAATCGAATATAGGACTTGACAGGGTGGTTTAATTTTATAATGACCTGTTTTACTTATCCTTCGAACCCTTTACATTCGGAGGTTACATTAATTGTTTAGCATATGTTTTTTACAATCTTGGCTATCGGACCTTTTACATCCGAGCATTTTATAAATGCGCCAGATAATTTATTTCTGATGGCATTTGTTTTATTATGTTATTGTTTCTTTTTAAATGTCAGCTAGGGTATAGTAACTGCTCACTTTTATGATTTTTATGCATCACCTCGTTTTAACCGTGACAATTCTTTTTAGTTCTCTTAAGCATTCTGGTTATTGTATCGTGGTTCTGTTTCGTGAAGGATTTTTAGATAAAGGCTTAAATAGCCATAGTAACTGACGCGCCCTTCTTAAAACCGACCGACCGACCTCCGACCGACTGAAGAACTAACTGACTAACTAACTAACTAACTAACTAACTAACTAACTAACTAACTAACTAACTAACTAACTAACTAACTAACTAACTAACTATATGTAACATAATTGGTGAACTGGAAATTCTATTACATGAAAATAAATTCTTAACTGAGTGTTTAATGGGACATTGGTGTAAATCTTATAAGATTGATTTTATTAAATTACATTTTTACACTCGTGTTGCTAAATTCTGTAGAGAAATCAAGTTGCATGTTGGTGTTGCTATTTTTCTCGATGTAAACATTGACTATAGGACTATTGATGTTGACAAGTTTTTTACGAAAACATTTTGAGGTTGCTGCTGTTTATATCTAGTTTTAATACGATTTTATTATCGATATATTGCTCCACTAGAGGCGACAAACTTTTGCTTTGTTATTGGAGACGTTGTTTATATTTTTGAATTCTTTTAATTTGCCCTATGTTTTATGTGGTGATTTTAATATAGATGTTAATATTAATACAGATTTAAATTAAATTTTTTAACATTTTGAGAGCTCATAATTGTTACTGTACCAACCCTACTAGGGGGAATCTTGTCTTGATAACATTGTTACCAATATATCTAGACCTTTAATAAGTTCTACTATTTTAATTTTCCTTTTTCTAATCACAATGGTTTGTCCACTGAAATTGTACTTCGTGATTCTATGTCCAATACTAAGAGAAGTATCGTACGTAAATTTAGTAGTAACAACATTCTATATTTTATGGACTATTTATATTCTATTGATTTGAATTTAATTTCAATATTAAGTGCAATTTTGACACTTTCTTTGCTGTATTTTTATATGGATTCAACTATTTTTTCCCGTTACACATGTTAGTGCGAATAGTATTAATGCAAACAAAACTCGTACACAAACGATGGGTTGGTATACGAAGGATTTGAGTATTTTAAAAGATCGTTTATAGAAAATCTATAGCGATCTTGAGTGGGCAAATTATTATAAAGTTAATATTACTGATGTCAAAGCTTTAAATACTCCAACTAAAAAGGAGTATGCATTGACCCAAAAACAGGCGAAACGTGAATTTAATGAATCTTATATCGATTCATCTTCTAAGAAATGCAAAGCGGTTTGGCATGTTATAAATACTGAATGTAATAATTTGCATTTGCAACTATGGATTTAATATTGATGAGTTTAATAATTTTTCATAAATTCTGCTAAACATATTTCAGAAACGGTTAATCGTTATAATGCCACATCTATGGACTATCTTTTTAATACGTGCTGCATTCATTATTGAAACAGATTTTAAATGGAAATTTGTTATTCAAGAAGAAGTTATAAAAATAGTTTTTGATCTCAAAAATTCTACATGTAAAGTTTTATATGATATTAATATTGATTGTATTAAGTATGTTATTTATTCCATCATCGAACCATTAACTTGTTGTATTAATGGGTGTTTATCAAATGGTGTTTTCCCTGAATCCTCAAAGGTAAATAAAACCATTTCTGTTTTTAACAAAAGTGATCCCTCTAAAAATGGAGAGTTTTAGACCTATGTCAATAGTTCCTGTTTTTTTAAGATAATTGAAATTATCATAAATAAGAAGTTCACTCTGTATTTTGAATCTAATAATCTATTTTCCAATTCACAATATCGTTTTCGATCAGGATTATGCACCCTTGATGCACTTAATTATTTAGTGGGCTGTTGTTACTCGTTTTGAAAGGCTAAACAATACTATGTCTACACTTTGTGACCTGTGCAAGGCTTTTGACTGTGTATCTCATGAAACCATTTGATCCAAACTTCAATTCTATGGAATCAGAAGGAAAGAATAGGGCCTAATGAGACCTTATTTACATAATCATACCCAAAATACATGTATTAATGAGGAATTTTCTAATGCTGTTAATGTTAATATTGGAGTTTCTCAAGGATCTGTTGTGGGTCCTGTACTATTCCTTATTATGATTAATGATCTATCTTTTAATATAAATTGTGGCACAGTCCTTTTTGCTGATGATACTTCCTTTTTGCCTATTACGTATGACATACATCATCTGTCTTTATTAATGGATTCCTATTTATGTGATGGTGCTGGTTGGTTTGAAGGTAATGGGTTGAAGCTTAATAGATCTAAAACTCAGCGGATACTACTTTCATTAAATCATTTTCGTAATGAAATGATTTCAGAAGTTAAAATTCTTCGTATTACATGAGATTCAAAACGTACTTGGGCGGGGTACATTACGATTGTGTGCAAAAGGTTATCTTTTGTGTAAATTAAAAGCTCTTGTACCTAATAGATATTTGAAAGAATGCTATTATACATTTTTCCATAGTGTATTACATTATGATATTTCTTTGTGGGGTAACGGTGCTAATATTAATAGTGTTCTAATATTGCAGAAAAAAGCATTACGTATTATTACTAACTCATATTTTAATGCCCATTGTCGAACTTTATTTCGTAATGCTAATATTCGTACTGTGATTAATCAATATATTTATGACTAGTCTACACCAAGATTAATTTAAATAGTCATACTGTACTTCTCAATCCCAGCTTTACAAGTATTGTACTAGAAATAATCATTACCTATATTGTAACACCTATAGTCAGGTTGACAAAGACCAAGAAATGGTTCAATGTTATTTCTTTAGATAATATGTTTAATAGATTGCCTAAGAATGCCCACTCATTACCTTGTTTAGAATTAAATTTGTTTTAAAAATGGCTTTTAGATAATCTTTTTTATCATATTAATGAATTTTTTGACAGCCATGTGAACTTGGAATTTTAATCTGTTTCTTTTTATTGACCATTGTCTATAATTACGTTATTGTAATTTTGATAAATAAACATGATTGATTCATTGATTGATACCAGCAATAACCAGAGGAGAAAGTTAGTCGTAACCAACGATTGCTCCGCCAGTTGTGGTCGCTTCTCTGAACAGCACTAGATACTCAACTTTTTTTTCCTCTCTGTTGTCTCTTTATTAATTTTAGTCGAAGATGTCATTAGCCTAATTGTATTTGCTTCTATGTCATTAGAAAACAAATAGCCTTATTGCATTTCCTTCAGTGTCATTAGAAAATAAATAACCAACTTGCGAGAGGTTTTTCCCGTCCGTACTAATGAACTACGTAAATTCATTTCAGCACGCAAATTTCATAAACATTTTCCATAATTAGCAGGATATATGAATCCTGCCAGGACCTGGTTTATATGTTTTCTTGTCAAGTTTAGGAACTTAGTCATAGACATATTATTTACAACAATTTAAAATGATTTACTTTTGCCATTACTTAAGACAAATTAGCGTATAGAAAAGTTACATAATTGTATCCACTTTATCAGCACAGTCGCACACAATTCACATATCAAAGCACGCTTTACAATATTAAAAATAGGTAGCCATGCAATTTTCAAAGAACTGGAACTAGCTTCGAAATAACCAAATTGACAAAACTTATAATCCTGCAATGCTCCCCGGGATGACGCGACACCCCAGATGACTCGATTTTCTTGTGTAGTTTTGTGTAATAATCTAATAATAGATTGTGCTATTCAAAGACAAAAGCTTAAATTTCCTGTAGTAGCGGTAGGAAGGAGAGAAAAGTCGTCTGGTGACAACATACCCAGTGAGCAGTAATGACGTCCGAAAAAGGGTGATCAGACCAGAGTTAATAGTTCAGGGATTACATAGACCGTTAAAAATTTATTTTTCATAAATTTTATTCCTTCATTATCCTTAAGCTCAATTTTTATGACTTTTTATGTGCTTAATGTCTGAAAATTTCTCTTCGAACTAAAAGGGGGAAAAATTGCCTACAGAAATAGTTTTTGGAATTGTTAATCTCCAGAATTGTTATTTTCCAGTTTGTACATAACCTGAAACAAAATTTGGGTCGCCTGAGTAAGCTCTGAGTATGCGAAGTAGGGACTTGAAAAATATAGATGGCCAAAATTTTGTTTCCGGCTTTGAAACAAACTACTACTTAAAAATAAATCCTAAGTATTTTAATATATTTTAGTAATCATTGTTTTGCAATAAAAGTAGTAATAATAATAATAATAATAATAATAATAATAATAATAATGGTGATGATAATAATGAAAATAATAATAATGAATATAATAATAATAATAATAATAATAATAATAATAATAATAATAATAATAACATCCGTGTCAAGAAGCTCAAGCTCAGTGGTTAGAATTTGTGCACTGAAGGAGAAGAAAATTTTTTCGTTTACTGAAATTTTAACAAAATTTCAATTTTTTTAAACCGATAGAGCAAAGATTGAGCTACAGTCCTTTCATCTTACTGAGAAAAAGTGCCATGTAAAATTTTATATTATTATCTGAAAATAATAATTATTGTGAATTTGTGATTTTAAGAATTAAAAAAAAATAGAGTTTTTAGAAAATTAGAGATAAACTTATAGACTGCTGGCTGGTATTGCATTTGCATTGCAGGATAATTAATACATAAATTGATCAGTTTCATAGCTATCTTAAAACAACTATCACATATTATCTGAAAATTAAAACTCATAATAATTACTATAAGCAGAGTTAAAAATCAATATGAGCGATACAACTACATGCAAAACATTGTAATGCATAACTTGGTGAATTTTATAGATATTATCTATATAACTCTTTGTCGCCGAAGGAAATTTTAATGTCATGTTACTTAGGCAGTTAGGAAAAAAAAAAATATTTCTCTCGTAAGTCTTGCACACCCATAACAAATCGATCTCCAAAGAAAAGCAGACAGAAAGAATGTGAAAAAGCATTTTTTCGGTCTATTACTGCTGAAAATGTGCATTTCTGTGAACATTCAAAATATATTTTTGGCTTCGTCATAATTTTTCGTATCACCGAAGCTTAAGAAATTGCGGAATATTTATTTTCCTTTGCTTTAGTACAGACTGTATAGTTGTAAATTTTCCTGTACTTTAAATTCCAAAAGTAAGTAAAGTAATGTGGTGATATGTGATCAACGGCGGTCTCATAAAAATGAAATACAAGTAGCTCGGTTTGTACATTAGTAAATAAGATTTGCATTAAAATATAAGAAAAACGCCTTGCGGTGGTTGAGTGGTCAGACCTGTCACACAGGCGCTCGGGTACGAGTCCCGGTCAGGTCTGGTGTTTTCCATTTAAAAATTCCATACTGACACTTGTGGGTCGCAGTTGGGATTTTTCTCGTGGTTCTCCCGTTTTTCCCCATATTAGTCATTTATATCATTGCGTCACCATTTTTCCATTTCGTCATCATTCCATAGAGCGTATTCCGAATCTCAGCACTGAGCATCTGATGGCATCACGGTGTTCCAGATTTCACCAATGGCGTGACTGATGTTCCACCAGTGTCGCACCGGTGCCATCAGCTTGCAGAGGTTGTGGCAGTCTCCATCAGCCGCCATCAGTGAATCTGATTGGTTCTTGTATAGGGCGGGAATTAGCAGACGAATGACTCGTGCTCTGTTGTGTCATGGCGGTGTGTTCTGCTTTAGTTCTGCTGTATTGTTTGTAATGAGCACAACGTAAAAACAATATGTTAATGGCTTATGAGCGAACATATCAACGGACCAGTTATTACTACCGGTTCAAGAAATAAATTGTTTATGCTCTCTTTTCTTTGAACGAGATGGCAGTACGGAAATTTCGCAAAAATTTGCTAGCGTAGCACAGATAACAACTTATACAGTCGCCATGACAGCCATCGATCCTTCCAGCAGTTTTGTTCCTATTTCGCTACAGCGTGACGTCATTGTTGTCCACCGAACCGGTGAGATTCGGAATAGGCTGATAGCATTCCCCGATCACCGGCTGGTGACGTACGGAGGGGGCTGGCCTAGCTACGAGGCGGTTGCCTGCTCGACTCCTGGGTACGCAGCGAATCTTAGTGTAGTCGGCCGGTGTGTGTTTGGGAATGCGCCTAGCCTGAGGGTTAGCAAAATAGACCGTAACAGGTTGCAGTGCTGGGCCATAGTGCCCCACTCCCGTAAATTCAATTCTATTCAATATAACAAATCCAGGAGTCCACTTACGCTAATTTACTGACAGTTTTAAACCACTTGCTCTGTAAGTTCCAATCCGACATCATTTCAGGCGAGAGAGACTTCAATGTGTAGTACATGTCTACGGACTGCTTGGTTCTCTCCATGCTGTTCTTGCAGCGTATCAACCAGCGTTCTAATCGGGCCTCATGTAAACTGCCTAAAGACAAAGAAAATTCAATCGAATAAGAAGAAAGTTTGATCACCTCTGTGCACTGTGTGATTTCTGCTTCTTAGTCAGAAATGTCTTTAATATAAACTATGATTATTTAGTTATCATATTCGTATGTTTGCTCAGAGTTGCTTTCGGTAATAGATTTATACTACATTTAGAATATTAAATTATTTATTTTTCTGATTTATACACACACAGGATAAACCGTAAGCAGTGTCACTAATTTTAAGGGGCTATTCTTCCAGGGGCTGGTGTTTAGTTAGTATAATTTGTTTATGTGTTTAGTTTGTAAGTGTATAGTGTAAGCTCTCTTGGACTGGCTCCCCAAGTGTAGTAGACCTTCAGCTCACCCTACACTCTCCTGTAGGAGGCCGTTGCCCTTATGGGATTTCAGGCTTTTCGTATTTCGTATTCTTCCAGACATATGAACAAAAAACTGGTTGTTCCTTTATTTTCGAGATAAAAATTGTTTTGTATGATAAATTTTATAACATGTTTTGCTAAAGCCATAGATTTAAATCCCATTATGGTCAGACAATTTAACAGGGCATTGTGTTATGATAAAATAATAAATGAGTTATAGAATTTTAATTTCATTCCTTAAATGTGCAGCAAATTTATCTAAACAAATGTAATATCTCTTTCTACAAATTAATTTTACAATGTTACATTTTGTTCGGATCAAATTCATGTGTATTTAAAGGAGAAAAATAAAATCATTTCAATCAGTTATTACCATCAATTCTCTTAAATTGACTGAGCATATTGGGACTAAAACCAATGGCTTTCCTAAACATGCTATGAAATGTTTCACATGAAACAATTTTTATTTCGAAAAGGAAGCAAAAACGAGTTTAACTCTTTTGTTTGAAATTTATCAGAAAATAACCTCCTGAAATTGAAGTTAATATTTACGGTTCAATCTATATAGGCTATATATGTGTGTATATATTATATATATAAACTGTACATATGGTGGAAGAAAAATTGCTAGAAAATTCTGTGATATGCAAGAATAACACGAAAACAAACAATTTGAGTTAGAAAACCACTTTACGGAAATGGGTTACATATTACTATACTCAGTATCTGAAATCTGTAAAATATAGGAAAGAAGGCCTGTGCACGAGTGCTGAATGGATGGGGCTAGGTCAATGATCGATCTGGGGGAAGGCATTGCCTGCGTTCAGCCGGGACAACGCTGGGCTAGCGCTGAAATAGCGACTGGATTGAACGCTTTGCTGACCGACAGCGCTAAAATAGTGGCCGCCATATTTCATAGCAACATTTATTTCGCTGCAAGCCAACGAAAATGTAGGCGCTAGGCAACAACCAATGATGGCTTATATTCCGGAGTAGTCGGAACAATGATGTGTTTCTTTTTGTAAACACAGCGGACATCCTGGAATCTGGTCGTTCAGCCACTCACAGTTGCTGTAACTCAGAAAAAATGAATTGCTGAATTACTGCTGTCGCAGCTGAATGCAGCCATTGCCTGAAGCCAACGAGGAACTGCGGAGAGGGGATCACTTCTATCTGAACTCAACTGCAATTAAGATGTCACACTTTCCGTTAATACAGTATTACTATCTGTCAACACGCATGTTACCTCTCAGCAGCCATTCGCTTCTCTTTCTCTCCACCCAAATTCGCTGACTATTCTACGGATTTCAGACATGGAAGAAATCTCCAAATTACAGACACTATCACCAAGCAAAATTACTTCACATACAACAATAAATACTACACTCAGATCGAAGGCCTGCCCATGGGATCACCCATCTTCAGCATCCTAGCCGACATTTTCATACACAGGGTAAATCAGACACACATCCTAAAGAAAGACAACAGCAAACATGTGGACAACATCATTTGCTAGCAATAATACGTAGACGAAATACTAATAGTATACAAAGAAAACAGTTTGAAAACTTACACAGACACAAAAACAAGATACATCCAAAACTATACTACACACTACAAATAGAAAACAACAAATCCATACATATTTATAGCTACATCAAAATAACAAAAACAGAAACGAACATAAGTTCAAAATATACAGAGAACCACTACCACGGTAATACACATACACAACACCACCAAACATTCAGAACAACACAAACACGCAACTTGCCAATCTATGGTACACAGACTCGTCAACATTCCTACGAGCCCACAAGACTATAAGGAAGAAATTCATATTATCAAGTACATAGCAAAATAAAATTATACAACCCTAAAATAATAAACAACATGTCTACAAAGACAAAACGCAAACAAGAAAACGCAACATGAACACAAGAAGAAAACATACGTCACACTAAAATACGAAAAGAAGGAACAGATACAAGATTACAACATTTTTTGAAGAAATTAAAATAGAACATTGCATACAGAACTCAAAAGACACTACAAAAACATCTTAACACACAGACAAGACACACAAATAAATACAATGTAACAGGTGTACACAAACTTTCATGCAATAATTGCAACGATTTCTACATCGGACAGACTCATTTCAAACACATAGCATAGCAAATCAAGCTTTTAGGTATAACTCCCTGTAAAGTTTATTTGAATAATTTCGAGGGAAAAATTGTTCCGGGGCCGGGTATCGAACCCGGGACCTTTGATTTAACGTACCAACGCTCTACCAACTGAGCTACCCGGGAACTCTACCAGACACCGATCCAATTTTTCCCTCTATATCCACAGACCTCAAAGTGGGCTGACAACCATCAAGCTACCAACATTGAGTGCACACTAGCTCTGTGTGGCTTAAGTAGAGACTGATATAAAAATACTGCACTTCCAGCCAAAATAAAAACAGAAACTTGACCCTTCAGAACAATATAACATTTATAAACATACAAAAATACACCCCCATTTCATCCTGAACAATCAACTCAATTTACACACAAACAGGAACAAGTCCACCAAAACAGGAAACCAGAAGATAACGCGGGATCTTCACTAGGCTTCGGGAAATGAAGAATACCACTTCGAATCTAGTCAACGAGATAAAATTCCTCGTATTAACACGGTAAAGAAGTTTACAAAGTTAATCGTGTTTAAAATTGTGTTGATTTCTTATATATAAATTGTTTGATTAAAACTGTTCTCTCCATCTTTTGCACGGACGGCTTGGTTTCTTATAACCTGTCGATCTGTAATTTAATATTATATTAGAGGCCCATCTATTGTTCCATTCTCTGTGTATGTTACTGTCATTTAATTTCGTATTATTTAATTTTTTTATATCTCTTATCTGTAGTTCTTAGCATATTTCATCAATACGTTTATGATCTATTAGTTGATAGCCCACCACTGTCCTGAGCATCTGTCCTGCTTCAATTATTTCCTGTTGACGATTAGTCCATATATGGGTACAGAGCTATTACTATCATACGCCTTAGAAGAGCTGCCGGCCAGCCAGCCGCGTCCTGCGCGGTTTCCGCCGAGCGCTTAACAATTTCTCTGACGCTTCTCCAATATAACAGTGCTAACAATAAATGTTCAATAATTTGAACTTACCATGCTCACAGTCGTTGCTGAAAATGGCCACCGTTTGCCCACACACACAACTGACATCTTCTGATAAACGAATAAACAACACTCTCAAGTTCCACATCATTGATAGCTTGGATTTCATTTCGTATATAGTCCTTTAATTAATTTATAGAATGACGATTTCCCCTATAAACCCAACCTGTTAGTGTTCCTTATTAATAAAAGTCACAGGGTGTTATATCTGGGCTTCGTGGAGGTCTCAAATTATTACCGATTATTCTCGCACCGAAAATACGCCTCAATTCCCTCATTGATACGGCAGCTGTGTGATCAGTGACAGAATCTTGTGGAAATAAACTGAAATCGTTCCGCTTAAGAACACTACGTTTTCTGTTTGATTTTCGATTCTTCACTGAGCCTGTTTCTTTAAATCTTTTAGCGAGTCGTCTAATTGTTTGTCGTCTGTTTGGAAACTTTATTCGAAATTTTTGTCTTGTTTTCACACACGACCTTCTGCGTTTAATGTACGTATTGTACATGTACACACGTTCACACAGTGAGAATTTGTTGCTAGGCATTGCCTAAATACACAATAATCACTAAACATTATACACTAACGTTGCACGCTTGAACAATCGAAAGTTTCTTTACACGACTTCTAAGCACACTGAATGCCATATGGCTACTGGAGGTCGATTGCGCGGGAGAAACGGTTAGCGCGCGGCGGAAACCACGCAGGGCGCGGCTGGCCGGCTGGGACGTATGATAATAACAGCTCTGAAGAAGGTTAGACACTGCCATGATCTTGTGTGTTTTCAATAAAATTTCTCTTCTCACATTTCAAGTTAGGGTTTTTCTAATTGTGAGACATAATTGTTGGAATCGTTGCAGTTTTATATTAATACATATTTCTTGATTGAGATCCATATTAAATCATTAACAATTAAAATTTGTAAGTGGATCACAAAATTTTACATCTATTAGGCCTACAATCTTGATTGTTATAGGATCCTTTCCTCTAAAACTAAAACTTTGGTTTTGCCTGTGGATATGTTAATATTGTATTCAGAAAATAACAAATGTAATTTATATACAGCTCCCTGCAGGAATTCCTCCGTATTGACCATTAGGCCTATCACCTGATAATAGCAAAATGAGGTTATGAAGTTCCGTTCCTTTTAGGTATAATTTGCGTTCAAATTCCATCTGTCATCTTCTTATGACATAGTCTATATACAGATGAAATAATGCGGGCGATAATGAACAACCTTATCTAATTCGTGATTTATGAGAATCTTTGTATCATTTGTTTCTTCTCCTTTATGAATTTAAATTCTAGTTTCCTTATACAGATTTTTTTATAAGTGCGTTGTATTAAATATACTATAATTGAATGAATTTCAAAATTGTATTCCTACTGATCCTGAGTTACTTTTGCAATGGAATTTGTTGGCTTTGGTGAAGATAAAGGTAAAGTTGACATTTCAAATTATGCAATTTATAAATTTGAAAAGTAAAAACAATGTTAGTCGTTAATTTCTCTTCATCACGGTCTAGAAGAATGTTGAATATAACTGTTCATTCTTTAGGCTTACTGCCTACTGTTCCCTACCTGTTCAAAAGATTTCTTCGTAATTCTGTTATCTTCTTAATACGTTAGATATAGATATTGTCTGTTAATCTACTTCTCAGTTCAATTTCATTATTTCTTAATCAGCTGTTGAGGACTTATCTCTTCTTGAGTCAAGGAACTCTGCAGCGAGAGCTGCGTTAGGATGGACCTGGTGCTCAAACAGACATTTTCTAGACCCCTCTTCCCATGGAAAGTAATGTAACTTCACTCACCTTCTTCTTTTGGTAGATGTGGTTGTAACTGTATCCAGTCCTGCAACATTTCCACTGCTTCTTTAATACTTCTTTCGTCTAGTCCATATTCTGCCCATATTTTCTTTATAACATCTTTGTTGGGAATCCCAAGCTCTTTCGCCATAATTCTGAAAACATAAATTTCCCTAATTACTTGTTATAATGTAATTTACAATTTAATCGGTTGCATAACAACGGACTGGAAAGACAAAAGTGAAAATGAAAGCTAAAAGTCGTGTCATTCTCAGTCTTTGACCAACCAATATCCTGTTTATAAATGTTTCTTACCATGAGTAAACTGAATGCAACGTGATCTGTCTGTCGAGGATTTCGTTCTAGAATTTCTTTTTCTTTCGATACACAAGATGGACGTGTTTCAGAACGAACCTGAGCCTCTAACTGAGACAACAGGAGACTTCAGGTTAATAACGTAAAGACTTGTAAATTTATTTAGATTGTACACCTAACGTGTTATTCCGTGCGTACACACGACCGATGGTGTTGTATAGTCTGATCAAAGAGGTTGTAATTATATATCTAGACAAACAATTGCCGCTGGTGTCGTGTACAAATTTGAAACCTCTCGCACAGGTTCGCGCGACGGCATGTTCGGGGAGCACGAATGTTTGCTTCTATAAAGCGTTCGGAGTTTAGAAAATTCCATTGGGTATATAGACATTTTCTTAGCGGACATCCCCCTTCACTGTATTATAGGGGAAGTTTGAATATATCGTACCACTTTTCAGTCTTTCTTTATTTATTTCGAAATGTGAAGGAATTTTAATTGCATATATTATTAGACATTGAGACAGTACCATGGGACACAAAATATATTCTTTTCGAAATGTTTGAATACTTATCAATTGTTTTTATAAGTCATTATTTAAAACTCTGCGAGTGCTACGATTTATGCGCCCAGTTTCCTAAATCGTACCTGGAGGTTGCTTAAATCGTAACCATTTTTAAAATATTACATATAATTTTTGAAACAAGAACTACGCTATATAAAGTAACGTAATGCATATTATATTGTTGTCATTTTTTATACCATTTTATTAATACAAATGAGAAACTGAAATGTTTTAAAATACAAAGATTTTTGTAATATACATTAAAAAATTTTTAATATCTACTAAGACGAAAACACGTAGGTTCTCTTAAGGTAAAATCCTATTTAACACAACTGAAAGATACCTACTTTCAGCTTGTCTCGTTACACATGTTAGAGACAAAATGAGAACGTTCTTGGGCCGTAGAAACTCGTGCACATGTCTCATGCACCCATTGATTGTACAGAGAGCAGGGAATCATATCTTCAATGACAGCTTCTTTACAGATAAAACATAACCAGTCCTCTTCTTTCACATCAACATGAATCATATTAGAAGCTTTTTTCGTGACTTTTTTTAGATGATTTCCATCTTATTCTCCTTTCTTTTTTTTTTTAAATTTCTCTTTTCGGTTTCTTCTGTTGCAATTGATTCTAATAGAGACTTGAAGTTAACACAACAGCTTGCTGAGCAACTTTTCTCGTTCTTGTTTCAACTGAAATCTTTGGTTTAGGGAGAAGACTATTTCATTCAATAGAATCAAGGATTTAATAAGTGTATGTGATTTAGGACTGACGATTCTTCTCGTGGATTGCTGAACAATGCTGTTACTGGAGACTGGCTGGTCTGTGCTTTTACTGGTGGAAGGCTGGTTAATACTGGTACTGGTAGTTGGCTGATCGACTGTGCTAGTACTCGTGGATGGCTGATCTGATCTTCAAACATCAGAATACGTTAGACCAATTCCTCTTCTATTTCCCGTGGAAAAGCTGTATTCCTCCCGTTCAAGGGCCCGTTTGCAGGACGATCCAACCTGTCTTTACCTTGACCATCAAATGTCGTTTGAAAGTCGGTTTTTGAATGTCGCACTTACAGCAACATTCATCCAATTCCAATGCTCCGGGGCGAAATTCATCCAATGCCTTAAGTAAATTACTTCGTTCCCATTTTCCGTATTCTTGTTTGGCCATTATCTATTCTGAAATTTAAAAATTTTATGCACCAAACATTAATTGTTCACGTTGCCAAAATCATACTGGTACGATATGAGTAACATTTTAAAGGTACGATTTAGGAAACTAGCACTCCAACCAAAATATTCATATTATAACCTAAACAAAGCTGTTACAGTGACTATTTTTAAGTTACTATTTAAATAATTAAAACTGTCTTATATGCTACGTTTAATAGAAGACATTCATTAAACTAACTCAGTGTTTGAATAACAGCTTACGATAGAGTAACAAAATCTTATATCAGAAATCAGAACTTATTATTAATGACGTTTTAATACACCTGTCGTCTTGGGCGAAAGGTGGGAAACTGAACAAGTATCAGTTTACATTTGTATTTCGTGAAAAATTCCCCAGATGGGTCCTACATACATAATTTCCTCAATATTAATAGTGGTACGATTTTGGCGCCGGTACGATTTAGGCTACTTTCCAGTAACTAAACTTATTTACGTATTTTCTAATGTAAATAAATAAATCTAAATACTGCAACTAAGCATTGCTTTAAATATAAACGCTTTATATTGCTCATAATTAGACTTATTAGTTTATTTTGATTTCCAATGACCGAATACATGGAAAAGTTTTACTTGCGTTATTTTATATACGTTACAAAATACAATAATAACTTATTTAAATTAGTCTATATTACAAAGAGGAGGATGTCCGCTAAAAGTGCCTATATATCCAACGGTATTATCCAAGCACCTAACGCATTTTAATAATAATACTCAGTGTTTTGAAAATCAAAATCGATATGACTCTTTAGAACTTTCAATTGCAGACATTCATTCCAGTTCCCTCAATTTTACGTCATTCTCAATGACAGAATGGTTCGAGGAAACAATTACGAAAAGAGAAAGATTTCTATGCTTCATTTTTAAGAATATTTCCTGTGTCAGTAGGATATAAATTGGAAACATATTCAGCGAAAATTTTAGAGAAATTGTTCATCAATAGTGAAGGAGATAATGACTCTAGCATTCATTTTATAATTCCAATCCGAAATCACTGCTTGCTCTTGCAAAAAGATAGTTTGAAATAATTATCTGAGGTGAACATGTCATGAGAGAAACAGCTATAGTACATACAAAATTTTTAGAGATGAAATTGTCCCATTCTTGTCTTAACTAACAATTAAAGTAGGATGGTACATTGTCTTTAATTATATTTACACGTGAGAAAATATTTCGATATTTTCTTTATACTTTTCTAACACCAATGATTTCCAGTACCCATATCACAGAGATCTAGGTGGAATACATGTGCAATAATAATTGAATGCCAGAAAATATTAAGCAATATTAATGAGAAGAGTATTTACTTATGACCAAAAATGTATCCTAATACTCGTCTGAAATTTGCAGAAGTTACGTTACAACAGACAAAACTGTATTTGAACAGATTTGTAAATGTGGTCTTTATGTAAATACAATACAATACAATACCACACAATACAATCATAAGTCATTACGTACAATTCTGAGAACGAGAGTAACTTAGCAGACTTTTAGTGAAAGATCAGTGTCAAGAAGGCAGTGAAGGCTAAGGGATGTCAGTAGATAAGAAATGACGGTCACGTGATGGCTCCCATGGCTCCCCATGTGACGTCATAGTGGGCGTGGCCAAAGTATTACGTCATAGTGGGCGTGGCAAGTGACGTCATGGGTGTGGATAAAGTATGACGTCATGGAGGGAGTGGGGGGCTAAAAGTATGACGTAGGAAAGGGGCGTCACTTAAATTACGCCATAAGAGTTCAAGGTTAAAGAGTGACGTCATGCGGGTATGTAATGGCATGACATGTTCACACATGTTTATCTCCTCAATGTAGGGGGCTTAAATTATGACGTAAGAAAGGGGCGTAACGTCATAAATGGCAATCTAAGAGTTCAGGGGTAAAGTATGACGTCATGCAGGTATGTAATGGCATGACAAGTTCATACATGTTTATCTCCTCAATGTAATGTCTGCTATGTGTGCAAATATTATGCTGATTCATATCCGGCAATTGTTCTCGGGTGAAAGACACAAGTTCATACATGTTTGAAAATCCCATCTGCTATGTGTGCAAATATTATGCTGATTCACTCGCACTGCTATGTATGCAAGGTCACATCCGGCGAGTGTCCAAGAATTAATCTATCACACTTAAACACATACATTCTTTTCCTTAAGATTCTAATGTAATGGTAATTTAATTGATTGGGGAATGGGTGTTGCAATGTGGGGCATAAATGGTTGTATAAAAAATTAATCTAGCACACTTGTAAATTAAACAGGATGTGGCTGAAGTTGGAAATGGTGGAGGGGGGTAATAATTTGAAATACACACGGCATAACTTAAAGTGTGACGTCATTCACAAGTGCAGGTTGGGGCGTAACGTAATAATTTGAATTACATATGTTCGTACAAGTTTGTATAGTTGAAATACACAAGTTCATACATGTCTGAGATTTCATCTACACAATGATGTGATTACACGTGCAAATATTATGCAATCTCACATCCGGTGATGCAATTGCTGAGTAATAATAAAAGCATGTTTTTGAAGCACCTGCAACGTGTCATATTACACAAATATTGCATGATGCAAATAATATGCAAGCTGTTAATTCACATCCGGTGAAGACGCAAGTGCTGAATAATGGCCAGCTGTCCAATGGATATCCTGAAACTAGTTGTACTTTAAGCCAATTTTGAGTAATTGATAAAAAATATTAAGATTCTAATGTACTGGTAATTGAATTGATAAATAGTAATGAGAAATGGAAATTGGAATGCGGGAATTATTGATGGCGTAAATCGTTGTGCTTTAAGCCAATTTATAAAAAAATTAATCTAACACACTTGTAAATTGAACACATACATTCTTCTCATATTATTATTATTCCAATGTAATACATTTTGAAGTAAAATTGAGTGGTTTGTTTAGCGTATTTAATTTAAGCCATACATTATTACCAACATTAAATTCATCGGAATGTGATATTATTATGATTTAGAGCAGTAATTGTAGCAGATAAATCAACGTAGATGTATATGTTGTATAATGTTATTTCATATGCATAAGAGTGCAATTATTATTAAAGCTTGCTTAATCACTTCCGGCGACGATGCAATTGCTGAGTAATGATAAAAGCATGTTTTTGAAGTACCTGCAACGTGTCATATTACACAAATATTGCATGATGCAAATAATATGCAAGCTGTTAATTCACATCCGGTGAAGACGCAAGTGCTGAATAATGGCCACCTTATTATTATTATTATTATTATTATTATTATTATTATTATGGTTCCAATTTAATACATTTTGAAGTATCATTTATTGGATTGATTAATAATTTAATACATTTTGAATTAACATTTATTGGATTTATTTTAAGCCATATATTATTACCGGAGCAGTTCGTAATATAGTAATTGCTTCTTCTTCTTCTCATTATTATTATTATTATTATTATTATTATTATTATTATTATTATTATTCGTCATAAAGAAGATTAAAGTGTGACGTTATAAATTTGTAATTGAAGTTGGACATGGGTGAGGGCTGTTTATAATATGAAATACATACGGCATAACTTAAAGTGTGATGTTATAAATTTGTAATTGAAGTTGGAAATGGGGGGGGGGAATTTTCATAAAATTCTAATGTAATAGTAATTTAATTGATAAATAGTAATGGGTAAGGGAAATTCGCAAGTGTTAATTGAAATTGGAATTGGGAGATTATTGATGGCGTAAATGGTTGTACTGTAAGCCAATTGATAAAAAAATTAATCTAGCACACTTGCAAATTAAACACATACATTCTTCTCATATTATTATTATTCCAATATAATACATTTTGAAGTAAAATTGAGTGGTTTGTTTAGCGTATTTAATACATTATTACCAACATTAAATTCATCAGAATGTGACATTATTATGATTTAGAGCAGTAATTGTAGCAGATAAATCAATGTAGATGTATATGTTGTGTAATGCATAAGTGTGCAAATATTATGCAAGCTTGCTGAATCACTTCCGGCGACGATGCAATTGCTGAGTAATGATAAAAACATGTTTTTGAAGCACCTGGAACGTGTTATATTACACAAATATTGCATGATGCAAACATCCGGCGATTGTTCTCGCAGCGTCTTATGTTACACAAATATTGTATTGATTACAAGTAAATAATAGCTATCTGCTATGTGTGCAAATATTATGCAATGTCACATCCGAAGATGAAATTGCTGAGTAATGATAAAAAAACATGTTTTTGATAATGACCTTGGAGGTAATACGGCTGGATGATGAGGTGAATTATTTAGAAGTGTAATGAAAGAAGTATTGCAGTTTGCAATAATTGACATTGAACAAGTTTAGACAGCAGTGGGAGGGGGGGCAAGATGATGAATAATATGCTCAAATTTATACAACTATTACACTATCATATATTTTATAAAATATCTTTGTCAAAAAAACTTTGGTAGTGTAATAGCAGCCATAGCGTTAATAATGTCTCACAATATTTATTTTTTATTTTAATTTAGATGATACTGCATCTCCAGTCTCGGTTTGAGCTGAAGAAGAAGAATTCGCTCTGAGTGTAAAAAACAGTGACCATGATGAAGCGTGGTGAATGTTAAGCTTGATTATGAAGAATGTTCGAATTGTAACAAATGTTCTTTTTGGAAATAGTTTTGCACTGTAATTTCTTCTATGTCTTAACCATCCATTTCCATCCCACATAACCAAAGGGTTGGGTTCGTTTAGAGAATTAACCTATAACACTTTCCTTTCAGATATTAGTAATCCTTTTCCAATATTGAGAATTGGTATATAGGTTTTCAAATATTAATAATCCTTAAGAATTGGTGTATAAGTTGAGATTATTCTAAACATATATGTTACCAGAATATAACATAATTCCAGTGGTAGCTTATTGATTTGGGAGCGGTGGATTCATTACATGTTTGTATGATAAAACCTGAGGATGATTGAGAGAATGTCAATGATTAAACTGAATCTAGTCATTGGGGATGGGGATGTGCTTGGTAAAAGAAAATAGTAACAACATAAAATTATGCGTATATATTTATTCATAAAAAGAAATACAGTGCACTGAGTAATGAAATATATTTTCAGTTAGTGAATCCCAATTGTGATAATGTTTTCACCAAAATTGACATTATTACCCACATTAAATTCATCAGAATGTGACATTATTATTATTATTATTATTATTATTATTATTATTATTATTATTATTATTATTATTATTATTATTATTATTCCAATTTAATACATTTTGAAGTAAAATTTATTGGTTTTATTTTAAGCCATATATTATTAGCGAAAGTATGATTTAGAGCAGTTCGTAATATCCACTTAATTTCCAGAGTAGTATAATATTATACTGTATTAAGTGGATCATAAAGAAAGTGAAATTCTAAAGAAAGAGATTGAGTATGACGTAAGTTGGAATTTATATTGATGGTATTTTAGCATTACAAAAGTAACCAATAAACTAATAAAAACAATATTACAGTACAAAGCAAAGTTACCTAGGTACTGTATCTGTTTTAAGTGTAACTAATATTACACAACAAAAC
The DNA here is from genome assembly GCF_040183065.1 of Periplaneta americana. NCBI lineage: Eukaryota > Metazoa > Arthropoda > Insecta > Blattodea > Blattidae > Periplaneta > Periplaneta americana. Next base: position 37,830,549 of record NC_091129.1, read on the forward strand.
TCTTATCATATTATGCTTTTAAGGTGATATTTGTGAGAAACTTCCTATCATCAGAATATTAAATTATTTTCTCGATATCTGCTATGTAATGCAAGCCTGCATTAACATCCCGTGATTGTTTGACAACCATCTGCGATGTATTATATCACACAAATACTGTATGCACATAATAGCTATCTACTATTTTCAGCTAATATTATGCTAGCTTGCAATACAGCATGTCGTTGCAATAACGCAACAGCATGTCGTTGCAATAACGCAAAGCATGTCGTTGCAATAACGCAACAGCATGTCGTTTACAATAACGCATCAGCATGTCGTTGCAATAACGCAACATCATGTCGTTGCAATAACGCAACAGCATGTCGTTGCAATAACGCGTAACGTATATGTCACAAGATTACGATTTTCGACACGTTGTAACGTAAATGTCGCAAGATTACGATTTTCGATCTTGTTGCGATAATGCAATGCCATGTCGAAAATCGTATTCTTGTTGCGATAATGCAACGCCAGGTCGAAAATCGTATTCTTGTTGCAATAATGCAGCGCCATGTCGAAAATCGTATTCTTGTTGCGATAATACAAAGCCATGTCAAAAATCGTATTCTTGTTGCGATAATGCAACGCCATGTCGAAAATCGTATTCTTGTTGCGATAATGCAACGCCATGTCGAAAATTCTATTCTTGTTGCGATAATGCAACGCCATGTCGAAAATCGTATTGTTGTTGCGATAATGCAACAACATGTCGAAAATCGTAGTCTTGTGACATATGCGTTACAACTTGTCGAAAATCAATATCTTGTGACATATACGTTACAACTTGTCCAAAATCGTAATCTTGTGACATATACGTTACAAGTTATTGCAACGACATGCTGTTGCGTTATTGCAACGACATGCTGTTGCGTTATTGCAACGACATGCTTTGCGTTATTGCAACGACATGCTGTTGCGCTATTGCAACGACATGCTGTATTGCAAGCTAGCATAATATTTGCTGAAAATAGTAGATAGCTATTATGTGCATACAGTATTTGTGTAATATAATACATCGCAGGTGGTTGTCAAACAATCACGGGATGTTAATGCAGGCTTGCATCACATAGCAGATATCGAATATGCTTCAGCAGATTTCGAGAATATAATTTAATATTCTGATGATAGGAAGTTTCTCACAAATATCACCTTAAAAGCATAATATGATAAGAGTTTTGTTGTGTAATATTAGTTACACTTAAAACAGATACAGTACCTAGGTAACTTTGCTTTGTACTGTAATATTGTTTTTATTAGTTTATTGGTTACTTTTGTAATGCTAAAATACCATCAATATAAATTCCAACTTACGTCATACTCAATCTCTTTCTTTAGAATTTCACTTTCTTTATGATCCACTTAATACAGTATAATATTATACTACTCTGGAAATTAAGTGGATATTACGAACTGCTCTAAATCATACTTTCGCTAATAATATATGGCTTAAAATAAAACCAATAAATTTTACTTCAAAATGTATTAAATTGGAATAATAATAATAATAATAATAATAATAATAATAATAATAATAATAATAATAATAATAATGTCACATTCTGATGAATTTAATGTGGGTAATAATGTCAATTTTGGTGAAAACATTATCACAATTGGGATTCACTAACTGAAAATATATTTCATTACTCAGTGCACTGTATTTCTTTTTATGAATAAATATATACGCATAATTTTATGTTGTTACTATTTTCTTTTACCAAGCACATCCCCATCCCCAATGACTAGATTCAGTTTAATCATTGACATTCTCTCAATCATCCTCAGGTTTTATCATACAAACATGTAATGAATCCACCGCTCCCAAATCAATAAGCTACCACTGGAATTATGTTATATTCTGGTAACATATATGTTTAGAATAATCTCAACTTATACACCAATTCTTAAGGATTATTAATATTTGAAAACCTATATACCAATTCTCAATATTGGAAAAGGATTACTAATATCTGAAAGGAAAGTGTTATAGGTTAATTCTCTAAACGAACCCAACCCTTTGGTTATGTGGGATGGAAATGGATGGTTAAGACATAGAAGAAATTACAGTGCAAAACTATTTCCAAAAAGAACATTTGTTACAATTCGAACATTCTTCATAATCAAGCTTAACATTCACCACGCTTCATCATGGTCACTGTTTTTTACACTCAGAGCGAATTCTTCTTCTTCAGCTCAAACCGAGACTGGAGATGCAGTATCATCTAAATTAAAATAAAAAATAAATATTGTGAGACATTATTAACGCTATGGCTGCTATTACACTACCAAAGTTTTTTTGACAAAGATATTTTATAAAATATATGATAGTGTAATAGTTGTATAAATTTGAGCATATTATTCATCATCTTGCCCCCCCTCCCACTGCTGTCTAAACTTGTTCAATGTCAATTATTGCAAACTGCAATACTTCTTTCATTACACTTCTAAATAATTCACCTCATCATCCAGCCGTATTACCTCCAAGGTCATTATCAAAAACATGTTTTTTTATCATTACTCAGCAATTTCATCTTCGGATGTGACATTGCATAATATTTGCACACATAGCAGATAGCTATTATTTACTTGTAATCAATACAATATTTGTGTAACATAAGACGCTGCGAGAACAATCGCCGGATGTTTGCATCATGCAATATTTGTGTAATATAACACGTTCCAGGTGCTTCAAAAACATGTTTTTATCATTACTCAGCAATTGCATCGTCGCCGGAAGTGATTCAGCAAGCTTGCATAATATTTGCACACTTATGCATTACACAACATATACATCTACATTGATTTATCTGCTACAATTACTGCTCTAAATCATAATAATGTCACATTCTGATGAATTTAATGTTGGTAATAATGTATTAAATACGCTAAACAAACCACTCAATTTTACTTCAAAATGTATTATATTGGAATAATAATAATATGAGAAGAATGTATGTGTTTAATTTGCAAGTGTGCTAGATTAATTTTTTTATCAATTGGCTTACAGTACAACCATTTACGCCATCAATAATCTCCCAATTCCAATTTCAATTAACACTTGCGAATTTCCCTTACCCATTACTATTTATCAATTAAATTACTATTACATTAGAATTTTATGAAAATTCCCCCCCCCCATTTCCAACTTCAATTACAAATTTATAACATCACACTTTAAGTTATGCCGTATGTATTTCATATTATAAACAGCCCTCACCCATGTCCAACTTCAATTACAAATTTATAACGTCACACTTTAATCTTCTTTATGACGAATAATAATAATAATAATAATAATAATAATAATGAGAAGAAGAAGCAATTACTATATTACGAACTGCTCCGGTAATAATATATGGCTTAAAATAAATCCAATAAATGTTAATTCAAAATGTATTAAATTATTAATCAATCCAATAAATGATACTTCAAAATGTATTAAATTGGAACCATAATAATAATAATAATAATAATAATAATAATAATAATAATAATAAGGTGGCCATTATTCAGCACTTGCGTCTTCACCGGATGTGAATTAACAGCTTGCATATTATTTGCATCATGCAATATTTGTGTAATATGACACGTTGCAGGTACTTCAAAAACATGCTTTTATCATTACTCAGCAATTGCATCGTCGCCGGAAGTGATTAAGCAAGCTTTAATAATAATTGCACTCTTATGCATATGAAATAACATTATACAACATATACATCTACGTTGATTTATCTGCTACAATTACTGCTCTAAATCATAATAATATCACATTCCGATGAATTTAATGTTGGTAATAATGTATGGCTTAAATTAAATACGCTAAACAAACCACTCAATTTTACTTCAAAATGTATTACATTGGAATAATAATAATATGAGAAGAATGTATGTGTTCAATTTACAAGTGTGCTAGATTAATTTTTTTATAAATTGGCTTAAAGTACAACGATTTACGCCGTCAATAATTCCCGCATTCCAATTTCCATTTCTCATTACTATTTATCAATTCAATTACCAGTACATTAGAATCTTAATATTTTTTATCAATTACTCAAAATTGGCTTAAAGTACAACTAGTTTCAGGATATCCATTGGACAGCTGGCCATTATTCAGCACTTGCGTCTTCACCGGATGTGAATTAACAGCTTGCATATTATTTGCATCATGCAATATTTGTGTAATATGACACGTTGCAGGTGCTTCAAAAACATGCTTTTATTATTACTCAGCAATTGCATCACCGGATGTGAGATTGCATAATATTTGCACGTGTAATCACATCATTGTGTAGATGAAATCTCAGACATGTATGAACTTGTGTATTTCAACTATACAAACTTGTACGAACATATGTAATTCAAATTATTACGTTACGCCCCAACCTGCACTTGTGAATGACGTCACACTTTAAGTTATGCCGTGTGTATTTCAAATTATTACCCCCCTCCACCATTTCCAACTTCAGCCACATCCTGTTTAATTTACAAGTGTGCTAGATTAATTTTTTATACAACCATTTATGCCCCACATTGCAACACCCATTCCCCAATCAATTAAATTACCATTACATTAGAATCTTAAGAAAAAGAATGTATGTGTTTAAGTGTGATAGATTAATTCTTGGACACTCGCCGGATGTGACCTTGCATACATAGCAGTGCGAGTGAATCAGCATAATATTTGCACACATAGCAGATGGGATTTTCAAACATGTATGAACTTGTGTCTTTCACCCGAGAACAATTGCCGGATATGAATCAGCATAATATTTGCACACATAGCAGACATTACATTGAGGAGATAAACATGTATGAACTTGTCATGCCATTACATACCTGCATGACGTCATACTTTACCCCTGAACTCTTAGATTGCCATTTATGACGTTACGCCCCTTTCTTACGTCATAATTTAAGCCCCCCACATTGAGGAGATAAACATGTATGAACATGTCATGCCATTACATACCCGCATGACGTCACTCTTTAACCTTGAACTCTTATGGCGTAATTTAAGTGACGCCCCTTTCCTACGTCATACTTTTAGCCCCCACTCCCTCCATGACGTCATACTTTATCTACGCCCATGACGTCACTTGCCACGCCCACTATGACGTAATACTTTGGCCACGCCCACTATGACGTCACATGGGGAGCCATCACGTGACCGTCATTTCTTATCTACTGATGTTAAAATCATGTAGAATGTAAAAAAATTAAAACATTTATAATTCTAACCTTTCAATCTGTATCACATTGACATTTTCCGTAATTGAATGTTAATACGTGCATAATTACATTCTAACGGAGTATAATGTAAAATAAAACTCCAAAATGTATAATCTCAGATAAGACACTGGGATGAAATGAAAGGCCTCGGAAGATATTGCTGAGAGAAACAATAAACTCAGTCAATGAAGAGAACGCAGAATTGTGAAAATCAAAGATATGGCTTTTTAAGATACGTTTAAGCAGGAAATCAGCAGCGATGACATTGCAAGAAAATAAAACCTCTGCAGCTAAACAGCACTATCGAAATTCAAAGTAATTGCCATTATAAACATAACATAATAGTACATTATGCAACGAGCCTATAATGATAGTAATTAAGAGGCGAGTATGGATGTTTATGAAACGAGCGCAACCGAGTTTCATAATTATCATACGAGCTTCTTAATTACCATTATAGGCGAGTTTAATACGACTTTTTATGCTCGACCATATTTCTAACTTGAAATTATTCAGATATGTTCATTTTATTTGTATCTGACAAGATCGGAAGTGACCTTCTTCTGGGTCGTGAATTGTGAGATGAGCGCAGACGCGAAAGTATTAATTTTTTCCGAGGAACAATAATGTCATTGACCTTGATGCAATCCCGTTAAACTTGATGTAACCTTGATTATTGAATTCGACATTGAAAAACGAGATGACAAATTGAATTTATTTGAATATTATTTACAATTAACGCTAATTATTATAGTAACAGAACATAACCTTCTGCGACAGTATTGGATTTCCAGCCTCCGTAACTTTTCGCTAATTCTCTTTCGATTGCATATCCGAGAATAATCGATACTTGCGGTTTAATAACGGTACAAAGCTGACTTGTCATTGGCTGAACACCTGTAAGCTGAGTTGTCATTGGCTGAACACCTGTACTTTAATGAGTAGGTGTACTTTAATGACATGCATTAAAGGACTGCTACCAGGTGTATAATTACTATATTTCGGCATGGTCGAGCATAAAGATTAATAAAGCAGATTACCATATGAATTACGTTCAACTGGCTTTTCTGTTAATAGTGAGAACGAGAATTATCATATGTTTCTTTAGCCAGCAGTTCGAAGATTCGTTGAATCTTATAAGTGACACCATCTAGGTATCACTCATGATGCAACTAAGCCAGGAGATAATGGGTTAAGGTGGCCAGTTCCTTGTCCCCCCCTCTATTGCATACATCGCTGTCTATATACATACAGTGGATTCTCCTAATTTCGACTGAACAGAATTGAAAGTTCAGTCCAATAAAGGTAGTGGGAGTGGCAGGTGAAATGTATACAAATTCTTATTGGTTATCCATCAACGAATACAGTACTGTACTTGCATTTCCTGCCCGCCCCAAGGATTCTGTATGCGCTTCTAGTACCACAGTGGGTTTCGACAGTTCCGTCACACAAACGGCACAATTCCCAATTAGAAAAAGAAGATTTCATTAATTTAAAACCAGTGATTAAATATGGATGCCCTAATCAATAAAATATTCTGTTTTCCTTTAATAGAAGTATCACTACAAGACACAGAAACAATCCCCATTCAAATAGCAAACCCATTTCTTAGTGCCCATATAGGGGCCTGTCTAATTCTCCTACGTAAGCAGTCGAAATATGGGATGTCGAATTTGTTTTCTGTCGAACTTAAGAGCTTCCACTATATTATACAAATAAGACTTCAAATGTATGCAAACAATTAAAACATCTTTTTAAAAAGCACACTCGTCACAAGACATAATTTTCAGAAGAAACAAAAACCTTCGTCCCTTCTTCAGTATTGTAGGGAAGTTTTTGAAGCATTTTTACTTGAAACTACAGGATATTGTTCACATTATATATATATATATATATAGACTTACAAAAAATATTAAAAACTAGAACACCCTGAACAAAGATTGTTATTAGAAAAAATTTGTTGATGAACATAACAAATTTTTATTGTTACTGAATTTATTTGTGCCTTATATTTTATGCCATAAAGAAAGTAATACGTATATATCTGTTCACATTCATATATTTTTAATGAATTTTACATAAACGCTGAACTAATGAGGGTGTAAACATAAAATGGAATATCACAAACTTAACTTTGTTAATGTTACTATGTCCCATTCAAAAGACCAAAATACTTCGCAAACTAAGACAATGGAAACAAAACAAGTGAGAATGTCTTTAATATTCCTCTCCACAACAGAACTGTTGTTAGAACAGTCAATAACTATGGGATAAAATTCCGCACAACGGCAACGCTGATGTAACCTCGGCAGTTGCGAACGTAGTTAAATAAAACAAAATTTAACAGTCAATGAAGTGGCCCGAGTTCAAATGCCGGTGGAAGCAAGTTACTTGTTTGAGGTATTTTCCGTGGTTTTTCTTAAACCCATTAACAGCAAATGCAGGTAACTATCGGTGCTATAACCTGCACTTACCCGGCATTATTACCTTAATTTGATTCAGACACTAAATAATCTGAGATGTTGATGCAGCGTCGTAAAATAGACTATTAAAAACTGTCAATATCCACAGAGGCTACAAAGTATATTCGATTCAATTCCAGTTATTATTAGGCCATTAAACATAGGCTTCGTCGCAGATATATTGAAAACATGTATTATACATTTGAAAAACACAAACATAATTGAAAAAGTAAAATTTGATTAAAATAATGAAAACATGAAATAATTTGGAACTATGAAATTAATGAAAACACTTCTTCCTTACTGTAATAATTGTAACTAGATGTAATTAAATCTATTTATTAAAAACAATTTTATACAAATTTGTGTTAAAAATTCACCACCAGAGTAAAAAGGATTATTTAATAACCAATTATACTATCAAGTTTTAAAGCTATTAATAAATTCTTAACTCATGATATTGACTAAGAAGTTTATTATACATATAATTTCATCCCCGTAATATAAAAGTTTGTGTTGCTCTTGTGTAATGTACAGTATGGAATATTAATTTGTTCATTATTTCTTATTTTATGAACATGTAGATCTATATTGGCCACTAATGTCAACACGGCATGGCTCGTCGTCAGGTTGAGAATAGAGAAGATGGCCTTCAGGTATGGAGGGTTGCTGCGAACATATTGAATAAGCAGTCGCGGGCAGCAGATGAGCGGCGGTTCTACAGTTTCGGGGTTGGGCGAAGGGCTAACAACCCACCACCGTAAAAAACTTGTTACGAAACCTTAAAATAAGCCTTGGAATGGGACTGATTCTCTGGCACGACCAAAGCAAAGAAATAAAGTTTGGTACTTGGAATGTTACAAGTCTATATAGAACAGGAGGGGTAACTAGCTAGATATAGAATATATTTTATGGGAGAGCAGGAAATTAGGTTACATGGGAACGGCATATCACAAATAGGAGATTATTTGTTGTATTATGGGGAAGGAAACAATAATAACCAATTAGGAACAGGATTCTTTAACCATAAACAGAAATGCATATAGAGTGTTAGTTGGGAGGCCAGAGGGAAAGAAAACTTTGGGGAGGTCGAGTCATAATATATGGGAGGATAACATAGAAATGGATTTGAGGAAGATCGGACATGATTGTAGAGACTGGATTAATCTTGGTCAGTATAGGGACCGATGGCGGTGTTATATAGGGCGGCAACGAACCTCTGGGTTTTTTAAAAGCCACAAGTAAAAAGGTAAATAATAACGTAATGAATTTTGTCGATATTGTGTCGAGTGTAATGTCCTAGATCACATATATACAAATCTATTACTGTTAATATCTATGATTGTCTGAAACGTAGTCGACAGTGTTCAAGATAGATTGATTTGCAGAAAATTCTAATAGCTTTATTTTGTAAAATTAAGGCGCTTTCAATTTTGGTACTATTTTCCCAGAACATTAAGGCGTATCCGATTATCGATTGAAAGGAAGAAAAGTACGCACATCTGAAATAATTTTGAGAAATACAAGTTATTAGTTTCTTTAAGAAATATAGAACTATTGATAACTTTGTAAGTATACGTATATTCGATATGGTTATCTGATTTTAAACAGGAGTCTAAAGAATGTCCTACAAATTTTGTATAGTTTTGTCTGTTGTCCTTATTTGTTAGATGATTTAGTTCAAAAGTTATATTGATAGTCTTTTCTTGATTAAGCAACAACCCATTAATAATATTAAAGACTTATCAATTTGTCATACAGAATTATATCTGTAATATTAATTGACAATTGTTGACGTTTTACGTCCAAGTCAACTGCCATTATACAAGAGGCGCACTGAACTGAGTGACTTATTTCGATAAATTAATAAATCTTTAATATTCTCGTAGCTAGCAGTGCATATTCCGTGCAGATTGTTGTGCACTTAACTGCGGAATCCCGGCTAAATAAGTCACTCAGTAGAGTGCGCCCTTTGTAGGTATATAATGGCAGTTGACTTGGACATAAAAGGTCAACATATGTGCCAAACTTTTAGTCAGGCTAAAAGGGAATCCAATGAAGGAGGAGAGTTCGATCCGGTGCTGTGGATTCAATTCGGCGTAGCTCGGTGGTCAAAGCGCTTGGTACGTAGAACCAAGGAACCGTTTTCGATCCCCGGACCCACTAAGAAGGCGTTCGTGCGTGTTTCTGTGCTGGTCGCTATTACAAATTTAGTTTTTTTGAGACAAAATCTTTATTTTTATCTGTATTTTTTAGTTTATAAGAATACAACAATCAAGTATAGAGAGTAGTGATGGGCGAAGTTGTTCTTTTCCCGGAACAGTTCCGGCTGTTCCGGTTCCGGAAAAATACTATGTTCCAAATAACAGTTCCGAAATAACAGTTACAAGTAGAGATGTGTCTGAATCGTTCACTGATGCGAGCTATCTCTTTGACTGTCGCTCCATTTGAGGAGTCGTTCAAAAGAATGGTACAGTACCCTCCCTCTTCCCCAAGCAGCTCGCACATACGTTGGAGCACTCATATCTCGGACTCCTCTTAATACGTTATTGGCATGACGACATAACACACATGTTTCTCAATAGAGGACATTCCAATGCATATTCGAATCTGTTTGGAAACTTGTGTATGTGGACAGAAGCTTCGTGTTTATTAGATAAACAGCTGTTGAATACAAGGTCAGATTGCAACACTAATTGATATATGAAGTCATGAAGACACGGTAACCAACTAAAAAATTTAACATGTAATTTAAAACGTGTAGTATGTAATTTTTGTTCTCCGTGTTCCGTAATAAAAAAAGAATTAAATTATCAATTTTTATTTTTACTTTTCTTAACGCTTAGTTATGATAATAATAATTACATTATAATTTGATACATAATAAAAATATATAACTACTGTATATATTTATATGTACATTAGCAGTAGTGAAACCTGAAATTCCCACACTTAGTAAAATGTTAGAAACGCATATGTACCAAAGTGTAATAATTTAAACTTCGCATCACACCTCGCTCTCTGTCATTACTTATGATCACACTACAAGGATTTCAATTTCCATGCTTCCTCATCCATCCACGTGAGAGTTCCAAGTTCCAACTTGTTCCAAGTACAACATAAAGAACAACGAGAACAGTGTAGCCGGAGCTGTCATTGGTTCAACGGAACGGGTTCCGACTGTTCTCTGTTGTCTCGGAATCGAAACATGCTTTGCGCAACGCAGTACTACGGACCCGGAACAGCTGGGCAAGTGAACAGCTTGGAGTCGGAACAGTGTTATTTCGGAACGGGAGGTTCCAACCTAATGTTCATTTTTGCAACAGTTCCGAGGCCGGAACAGTTCCAAAATAACTGTTGTGTTATTTTTTACCTATCTCTAATAGAGAGTTAGTTGTTTTATACTTCTTGTTTTTTTACTTTATAATACTATTGATTATTGATAATGAGGATTTTAGTCGTTTTTCATTTATGGTACAGTTTCTTATTAGTCATGTGTGTTGCCTATACTGCGCTGGGAGTGAAAGAACAGACGATATTACAATTTGAACAGAAGAGGGCAACTGAAATATTTAGTTTCGAAATGAGTTACGGATACGGAAATACCAAAAATCAAATCAGAACTATAATTCAAGCATACAGGGAAGAAATGTTCATATTTCTTCTATCACGAATTCAATAGTTGATGTTTACGACATTTCAAGTCCCAACGTCCGAACATGCACGACAGTCCACTCGATATGAACGATAACTGTCGCCAAAACAAACACGGGAAACAGCATCGTACCCTCCACAGCAGCAAGCTTGCTGGCCAGCAAGGAAACAATTACCGTGTACATCGGGCTTAAATCAATAGCAGCATCAAAGCCTCTCGCACACACGAGCGACCTCGAGAAGCGTATTAGGACAGTCTAGTATATACAGTCACGAATAAGTAATAAATATGCATCCATAGATACGAGTAGTTGCTAACCACTAGGTTCGCTAATATCGCCTCACCTCATTACAGAAATGCGAAATAGTACCGACACAGTCTATAGTTTATAGCACCCTCACAACTCAAGCTTCGTGACTGTATATACTCGCACTAGACTCTGGTATTAGCAGTAAGGACTGTTTACGTATCTCGTACCAAGGACCATGAAGGGATGAGTGTACTAAGCAAGTGTTGAACAAATGTGGGGGAGTGCCATACGTGCCAGAGTTCAGGAATAATTCCTTAATGAAAGAATATCAATAAATAAAGAAATTGTGTTCCATCGGATTTATTTGCAGTAGTAGCAGGAGATATAACTGAGTCTGTACGTGTACAATTAATTTATTCTTCATAAAATGTACGGTAACTACAGCATGTTACTTAAGAAAAATTAATTGTATTTTTTTGGCCAACGAAATTAAGAAACTACAAAAACATATCCTTTTATACCAAGCGAATAAAAGAGGACCGATAATTCATATTAGATCGCAGTGTACAGTTATTTACTCGTATAATGGATTGCACACTGCTTTCAAACGAAAGATAATAAAATAATATGATTATTATGTAAGATACTTGCTTAATTAAAACAATTCTTGAAACATTTTCCTAAAAACTTCCACTTTCATGGACACTTCAAACATAAGTTTAAATATTCTATTAGGCATATAAAACATTGTTTATTGTCTAACATTATAACAAGACCTGTGCATATCCAAATCATCTGTGCAAAAAGGGGATTTCGTTTTCTCAATTATTTTTGCAATATCCGGATTAACAGATTTTGATGTTGCAAGCCACAAAACAGCTTTTAATCTTGTTTCTTTTATGTTTGCTCTCAATCTTGGCTTCACACGCTGCATTGTAGAGAAAAAACTATACATAGAATGCAAATTATGTAGTCTTCATCTTCTTTTCCTCCTCCTCTCCTCCTTTCTCCTCCTCCTGCTCCTCGTTTAAATATCCTCGAAGTCCGTTCCAAATAGTAATCAAGATATTTCATCTTTTCTTCGGTCTTCCAGGTAAACTCTTTCTCCCTCTGGGATTTTATCTCGTCCTGTCTGACGTCATACGATAAGTATGCTGATTCCATTCTAATCTTCTTCCAACTATTCAATCAGCTATCGCTTGTACATGCAGCTGTCTTCTTATTTTTTAAATTCTTTTACCTGGTGTGTCAAAGATTTATCTAAAATTATTATTCTCAAGATATTCATTTCATTTGTTTCTGAAACCTGTTCAACTCTCACAGTACGAACTCTTGTCATAGAAGCATAAGTCAATGTTGGACTAATCACTGCTTCATAAATTTTAATTTTAGCATCCCTATTTATCCCTTCGTTACACGCGTTCATTTTTGTGACATGGTTAGGCGCGTGGAGTAATGCTGCATTCCACTGCTTAAATTCAAATTAATAAGTTCTCTTGAAACTCAACTGACATCTAAACTTTATTATCAGTTTATCTAGGAATTCTGCATTGCAACTAGTAAATAAAATTACTTTAATTGTTACGATTTTCATTATAATGTACAATAATATTGAGGTTTATTCTTAGTAATTATATAAATAATCTCAGACCGAAATTAACACTGAAATATTATTACTTTTAACTCTAAGGACACCATCATCATCATCATCATCATCATCATCATCGTCATCATGTTCTTTTTTTGTTGTTTGAATTCACAATTATTTTGATGACATTGTTGTCCAAAATCAGATCGAACAATAGTATTTCAGAGCACATTTCACGAGCTCCTCCCTTTGGACCTGGTGAAGGATTTGTTATGTGGAGAAGTGTGAACGTTTGTTTTAGTCTTTCTTCGTTCCGCTTCGTTTTTCCATCCTTCCCTACAAAATATCTACTTGAATGGGCACGATTAGCATCTTCTTCCTCTGCATCTGACATTTCCTGCTCCGAATCTGTCTCATGATCGCTACTTTAATGTTATCTTCTCCTCAGATTCATCGTCTGTAGAAAATTCTTCATTCTCACCAATACTCGTACTATTGAACCAATTGAATAAAACATCAGGATCTGAAATTTTCTTAGGGTTAAATTTTCTCTTCCTTTTGCTTCCGACATTTTGCGGTAAAAACGAGATCCCACAATTTACCAGCAGTAGTAGGAATAATAATAATAATAATAATAATAATAATAATAATAATAATAATAATAATAATAATTTTATTTTAGCTGGCAGAGTTAAGGTCTAAGACCTTGTCTTCCATTCAACCAGTAAAAAGTATACATATATATGTATGAACTTACAAGCTACAAAGAATTCAACAATTTGATTTAGATAAGAGTTACATGTATAAAAGAGTTATTTATGAATTAAACACAAAATACTGTGAACTATTAATTAAAGAATGAAATACAAACAGTGTAGCAGAATTAGGCTAAAATACATAGAATTTTAATATATTTCAAATAATGTTAGATAATAGAAAGAGATTATTATGAGACAATTTTATAATAATAATAATAATAATAATAATAATAATAATAATAATAATAATAATAATAATACTAAGTTTTAGAAATATTCAGTAATAAGTGAAAAACATACCTCCAAACTTATTATTTCGTTGGAAAACAACGAACATGGCAACATGTTTCCAGTGAATATTTGTTAATTATGTAATAGTAATAAAAATAATAAATATTATATTATAAAAATGATTGTATATTTCGTTTCATATTTTTTTATGAAATTTCAGAGTACTGATTACAGCAAATCTTTAATTTTATTAAAATTAAAAATGCAAGGTTTTGACAATGTAGGGCTATGTGCATTAGTAACACATTCAATTATGCAGCTACATCCACTCAGTTTGTGTGTGATAATAGTAATAATAATAAATAAAAGAAAAATAATTACATTACACGGATTTTTCTGTAGATTAGCCCTTAACTTGGCAAAGCTTCATTTCTCACACTAGTTTATATAAAATCTTGTCGGACCGTAAAGAAAACAACTATCGCAATGTCCATGTTTTATGTGTTGTACAATAGTATAGTATTGTGAAATTTTAATTTTTCTACCAATTTTTTTCTAGTGTTCTATTAAAATTATAGCATACTAGTGGCTTGTGCAGCAATTGCTGCAAACTAAGTCCATAAAAAGTTCAAATAAAATTGTTCAGATTTATTTTCAATGAAGAATACCAGACAATTTGATAGTTATTTGGTTCCATAATTGTGAAACATACTCCCTCTGAATGTTTTTTTTTGGGGGGGGGGATACTTTTCCATGACCTATCCGTCTTCAGTTCTTGAGTTTCAATGCGAAATCGCTAGTAACAATGTCAGGATGATCAGTGGGTTATTCATGTGGGAGTAATGCAGTAGCTATTTCGGGTCATTGCGGATTGTATGTGAAAGTTAAGAAAATGTAAGGTTTGTCATGCTTTGAACAAAAGACTTAGCATCTTGGTATAGCTGCTGCATGTTTCGTGAACTACCCTGAAATGTAGAATGCAGAATCACTTTTTCCCACTAAGAGATCTTGCTGAGGTGATCAAGACTCCACAAAATCTTGTAGGCCTCTTATTTTATCAATAAATAATACCTTTTGGTCTTTTCTTATTAATTGTAATCTTTTTTGCTTCTTCCAGACAATACTGATCTATCAAATACTGCTGGATTAATTTGTGTAACAATAAATGTTATTTCGTATATTTTCTGTAATATAGGCCGTTGTGAGGAATTTATTGCTGAGATGTGAAAAATGAGGGAAATGATATGTCAGAGTTGTAGAATCTTATATGCGCCCTAAATAAAATTGTCCATCGTAAATCGTTAGCAGTTTCAGTGTTTCATTTGTTGCTGGTTGCGGGAAATAAACTTACTCATCACGGTAGCAAGAAGTAAAATGGCATGCCATTTTCCCTACAACAAAATATGCTTGGCAGCGATCACAAATCTAATCAATTAAACCAAAGAAATATGAAATTAATTTTGATGTAGTTTAAAGACGCAACTAAAATAGGAAGCATGACTCAATTACTACCAAGAAAAGTTAGAGGATCAGACATATAAATATCTATATCACACTGCCATTACATATATGAAAAGGACCCACACCACTTGATTAATAATTGTAAAAGTATTTCATTTTTAATAACAATACTGTTACCTTACGTAAGTTTTATAGTTTTCAGTAACATAAGTTTATATAGGCCTATAGCCGTTACTCAGTAAATTATAGAAATGAAGATCTAATATAAAATATTCTTTCTCTGCGTCTACTTACATAAATCCCAAAAGGTTTCACTTTCATATATCAGTATAGCATTATGTGTTGCATTAACAATAATAATATTTCATTTTTAATGGTAATAATGTCATCAAACATTCTTAAGTTTTGTAGTTCTTAATATCCAATACACAGCTGTACTCGGAAAACTATAGACCAGAGAATCAGACCTATAAATTATTTTTTATACGTTGTCAAAAAATTGCACAAATGAAGATCGACATATTGGCATTATGATGAGAAAGAATCTGAGCCGTCTGAACTCTATGTCAGCAATCCTGTAGGTCATGGCCTTCGTGTAATAGCCTATTGTTTATTGTAGTGTGTGTTTTGTTTTATTCTGAAATGCAACACGGCCGACGACTTAATGCTCGCTTCGCTTAAGGAAGCGAA
Organism: Periplaneta americana; assembly: GCF_040183065.1. Taxonomy (NCBI): domain Eukaryota; kingdom Metazoa; phylum Arthropoda; class Insecta; order Blattodea; family Blattidae; genus Periplaneta; species Periplaneta americana. The sequence goes on from NC_091129.1 coordinate 37,846,915, forward strand.
CATCAAGTCGGCCGTGAATGCAATTAATTAGTTCTCAAAATTGGCGAAAGATGGATTTTGGAAAAAAGGAAAATGATGTAGGAAAATTGACATTCCACTGAAAACTACTACTTTTCCGAAAAACTTTGGGTTCCAAGCTTCAAAATGAGGGGTCATTCATTAAAATCCGTTCAGCCGTTTTCCCGTAATTTCCATTACCATTTCAAATTATATATATATATATATATATATATATATATATAGCCTATTAACCAGTTGTATCTCTAGGATACATTGTCAATTTAAAGGTTAAAAGGGATTTAGGAGTGGATCTTTTCTGAAGAACACTGCTCTAGACAGGCCTACAAATGATGGCTAGAAATTAATGCAAAATACCTAGAATATCTTATGAAAATAGATAAAAGAAAAAGACTCTAGCGAAAGTTTAATCCAATGATGTCAATTGATGCCCATAGGAGCAAGCGCGCGCTTTAGAGCCCAGGAGAGCTTGAGCGCTTTACAGCGGAAAGGAAAGAGACAGACGAAAGAGGTAGTATATGCTGCTTGGTCGAGCTACATACAGGGATGGCCAGCACTGATTTAATGGATAAAAGGAAGAGAATTTATTAAAACTGTATCCATGTTAATTTTTAGATTTGTCTGAGAAGTATAAGTGTATTATAAGATTGTAAGTTTTAATTTTAATGCTCATTTTTCACAAGTTTGCTTTTTTATTCAAAAGGAATATTTTCTAAACCTTTTAACGAAAAAGTGAAATTTTCAAATATGTTCGTTTAGTAACCTTGCAGGTAATGAAACAATGTTTTGTACATCTTCGATGCTACTTACCCATTAGAGTTCTACGAAATGTTTATTTGGCCATTATTCAGTCTATCATTCAATATGGTATAATTGTTTGGGGTGGAAGTACAAAAATTAATCTTAGTCCGTTAAATTTACTACAAAAACGAATAATTAAAATTTGTTTGAAGAAACGTTTCGATTATCCAACTAAATTAATTTATTCTGAATTTAATATATTTAATATTGAACAAATTTATAAGTATACGCTGTTAAAATCTTACCATAAAAATCGTAATAAGTTTGTATTACAGACACACAATTATGACACAAGACGAAATATTAATTCAACATTAGTAGAACCTAAATGTCTCTCATCTGCTGGTCTAAAGCATAGCATAAATTTTGGCCCTCGGTTGTACAATGCTTTAACTAAATTACACCCAGAACTTCTAACATGTAACCCACTAACATATAACAAGAAAATTAGAAACGTGTTAATATCTTCAATTTTATTAAATAAATTTATAGCCTATGTGTATGAATTAATCAACCTATATTATATTTGTATTCTATAATTTTGAAATATATATGAGTCCTACTTTTCACGTGCGATATTATTCTTCTCTAGTGTTAATATTATATTAAATAATTCCATTGCCGCTGTAATTATATTTTAGTTCCTATTTTATTTTACTTATTTATTTATATTATTATTTTTTATTTTAATATTATATCTGAACTGCGACCGAGCACGAGCGCTGCTCATTCGGTCTCAAATTTTGTTAATACTACTGTATCTTCTTTTTATATTGCTTGTATTATTTTATTTGTATTTCTCTTTGTTTGTTTTGTAATTATATTTCTTTATTCTGTATATTTGAAATAAATAAAATTGAAATCTAATAAATCGTAAATACATATTACTGAAGATAATGTATTAAAATATTTGAAAATATTCGCATGGAAAATGTTTGTAAGGAAATGAATTAACAAAGCAAATACTGTTACATCACAGACAAAAGATATGTGCCTATGTGTTGGTAAAACGTCAGCTCTATAGCTTTAGCAGATTTCGAGATAATTTAATATCTTGATAACAGAAAATTGCGTACCAATTCACCTAAAAGCATAATGCGATAAGTGTTTTATTATGTAACTAGCTGAAAACACCCGGCGTTGCCCGGGTTTTCCTTCCTGCTTCTATTTTTAATTAAACTGGTTATTAAATTTTCGGAAATCTCGGAAACCTAACTATACACAACCAAAACGAATTGTCTTTACTAAGCTTTCCTCACCCATAAAGATGAATCTTTACTTAACGTCACTTACATGAATTAATGAACTCCTTAGCCAAATGCCTGCCAGGGTTATCTCAATTTAAAACAGATGTAAGTCAGGCACCGAAAAGAAAACATTTCATCATGTGCCTGACGTTAAACTCTTGCTTTAAATTTATTTATTTATTTGTTTTTATTTATTTATTTATTTACTTATTTATGTTATTTATTTATTCTGGTGTAGTTAAGGCCATTAGGCCTTCTCTTCCACACCGCCAGAAATACAAATAAAGTAATAGAAAAGTCTAACTATAAACAAAGTGAAACCCAACGAAAATATAATTCCTTCTCCGCTTTCTGATCAGTTTCAGCATCGAATCAATATATACATATATAATTTAATTTATATTGGAAGATTTTGTTTAGCTCTTGACCGCTGTACACCGACTTATATCATATCCAGTTTTTTTATAATAACTTGAAACTATATCTCATAAATTCAGAACATACTATATTAATTCTAATTTTACACACAAAATACAGATACAATAATAAACTCGCAATAAGTCATTTTTTAACATAAAGACTAATATTCTGAGAAACGTATAGGCCTACCGGTATTTTAGAAATTAAGAGATTTTTATTTCCACAACGCTTAACATACTAAATTTGCAACGTGAATAACAATATTTTGAGAATTAATACAATGTTATTTTCAGTGGGCTTATGTACATTCACATACTACATTAGCAACATGACAAAAGTATCATTGAATTGCTTATTGATATGTGTAAAATCTTTTTTTTCACTTCTTTGTATAAAATATAGTTGAGGATGTGAAAAACACGCAGTTTTTAAGTTAATGTCTGCAACTTTGAGCGACTGTCCTTGAGCTTCATTTTAATATGGCCATTACAAAATACTAGTGGCATTGAAATTGCAGTTGCTTAAAATTGAATGAGTATTCTAGCAATACGTGGAACAAAAACGTTTTCTTTTATTTTTGCAGTTAATATTGCCAATTCTATTACGTTTCGTATGAGTTTTTCACACCAATTCTTATTCGTGCATAATTTTGGTGGGTCAATCCTTCGACCTAGAGAATCAACCATCATCCCGATTCCATCTCTCTCGTTATCCTGCCCGCCCCACAACACACATGAAAGCAAGCCGATTTTCACCAGGCACTCCCGTTACCCCTACCTCACTTTCATTCAAGTCGTACTGTACTATCACCCCTCATAACTCTCCTCGCATCGAAGCCTCAAGGACGAATTTCTAAACTATCAATTTCTATCACGACTATCCCGTTACCCCTACCACAGGACTAGGAAGAACCACAGTTATACTTTCTTTGTTAGCTATTTCTGTAATAAACAAATGTTACTTTAAAACCGTCTTTCCTTTACTTCACCACAGTTCCATATTATTACCCCCACCCACAAGCGACAGCCATCTTGTCACGTCACTCCCGTTTCCCCTCCCCACCTCGACAACACGTCGGAGAGGAACGACCACGGAGACCGGCGTACGACATATATATATATGTATATATATATCTATTATCAGCATTATAATGAATATCATTTTCTGAAATTGCGCATTAATTTTTCGAAACCTGTGTTAACCAGAGTGCCTTTCTTCCTAAAGTTTCCAACATACGTAATTTCTTAAGGTACCCTAGCAGTAAGGTGAATGCTGTGTAATCTATGAAAAATGGCTGGACTCATGTTGCCAAAACACTATCTCACTATCACCAATTTCATCGACACTAAATAACCTAGTCTAATAGTTGATAGAACGTCATAAAATAACAGACTATCAAGTATTTAAGGAACTATTCATGGTTCATTTTATGGTAGTGAACCCTCGAGTGGTACTAATATGTTGAGATATTGCCTTTCATAAGGGAGTTTTCATACTTTCTATTTTGTTCTTTCTCACAATTATTATTTTGTTACAAAAAGGGACTGTACTATGGTTGTACAATTGCAGGGTTTTAACTTATTATTCGCCCTGACTGTAGGACTAAGCTCATAGATATCATTTTTGCCGAGGAGCGTAGGCCATTCAGTTCTTCAGAAACTATTTAGAGTGGACATGGCTGTGGTTGCACATGCCATTACACTAGTCATGAATGACGGTGAGAATTGTTTGGATGTCACAGGGGAACCGGAGTGCCTAGAGAAAACTCCTGTATGGCCAGCATTACGGGATTATCCAACACGTTAGAAATTTATGGTATAGAAAGATTTGAACCCAGGGCCTCTTGGTTATATCCTCAGAACTGAGCCACTGTAGCGATTATTGTTACAAATTTTATTTCTACAGTAGTTATTTGTTTCCTTTGATCAATATTCGTTATAATTAGAGTATAATATGTTATATTCTGTTCCGTCCCCATTCTTTGTTATAATCCGTCCATCTCAGGAGATTGCGTTCAGACTAGTACTAGCAAGTCAACAAGAGGGACTACTAGGGAACTACAGGTTCCATAATCCACGATATAGATTATATTATGGAAGTGTAACAATACCCTACCAGAACGTTGGATCGGAAATGCAGGATACGACTCACCAATGTCAATCTCCCCCCCGCGAATGCCAGACTTAACCTGCGATTTCTTTCTGTGTAGATATATCAAGGACTTCGCGTTTGTCACACTCATACCACAGAATCTGAACGATCTGAGAGGACGTATCACAAAAGCAACGGAGAAAATGTGAGAGTACATAGTGGCATTTTACTGGACAGAACTGGAGTACCGTCTCGACATCTGTCTTGTCACCAAAGGGCTCAAATCGAGCTTTTATAGTGCACAGGTATAACTTGGTAGTGATCGAGTCTTTTCATGTTAATATACTATCTTGTGTTAATTTCATTCAGTTATGAATAAATCAAGTTTACTTTTGTACCATTTTTAATCACCATGTACAAATGTCGCTGAATTTGAATTTAGAGTTTAATAACATTAATAATGAATGGTGAACCTCTAACAACCGTCAACAAGTTCAGACAGCTTGGAGTAACCCAGCAAACCACAACAAAGTCATTCAGATGCCACATACAAGAGAGAACTGAAGCAGCCAAGAGAGCTATCTTCACCAGCCCTGTCCTTAACCATAGCAATGATGCTTTTTAATACCACCATCTGCCCCATAGCAACTTAAGGACTGGAAATAATATTGGAAGAGCTGTCACTCAGAGACCTAGAAAAGACTGAAAACGCCAAATGTCGTTTTCTCAAATGTGCAATGAGTGTTGAGAAAACGTCACCAAAAAGAATGGTCTACCAACTAGCTAAATAGACTTTCTACACTGAGGGTCTCAGAAAACGAATGCTACTGCCTTCTATGGATCTCTACTTTGAACACCTGAAGAGAAGAGAGACATCGAAGGGAGAGGTAGACCCTGACTTCTACGCCATCAACACAGTGTTGGAGAGAAACTGGACCGAAGAAAATCAGGAACAAAGACACGCCCTAACACGCCTCGTCATTCCATCACAAAATATACAATGACAAGACGTAACTTCAGTGTGTGTATGTGTGTATGAATTGCGTGGTCAGAGATGTGACAGATTCCACGTAACAGTGTGTCATAACAGACTGATAACACTGAGTGAATATAGTACAAACTAAACCTCATGCCCGTTCGGGAGATCTTTTCCTTATTATTATTATTATTATTATTATTATTATTATTATCATTATTATTATTATTATTATTATTATTATTAAAGAATAGGTTATCTGCAAGGAGTTGAATTCTCACCAAGCAAACACTGAGAATTAAAATATACTCCTATACTTTTATTAATGAAATAACAATAATATTATGACTAAAAGTAAGAAGAGTTTATATGACAGTTATATGTCCCAAAGGAGGGCAAAAAAGCAAAAACAAAGAGGTTTTACAATATATTCCAAGAGGAAGTGGATAAAAGAAATAAAAACCACTTTCTTGTCATAGCAGGAGACCTCAATGCAAGAATTGGGCATAAAGAAAAGGATAGATGTATTGGCAATAACGGTAAACCAACAATAAATCAGAATGGAAGAAACCTTATAGATTTTGTAGCATCAAGTGACCTTAAAGTGACTTACTGGTTTTTTCGCCACAAAGACATCCACAAATATACATGGAGTTCAGAAGGTTATGGATTAATTATTGATTATGTGATAGTAAATAAAAAGATAGCTACATTTATTGAAGACACGAGGGTATATAGAGGATATGATATTAATACAGATCACTTCTTACTAAGCTCTAAATTTAATATGGCCCCGAAATGATACAGAAATAAAACAAAATTATATCAGAAAGAAAAGGTATACAAAATGAACCTATTACAAGACATGAGTATCCGACAACTCTGTCAAAATAGAATAGCCCTACTAGTAGTGGAAACACCTATGAGTTGAAATATAAATGAAGAATGGCAATTATTGGAAACTATTCTAACACAGGCAGCGTCAGAAGGCCTAGGTAAACGAAAGAAAAGACGTATTAAAATTGGACTTAACATTTGGTACGACGAATTAACAACAATAATAAAAGACAAAAAAGTGCATACTTATTGTATACTTCCCACCATACAGATAATAAATATAACAGACTCTCTGAAATTCCGAAGAGAGAAATAAGGAAAATTAAAAGACAAAGCTGGGATACATTTGTAAATAATAATATTGAGTATGGTATTAATGGCAGACAAGCTAAAGAATAGAAAATTATGAAAAAATTAAATAAAGAAGAGAAAGACACTATAAACTGGAATCCCATTCTTATAATGCGTAGATTTTTATCACTATTTATGGGCTTATAAGGACAGTGAAGAAAACATACGAACGGATACATACAATGAAAATGCTGATCCAATTTCAATAGATGAATTGAAACTCGAAACTACCAGAAAGAGGAAAACGTCGGCATCAGATGGTTTAAAACTGGAATTGTTTAAATATGTACCACAATGCTTTAAAAAAATAAAATTTTTCAAATATATGTTGTAAGTTCGGTCACAAACCAGAAGACTGGAATATAGCTCTAAGTACTCCCATTTAAAAAAAAAAAGAAACAGGAAGAATTGTGAAAATTACAGAGGGATTAGCGTTCTTAACTCAGGCTATAAAATATATATGCCAAGATTATCTCTCAAAGACTAAACAAAATTGCAGAAGTGCTTTTAACAGAAGAACAGAGTGGATTCCGGAAAAAAAAAAAAACATATCTTGTATTGATAATATCTTCGCCATAACATAGATTATAAAAAAAAACATGTCGAATTTAATAGTCCCACTTATATGGCTTTCATAAACTTTGAGAAAGCATTTGATATGATTAGCGGAACAAACTTGTGGATGATATTAAATATTAAAGGAATTCCTGAGCATCTAATGAGGGTGGTGCAGAGTATGTACAAAAATACAACACTCAAAATGAATATAAACAAGATTACCACCAACTTGCGAGACGTTAACCAAGGAGTCAGACAAGAGTGTCCATTATCACCTACTCTTTTTAATTTGTGTCTAGACGAAGCCATAAGAGAATGGCAAAACAATTTAAAAATATATTATTTTATAGATAATATCATTTTAGATTACTTACTTTTCGCAGACGACCAGTTGGTGTTGGCTGATTCTGAAGACAACCTACAGAGTGTAGTTCATTTGTTGAGAATTGTTGCTAATAACTACAATCTAAAAATATCACGCAGGAAAACTAAAGTATTTGGTTCTTGCGGAAATAATACACTAAGAACTAAAATTCTAGTAAAGTATAACATGATTGGACAAGTAAATTCTTTTACTTAACTTGGATGTGATCTCTCTTACATATCTCCATAGGCGTAGAAAATAAATTAAATACATTTGAGACTTATTGTTACAATTAAACGAGGACTCATAAATAAAGTCGACAGACAAACTGTCTCAAATTTTAAAAGACACTGGCAATTCCAACATTATTATATGGTTCAGAAACGTGTATTCTGACTAGAGCCCAACAGGGAAGTATTGAGGCCGCTGAGATGAGACTGTTAAGGCCACTATCAGGATTTAGACTACAGGATCATAAGAGAAATGAAGATATACGTTAAGAACTGAATATCGAGAGTATAACAAGTATAATTGAAAAATATAGAAATAATTGGTACGACCATATAACAAGAATGCTCAACGATAGGATACCTATTAAAACATGGTGTTACTGACCTACACGAAGAAGACTAGCGGGAAGACCAAATAGACGTTGAAGAGACCAGTTAGACAGATAAAATTCTGGAGGCGGAACAAGCCATCGGCCTAAACCTTGATGTTATTGATGATGATGATGATGATGATGATGATGATGATGATGAACATTTTAATTAATAAAGATATATGATAATATTGGAGCCATTCATTCCTATGTTCATTCAATCCATCGTTCATTCAATCAAATATTGTGTCAATTAATTAATTAATTCATTTATTCTTTCTACCCACCCATCGATTTATACATCCTTCCTTGCCTTTCTTATTATCTTTTAACTTTCTTAATCTACCTGTACACAGTATGTCGGGAAAAATGTCACTTTTTAGATTCATACAGTACCGTACATTTTAAAATTCCTCTTCAGAAAAAAAGCTATATTACAATCAAATTTCTGCACATTTAAGGGATACAAATAACATTATTTCAATCATTTAGTAACATAATATGCTGTTCTCTTGAAATTATGGAGCAAATTGAAGATTAAATCAATGATATACCCAAATCAGGCTATGAAAAGTAAACTTTCTTTGTCTTAAGAAGGAAGAAGAAACAATCAAAAGCGTAATAATATACTATTTTGTTACAATTACCTCAACTTTAGCCCCTGAATATAATGGCATTACTTATGTTTCATCCTGTATACATACCTACATGCCATTTTATAACTGATATGTTGACGTAATTGTTATTTGTGACCAAATAAAATTAATGATTTAAAATTAATCAGCAAGTTTGAGAAAAAGAAAGCTGTCTGACCTCCACTCCTACTCCTCGGTGGAGCTTGGCGCCACAAAGAACTACTCATTCCTCTCATAAATAAAGCACAACTGTTAGTTTTTAATAATTGAGATTTGTAGAATTACATAATATAGTCTGTGAAATTACCTCATTTCAGAATTATATTTTGGATTATAAAGACTACATGTCAAATCTCTCCTCTTATTTAACACATAAACCGCAATGATACAACACCTACCAACTGCTAAGATAGTTCGCTGAATCCTCTGGTTAAATTATACTGAAACGAATGAACAAGTTAAAGTAAAAAGTACATCGCTACTGCAGGATTATTTTTCGAGATAATGACATTTATTCACCAATTTTTTTCAGTTCCTTTCCTTCCATAACATCCGTTTGTAAATGAAAGGCAAATGACTTTAACAAGTCAGCATGAAAGTAATAACGTGACGATTAGACCTGAATAAATTCATACCTAATTTCTTCCGGCTCAACCCACAGATTTTTCAGGCGTCCGTCACTCCGTGCTTTCCAGCCTTCACTGCCTTTCCTCTTCCGGAGTTTATCATATTATGAAATCGGTGGAACAGGTTTCTATAATATAATTCAAACTTGGACATACGCCAATTTTTTTTATCGCATATTATTTCAGAAAATTATTAGTTTCTAATATATTTACTAATTAATAAAAAAAAAATATGCATACATTTATGTCCACTATTGAAGAAAAATGTAACACAATATACAACACGATAGTAGGCATATATATTAAATTACAAAACTTGGCGTATGAGACACAAGTACAGTACTTCAGTTCTGTGAATGGTTGTAAGCGTACCGTGGCTTAGTAAAGAATGATGGGCATATTATTACAGACGGTAAGAGATGTCTGCCAAGAGGACACCTTTAAACACGCAACAAAAACTGAAAGGTATTTCGTCGAATTGGAAATGGCGGAAACTTAAAACGTTTCGCAAGTAATAACAAAATTTCTGCTCCCACACGATTTAACATGTTGTCTCCTGGGCTAAATTTTTACCGAAACTGTAAAGAGAAGATGAACTGTAAAGAGAAGATGATTTACATAATAAAATCGAAATATCGACTTCTGAATAAAGAAAACTTATACAAAATCCTTCAGTCATTACGCTGCAGATATGACTCTCATCAGACTCGTTTGTAAAAATACTGTTCAGTTTTTCTTTAATAACAGAGTAAACTATACGAGTAAGTTTGTCAGGAATTCTTTCAGTCCTATAAATATTACAGCTCCTAAAAGAAGAGGAAAAACTATAGATTTTGTCTATGAAGTTGAAATTGTCCACACCTGTGGATAACGGCTAGAGCATCTGGCAGCGAAACCAGGTATCCCGGGATCGATTCCCGGTCGGGGAAAGTTACCTGGTTGAGATTTTTTCCGGGGTTATCCCTCAACCCAATATGAGCAAATGCTGGGTAACTTTCGCTGCTGGACCCCGGACTCATTTCACCGACATTATCACCTTCATCTCATTCAGACCCTAAATAACCTAAGTTGTTGATAAAGCGTCGTAAACTAACCTACTAAAAAAGATGCAATTTGTGTTTAATATTAAAGCAAATCAACGGTGTTGAACAACAACCTCGTAAATTCGTATATAAAGATATGAAATTTGATAGGATAGCCGAGAAACATATTAAAGTCTTCATAAGGAGCAAATGTCTGATATAAAAGGATATTTAAATCTCTTCTTGTGAAGTTTGTATCCATGCCTTGACTTAAGATATGTTTTCAGGGGTTTCAGGAAAATTTATTTAATGAGAATTAAGTAAACCTTTCTTGTGTTCTAGGTTGCCGTTCAGCACCATGTTACATTATAACACAGGGGTTATTCAATAATTATTGGCAACAATGGTTGTATGTGGCGCTATCAGCGGTAAGTGATGAAAGCTGATAACAATGAGAAAGAAGAGCGTCTGATGTTTGTTATCTGTGAGTTTGAAGACAGTCTCATTTATAAAATATTTCTAGTGGTTTAATTTGTATACTGTTACCTGTAGTGCTCTAAAATGTGTAGCAAATACGAACGAAAATGCATTATTAAAATTCAGATTGCAAGAGGCAAGAATGCTCGTGAATGCTATTCAGCATTACTGGAATCTTGCTGTAAAGAGACTTCACCATATCGTTCAGTGGCTAGGTAGGCATATGCATTTCGCAACGGGAGGGAATTTGTTCATAAATAACGTGGAGCTGACAGACCGTAATCTGGAAGTGATGATGTACATGTGAACACTGTAAGAGCACTGCTGGAAGAACACCGTTGTTGGACTTGTATTGAACTAGGAAACGAAGATGGAATTGCTCCTTGTACGATTCTTCATGAAGTTAAAGAAGAGGAAAATCTGCGCTTGGTCGGTTCCACACAATCTCAAAGAGGAAAACATATGGCAGAGAATGGAAAGAGCGAGATTGCATTTAGAACGCTATGGATGTGAATTAAGGCGAGCGTTTCGTTAGACGTATCATAACGTTAGATGAAACCTGGGTTCGATTCTACCAACCAAAATAGAAGAGACAATCGAATGAATGGCGGGACACTGATTCCCCACGGCCAAAAAGTATCAGCAAGAACAGGATACACTTGAAGTCACGTTCATTGATGCTTAAAATTTTGACGGTGTCCTTGTCACCCATTCAGTTCCTACGGGAAATCATGTAAATGGTGCATATTACAGTTACTTTTTGGAACACCATTTATGACCAGCTGTGCGCCGTAAATGTCCAAATCTCCTGAATTTTCATCCCATTGTGCTACATTATGGTGTTCGCTCTCATATATCTACCTCTGTGTTAATTTACTTCGCAGATGGAACTGAGAAATTCTGGAGCATCGTACATACTCCTCAGATATGAGCCCATGTGATTTTGATATTATCGCAAAAACGAAATTACCACTTAGAGGAGTTCGCTTTAGAAGCAGACAGACAATTTTAGCAGCAGTAGAGCAGTCTGTTCGAAGATTACCTACAACAAGGCGCTGTGAATGGCATCCGTCATCTCCCTGAGATGTGGGTTCTTGATGTTGGAGGAGATAGAGATTACGTCTAAGCACTGCAACAATCTGACTCCTCCAAAAACGTTTTCTTTGTTTTTAATTCAAATTTTGCCTCTAGTTTATTGAATGATCCATGTATTACACTGTGTATTTATTTGTTGTACTATCGTGATATTGGGTCTTTTCCTTGCTATCTAGGTGAACCAAAAGAGGTGAGCTCCTTCTGTGAAGGATTTTATACAGAATTGAAGCTGTTCTGTTTTTCTGATTACAGGCATATTTGTTGCCGCTTAGTACCTAATAAATCAACCTTTCCGACTTATTACCTATTTCAGGAATCAATTGCAATGAGTTGGCTAGATTTTAAATGCCAACAAAGATAGCAGTTTTCTTCTATTAATAATATACTACAACATTATTTTATGTTACTTTTTAATTGTTTTGTAGACTTTAAATTTAATAATTGTTTCGGAGTTAAATACGGAAATTGATGCTGTGGTTTCTGGAATTTTGCTATATTGTCAAGCATGCATAATTTACTCAGTCAGATGAATGTTTGGGTACATTACGCACCTGAAACTAATAAAATGTTTGATAATTGATTTTACAGTATTATTAAATGAACACAACGGTAACTTTTATTTAATTAAGGCAAAGTGTTTATTTCTGAATTCTCCATGTGTCCTGAAAAAATCACACATCGCTTCCTATACAAAGTGAATACTAAATGTCGTCTTCGAAGACCAGGGCGTACTAGACCACATTAAAACTTGCTAGAGACACGAACCAGTAATCTATCTAGCAATTTTTCTCAAATGTCTAATTGAGTAAGTATTATTTCCCTAGGATACGCTTCTGTACACATGGGTTTAAGCTCTGACAGTAACTCCTACGTGTTCTCGTCGAACATCCCGTACTTCATAATTGCACTTTAGTGACTACAAACATCGCGCATACATGTTTGTTAACGTTTCATCACTCGCATGCCCAATTGTTACACAATCACTCGCACGTTGGATTTCGTCCAACATACAATTAATTAGTTAAGAAATCAGTTTTTTTATCTAAATATGCGAATTCTTTGTTATATTATATTACATATATATAATTAATATATGAGTTCAGTTCTTTTCGAGACAAGAATAATAATAATGATAATAATAATAATAATAATAATAATAATAATGATAATAATAATATTAATAAAAGTAATATATTTTGGAACAAAAGTAAGAAAAATCTTGCATGAATAATAATTGTAACAGGGTACATACAGCTTCAATAAATCATAAATGTAACAGCTGATATAGTTAAGAGACTGGTGTGCCCTAATCTCAACACAAATCGATGGTACTTTCATATGCTTATTTTGTAATCATTCAAAACTCCCCTGTGTACACTCATCTTCCTCCACTCCTGATTCAGATTCATATTCACTGTGTTCACAACCTGGAATTTCAACACTCCCCTGCATACTTTCATCTCCCTCGAGTTCCAAATTAGATTCATTTTCACTGTGTTCACAACCTGGAATTTCAACACTCCTCTGTGCACATTCAACTTCCTCCAGTTATGATTCAGATTCATCTTAACTGTGTTCACAACCTGGAATTTCAACACTCCTCTGTGCACCTTCAACTTCCTCCAATTATGATGCAGATTCATGTTCACTGTGTTCACATCCTAGAATTACAACACTCCCCTGTAAACTTTCATCTCTCTCGAGTTCCAATTTAGATTCATGTTCACTGTGTTCACAACCTGGAATTTCAACACTCCTCTGTGCACCTTCAATTTCCTCCAGTTCTGATTCAGATTCATGTTCACTGTGTTCACAATCTGGAATTTCAACACTCCCCTGTGTACCTTCATCTTCCTCCAGTTCTGATTCAGATTCGTGTTCATTGTGTTCACATCCTAGAATTTCAACAGTCATATGTGCACCTTCAACTTCCTCCAGTTCTGTTTCAGATTCATGTTCATTGTGTTCACAATCTGGAATTTCAACAATCCTCTGTGCACCTTCAACTTCCTCCAGTTCTGATTCAGATTTATGTTCACTGTGTTCACAACCTGGAATTTCAACACTCGTGCATCTTCACATTCCCGCAGTTCTGATTCAGATTTATGTTCACCGTGTTCACAATCTGGAATTTCAACAATCCTCTGTGCACCTTAAACTTCCTCCAGTTATGATTCAGATTCATGTGCACTGTGTTGACAATCTGGAATTTCAACACTCCTCTGTGCACCTTCAACTTCCTGCAGTTATGATTCAGATTCATGTTCACTGTGTTCACAATCTGGAATTTCAACACTCCCCTGTGTACCTTCATCTTCCTCCAGTTCTGATTCAGATTCATGTTGACTATGTTCACATCCTAGAATTTCAACACTCCCCTGTGCACCTCCATTTCCCTCCAATTCTGATTCAGATTCATGTTCACTGTGTTCACAACCTGGAATTTCAACACTCCTCGTGCATCTTCACATTCTCGCAGTTCTGATTCATATTCATGTACACTGTGTTCACAACCTGGAATTTCAACACTCCCCTGTGCACGTTCATCTTCCTCCAGTTCTGATTCAGATTCATGTTCACTGTGTTCATAACCTGGAATTTCAACACTCCTCGTGCATCTTCACATTCTCGCAGTTCCGATTCAGATTCATGTACACTGTGTTCACAACCTGGAATTTCAACACTCCTCTGTGCACGTTCATCTTCCTCCAGTTCTGATGCAGATTCATGTTCACTGTATTCAGAACCTGGAAATTCATCACTCCCCTGTGTATATTATCTTCCTCCAGTTCAGATTGAGATTCATGCTCACTGTGTTCAAAACCCGGAATTTCAACACTCCTTTGTGCACCTTCATCTTCCTCCAGTTCTGATTGAGATTCATGTTCACTTTGTTCACATTCTTCGTCACTAAATTCGCTATCACTTTCATTGTTCTTAGTAGCTGCATTCTTGTTGTTCTCTTCTTCTTCTTCATCTTCTTCCATTTCTTGCAGAATTCCAGGGATGTCTTCACGTTTGACATAGCTAGTATATGTAAACTAGACTATTGTAATAGATACATACATACATAAACACATACATACATACATACATACATATATACATACACGTACGTACGTACATACATATATGCGTACATGCGTACAATTTCTTTTTTTGGCAATGAAATTGCTAAGAAAAAATAAAACAGCAAGAGCACAAATTTACTTACACGGGCGCTAGCGCGTTGGATATAGTCAAACGATGCACACTCCAGTACCTTTAAAACAGTATTGTCTGTTTTAAGCAATTAATATATATGAAACGTTTCGTAAACATATCGAGAAATGTCAAAAATGGAATAGAATTGGCGTGTTATTCAAGAGATGACCTATGAGAGGAATTATAAATAATCAAATATGAAAATATGTTGGATAAAGTCCAAGAGTGCAAGTGACGAAAGGTTAAAGATAAATTTCAACGCCGGATATAGGATGCTTTGAAAATCGACTTCAAGTACGCAATGTAAACGTCACTCGCAGTCATAACGTCGTGAACTTATTTAACAACTATTACTGATATTAATTAATTATGATTTCATAATTTGGGAAATTATTGTAGGTAAACTGAATAATTTTACATTAAGAATTGTAGTGACTGAATTGAAATTGCAATATGTTAAAAAAATAAAGAAAGAAAGAGGGAAGATAATCCGCACCATCACATTACAATAAGTCTAGTAAAAATACATATTTAACATGATACGCGTTTGTCCGAAGATTTAATGATATATTAACAATGAAACTACGGCGCATAAGTCATGGTCGACGCAAAATCGTGCATTTCACTCAAACGCGGTAGGCAATAAATCCACTGTTTACGAGTATTAAAATGCATAACTTGTAATTCGTAGTACTGGAGTTTAATTTACTTCCAGCATAAGTTCGCATTCCCGCAGACAGATTTCCCTCTTCCTATTAATTTTTTATTTTATTTTGCAACAGCTCAACTAAACACATTATCTGATTAAAGGTTACAAAGTAACGAACTATTTCAAACTTTCTCACTTAAAGGAGAGAAATGAATACTACTTTGTTTAGAGTATAATGTATTTTCAGTTACGGTATTAATTTTAATTTCTGTTAATAACAATGTATCTTTTGCCTGGTAACTGACAAGAAACAGTTTATTTTGCACTAAATCAAAAGTTTCATTGTTGGTTAAACAGTAATACAGTCTATTTTGGATCTCCTCGCGAACGTTTTGGTGAGTGTTCCTTTACTACTCCGATTACATTCTTGATTTATTCTATTTTTCAGTTCTTCAATATTCTCAAACGCAAGAGGACAAACAACTGATTTTAAATTACCCCATAAGAAGAAGTCAAGCGGTATCAGGTCTGGAGATCTCGCCGGCCATTCTACAGCACCTCTCCTACCAGTCTATTTTCCAGGACATTTTCTATCCAGCCATTGTGCCATAGGTACTGCATAGTGGGGGTGAGCTCCGTCCTGTTGAAACTGCTAATTTTGTTCGTCCAACACCAGGTCTCCTTCTTGATTTGGTTATCTAGCGACAATGTGATAAGTTAATCAATTACATTTTCTAATATGTCCAGATACAATTCTCCAGTCAGGGTTTCTTCAATGAAAATATGTCCAACAATATCATCACTTATTTGAGTGAGACAGCTGGAACCATACACAGCATGGTACGGAGGAGGATAAAACTCCACGAGTGCAAAATTCAGCTTCTGCAACGGCTTCAACCAGATCATTAAGCGACAAGTATTAAATTCGTCGTTGACAAGTTCTTAGGCCACATTTTTTGACAGCATTGCCTCTTCTTGTAAGGTCAAGTTTCACGTCTCAACCAACATATCTTAAAGAAAAATATTCGGGAGTGAGTTAGTGAGAATTGCAAATACTGGGCCGTTCTTTCTCGAAGATCTCATTAGTAACTACACTTAACTGGACATGCTGTCGTCAATTATTTCTATTTCAAGTTAAAGAAATGCTTTTATGGTAGAACGACGAAGCATCACCGCAGTATGGACATATTGTACTTTGTGTTTTGAAAGACAGTTGTTGTTCCTGTTCGAGTGTGGAAGGAACTTGAATAATGTTGCTATATGGATGTCGGTGTGAATGGACACGTAGGCTATATAAATTTACAGAATAGATGATAAAATTGTTTCATTTATTGTTTTTAAAATCGAAAATCATAACAATATTGTGTGTCTGTTATTTATAAACATCGATAGTCTAAGCAGCACCAGTCATTCTACAGAGTGATTTACATGCCCCTTAGTACTGAAATTTATGCAACCTTGTGTTTTACTACGTGTTTCTAGGCATGGTATCGTTCGAGTATTTATTTAATTTAAAAATAGACAAATCTGCATTTCATATTGTAGAAACGGTGAACACCAGTAGTTGGTGTTAGACACTATCTTCATTTCTTTTAAAATTATAACAAAGTAAAAACCTATGTTAGGTCAGATTATATCGACATATTTTAATAACGTATTACCATTTATTTATTTAATTATTTATTTATTTATTTGCTTAGTTGTTTGGTTGCTTAGTTACTTACTTGCATGCTTACTTACTAACTTGCTTGTTTACTTGCTCACTTTCTTGATACTTCCTTGCTTAGTTACTTACATACTTGATTGCTTAGTTACTTGCTTTGTTGCTCACATATTTGCTTCGTTACTTACTTGCTTAGTTACTTACGTCCTTAGTAATTTATTACTTGCTTAGTTACTTATTTACTTCCCTACTTATTTACTTCATTAGTTACTTATTTAGTTACAGTCATGCGTCTACTTCGAGAGACTAAGGTTGATTTATAAATTGTTAAAAGATAAAATTTCTGATAGTTCCGATTAAAGTACAAAAATTGAATTACTGCTGTATATTATCTGAAGTAATCTCATGTTGGATATTTTCAATTTATTACCAAATTTTTCACTCTTTGCATTCACTTCTGCCTTCAGTGTGAGGAACGTTAATCCCGAGTGTTTTGGAGTAAAAAGCACCTGTCCGAATTCTCTCGAATTCCGAATTAGTGGAGTTCAAATTAGCGTCTTCTTGCTGTACTTCAACAAATAATTCAGCCATATATAATCGTATTGCAATACAGTCAGGATACTGCTGTGAGCTAAGAGTAACAGAAACCGCTTAGGTTAGTTGTGCAATGTGAATATTGCGAACGAGATGCATTTCGTTTTATATTACTGCTTTTATTGATTGCGAGAGTCTAGTATTAATAATAAAAACTGGTATTGCAAGGACACTGTTTCTGTTTGTGTAACCAAGTATAATTGGTACTACTAGTCTTAAAGTCATTACGCAGTAAAATCTCAATACCACGCATTAATAGACAAATTTAAAAGACGTTGATAGTTTGTGTTTTGAAAAACATGTTTGTGATCTGAATAAAGCTGGAATAAAGTTCCTACAGATTTTTCAGTCTGATGAAATAAATTAATATTTATGGCACACCCATTTTTGTTAGTATAATGTGCCGTGAACCGATCGATGACATAGAGGGCTTAACTCTGTCCTGGCTTGACGGACTGGGGGCGAATCCGCATACCTACAGTTTTTTGCGCAGTATGCTTATATAGAGTGGAAGGAATTCACCTGATCTGCTTTCAATACTTTTTTCCTTGATTGGGTACACCAAATCTTCGAATAAGTCCCAAATGAATACTTTTCTCACAGACAAATGGATTTTCTCTGAATGTGAACTATATTTTACTCGATAAGTGCTATCCGAATGATTCTGATTTTTATTCTTATCATTAGATAAACTGATAAGAAACGATTCATACATTTGCAGTTTTTTCAGTAAAATGGTCGGTTTTCTTGCAAATTAAATAAAAACTCGTATCGTTATTTATATTATTAGGAAATCTAGCAAATATGCAGCTGCTCCTAAGAGCCGGAATGTTTGCTTTTTAGACTTGAATTCGTGTATAATTTTAGGCGAGCCGGTAATGTTCCCTTGTCAAACTACGTAGACTTTCAGGCTAGCTTCCCAATTAACAATCCACTTGTTATACTATATCTGACACCAGTATTTTGTCGTGCCACTTGCCACGACAAGGGCGGATGGCTTATCTTTGAGATAATCGCGAGTTATAATCTCTATCAAGATAACAAAAACGAATCAGACACTGCGTTATACTTCCAAACTCTCTGATATGATCTATAAACTGTATTTGCTTATGGATAGGGGGAATTCCTACTTAGAATGTGATCTTAGGCTTTCGAAATAATCACAAGTGTAGAAATTCACTAATACTAAGTTTATTAATAAGATATCAATTTATTACAAATAGAATATTGAATATTGAAATTGAACGATTTAAGAAGAATCAAAGTTGCTGTTAATTTTAAAGTATCAGAATGAACTAGTTAAATATAAAGTACAAAAATTGAACTGATAATTTTACTTACAGTAGATAGTAGGCGAACCCTGCTGCTGTTCGCAGATGATGCCATTTTCTTAACTTCTTGATGGACGTCGGGAAGTTACGACCGCTACTGCATGGCCGCTGTCTTGACCAATAAATAATGACCGCGATTTGGACGTTTCATGTCCATTTATAAATTCTCGAACCGCGTCTTTTGTGATGTAACAGAGTGACGCTATTTTACCCGCGAATCTTCTAAAAAGACGGTATTGCATTCACTAAACTCCACGCTTCTGATTCTTAACCATTCTTTCAAATCGGCATTTCCTGTTGTCACTTGGAACAATAAAGATTTAAGGAACTCTCACGATTGAATCTCTGTTTTTGATTTACCCAATGGAAATCCGGAGTTCGGAATAATCGCTAATTCAAATGTCTCGCGAGAGACGCTGCATAATATTTCGTTATATGTCAGCTGTTGCTAAAGACTGCTAAAATGCAAGCGCACGCATTTCCTGTCTTGTTCAAGGACTGGACTTTGCTGAGTTAGCTAAGCTGTACTCTGTAATCTGTCGAAACAGAAAGCGATCTCTGTCGCATGTAAAGGCATGTCTTCAACTGAATATTTTAATAAGTACGATTTTATTACTTCCAAATAAAGTGAAAATATATTGCTTATGGTCATGAGAAAGTTATGGTTGCTTAACATAATCCTTGGGCACAACACACTTAATTACAAAACGCGTAATAGATTTCCTTGTTTATTTTAATCTATTCTATTATTCTATTGCCTCCTTCAATCTGCACCTTGATTTCTCATTCTTTCAGTCTTGAAATGAAGGAGGCAGTTAAAATAAGAATATAACAAAGGACATCCCTGTTTTATTACATTTATGTGAATGAATAATGGAATTCAGCCGTCCCGTTCTACCACAAATATTAATAGGTGGATGTTATATAGTTCATTGAAGTCCTGTGAATAGGGAAATGAGAGAAGGAACATTTAAGATTTACGTGGAAACGCGTTCTTGCAAAGTAAATTTGAGTGAGAAGAAGTGTATACGGTGTCTATCATTCTTATTCGTACATATCTAATTTAAACAATATTGCATAATTTTATACAAAATAATTGTACTTATACACTAATATTTGTGTACTATGCTTTAAAACCATTTCTTAGAATTCTAATTTAAAACTAGTTTTTATTTTAATCCGTAAATAACAGAAATATTGATGAATATATTAATTTGATAGTAATATTTTATATCATTTATATTCGTACACTTGAATAATGTTGACATATTCGGGGGGTCCGTGCCTTAATGGTAACAGCGAGTGCAACGCAAACAGTGCATTACTCCGTGCTCTAGGGTTTGTTTTGCTTCAGCAGCCACTTTTGTTCAAAATGGGCAAGTCAAGGAACTCAGTGGCGAACTAAAGGGGAAGATAGTTATGACTGGATCTTAAAGGTAAAGGAAAATAGGAAATATAGTAAATAAAAACCTCTCCACGATACAATACATGGTTAATACTTTCAAATACCTACTGTGGATCTACTGCAAATCAGAAGAGGAAACCGAAAGAAAAAATACTTCATGAGAGGGAAGTACGTTCCATCATAGGGCAGATAAAATCAAATCCACGGTTAAGTGTGCCGAAACTACGTCCTTACATGAGAAAAACCACAAGGAAGACTGTTAGTGAATCAACGGTGCGGCGTGTCCTATGGATTTCATGGTAGAAGGATAAGAAAGAAGCTCTTCGCAAGGAGGAAAAATCGAGTTTTAAGATTTAAATTTGCTAAAGCTCGTGTAAATAGGGAGCAAGAATTTTGGGACAGTGTTATTTGGTCGGATGAGACCAAGATTAATCTTTTCATATCCGATGGTGCGCATAGAGTGTGGAGAAAGAAGAATGAGGGCGACGAAGTGGATAACACTCTTTCCACAATGAAACATGGATAATGATTTGGTGCTGTATGCCTCGAAAGACGTGAGTACAAATTGACTTCATTGATGGAATTATGAACAAAATGATCCATAACAACATCTTAAAAAATAATGTAAAGTAAAGTGCAATAAACATTAGTTTTCCATCTGTCTACATTTTTCAACAAGACAATGAAAGGAAACATACGGCCGAAATGAACAAACATTGGTTGATATGGAACGTACCGAGGCAACTCCATCCTCCTCCTCATCGAGCATTTATGATCCAGACTTAAGGGAAATGTATATAAAAATAGAATTTCGTCCTAAGAACACCTCAAAACTATTGTGCTGACGGAATGGCGAATGTTCTCTCTCCAACAATGTAAAACATTGGCAAGTTCCATGCAGAGATGGTGCCAGACAGTGATCAAAGCCAGAAGATGTGCAACCAGATATTAGCACGTAATAATTGTTTATGTTATTTATGTATAGCTATATAATTTTGTTACTAAAAGTGTACGAATACAAATGACAGGTGAAGCAATTCGCTTTTTTGTTAAGTTTTGTTTATGTAAATGTTTATGATATATATGGAGTTTATTTTTTTTGTTTTATTTGTATTCATAATACTCCTGAACAGAATTTTCAAAGAGAAATAAAATACTTTCATTTCATGTGTCCTTTATCACTAAACTTGTTACATATTTTCACCTGTATGAATAAGAATGATAGATAATGTATATGAGCTCCAAGGCGAATCGCCACTTGTCTCACTCCGACTTCCGCCTTCCCTTTAAGCAACAGTAAATGATTTAAAAGGGGCAATTCGTAAATGGACGTAATCTAATAGTTACCACACAAAGGGCAAGGAGAAGCACTACTGCAGCAACAGGACAGTCACCTAAGATGTTAAAAATTTGCACATCCAGTGAGACGCCGCAGTCTTCACAAGAGAAAGGATTCGAACCCTTGTACTGTATGATAGACACTTGAGTAAACTTGCCTCAGAGTCCCAAAGTCAATTTGTGAAATCCAGAAGTTTGCAGAAGCAATAGAAAATATTGCTTCCTATTTTAAAATTTCTCCGTTACACAAATGCCAGTTTTACGTATTGTCTGTGTCGCAGCAAACATATTATTCTGTTAAAATGGAGTGAACATTATGATAAACTGAATCGGTCGAAGCTGAAAGGCATTAAGGCAAGGTTGCATTTTTTTTTATTTCACAATTATGGAATATTACAAGCAAGACTTATCGATCGGCGCAATAAAAAATTAAGTCTGCCTTCTCCTTCTGCAGCTGCCGAAAAAGAAAAGAGGCCGCATTCATGAACAGCGAATATATTTTAAGTCCACTAAGGATCACGGTGATGTTACACGCTGCATGCGCTCGTAGATCCGTACTTCAAACAGATTCGGAAATATTGTTTTTAAACAAGAGTCATTCGATATCTGAGCCTCATAGAGCAGCGGTAGAGGGCTTGCTTCATGATTCGAAGTTTGTGAGTTCGAGCCTTTTCCAAGTTAACATTTAATTTTCTTATCGTTCGTTAGCGATATAAATAATATCCAAGGTAATATTTATATTCTGGCGTCGTTCTTTTGCGAGATAAATACTATTCAAATTATCATTTATATTCCGTTATCGTTCATTAGCGATATAAATAAAATTGAATCTGTCATTTATATTCTGTTAGTGTTCTTTAGCGATATAAATAATATAAAATAAGTAAAGAATAATTATAAAGATAAATTCAACATGCGCACAATAAAATGTAGTTCAGACCTTCGAGTTCTTCGATGTTAATTTCGCTGAAGTCAAATTGTAATTTCTAAAGGTACATAATAATATTTCAGTTAGTTCATTACATAATTATGTTTTCCTTTACTAATTGAGGGGATCGGGCGTAAAAAATGGTAACGGACATTTTGGTTAAAAATGAGATATAGCCTATAGTGTATAATATAGTATCTTACATTGTGTATCTAATGCAGTAGTTAGTTTCCCAACATGTCAACATATGGCAAAGGTATACAGATTTTACTTTCCTGCTAATTATAATTACAAACTGATGCATGTAGAAATGTTTATCTACCTATATATTCAAATAAATCAAACGTCACTTACCATTTTTTACCCCCGAACCCCCCAATTGTTCTTTACTTCCTTGATTCGCACAGAATGTGGGGGAAAATATCAGTTTGAATTTTCTGCAGAAATATAATCTCCTTCTTAAAGAATATCCTGTTAATTAGTAATTGACTGCTTTTTTTGTCATATATAAACATATTTCCTATTTTTTTACAGCTATGAATAAATTCATGCGGGAATCAGATACATAATATAGACTCATGTAGCCTGTGTTAATAGAAAATATTATTTTTTTTATACAATAACAGAAAATGACATTAAATTTTATACAAGCACTAATGTCTTCCTTCGTGTTTTTATTCGACACTTCAGACAAAGCTTAAAGTGCAGCGGTATCCAGCGAAATTTTCAGAAATATTTGTAGACGAGAAAATAATATACAGTATATAAACTCATTCATGCAGTGAGGTCTTCTTCAGACAGGAAATGTTAGGATTTGAAGAGTACTGTATGAGTTACTGTAACACATGACCTAAGTTAAATAAAATTGTAACCATTAACCAATAGAACAAGAAATAGCAAAATCACTATACAGCGTTATAAGGTATTTAGTTAGGCCCATATTATTATAATTTTCCTAGTATTGCTTTTCTCTAAATCTCATTTCAGAAGAAATAATGACAGTTATATACATAATTACGTGGTGGTATTAGTAGGCCTAATACCCAAGTTACCCAAAAGACGTTTGTGAAATGCTATTTTATGAAAGATAACTTTATTTGTAATAAAGAATTTAGGTAAGGAAACCCATTGTCTGGAAAAGTTTCTGATTAATTACAGTTCAATTTATCCCAAAATATGGTGTCATTTATCGTGTACAGCAGTCTTTCTTTACCTGTCCATACGTCATGTACTGATTACGTGTCACAATAGCTGTTCGACATCTCTGCCACGTGTGCATAGCTATCGGTGGAGAACACTTTGAACAGAACTTGTATAGAAAGGTATAGTCGAGTCGAATTAGATTAAAAGGTGGAACTAATTCTCACAAAAATGTTTTTTTCTTTAAAATGAACGTAACACGGTCCCGTTGAACATATTAAAAATATACAAACACAACATTGTGCAAACAGATATATAATTGCGGATGCGCTACACATTATATCAAATGCATGGTAATTAAAGATGCATACGAAGAGTACAGGGGAAAAACAATAACAGTCACAATTCTCTTAAGGGTGATGTCATCTTCTAATTCAGTATATTAATTGCTGTTCCTAATGAAAAAGTAGGAAAGGATAACTATCCGAGGTTATAATTTTCCTTTACCATTTCTGATAAGAACCCACGCCCGAGTGCAACATCGGGTCAGCAGGGAAACGCGCAACCGTCTGAGCTACGTCGCTATCTAATATGATATAATTATGCCCGCAAAATTATAGTTGATGAACAGTGTTATAATATGAAGTGTACGTGCCGCTGATATATACTGCCATATACATTATTACGCAGAAACTGTAGCCGGAAACATTGCAAAAATTATTAAGAAAATGTTGGTAAGGATGAAGGAATATTTAACATTACAAACAGTCTTTATATTGGAATGACAGATTAACTGAAAATTATTATTTTAATTTCATTGTAATTAAAAGCCGTTGGAGATTATGTTATTGAAATGTTATTTTAGTACTTATGTAGGACTAAACCATTTTTCTATATAAATTTATTGCATTAAGATGAGAATGTCTATTTTACACACTTTGATATTTGATACTTCTTAATGCAGAACAAGTCAATAAAAACCTTTTGTTGTAATTAGTTTATAGTTCCGATGTTTTTCCCCCTTTAATAGGACTCTACTAGTAAGGGACTGCAGTATGATGAATGTTGATACAATACTGTTGGTACAAACAGGTATTTTCCAATTAACAATGATGAAGTGTTTAATGATATATTAATGTTCTCAACCTATTGGCATCTTAATTAAGTATAAGAAAAGTTCCATATAATACAAATCGTATCAGAAAATCATTGTGTTTCAAATTTCACTTCAAAAGGGTGTAAGACTAAGATAATGCCATACTTAAAAAAAAAAAAAGTTGTTAATATTTTGTATTCCAAACAGCTCTGTCTCCCATCACCTTGCAGTTTACAAAACCTTTCTCTAACACTCTGTATCAACATAGTTACCTATCATTAGTGCAATAAAAGGGTTCGAAATTAGTGAGAACGCTTTGAGATAAAGGAAGCTGTCCGGCTTCCACTCCCATTCGCCAGTGGAACATGTATTCGGGTTTTATTTTCTGTCATAGTTAACGGATTTATCTCACAACAAAATGTATAATTATTTTACTTTTGGTAATGACTGTTTATAGGAAAATGTGCAATATTACATGAAACTATTAATTACCTATGAAACTGCAGCATTTCAGTGTTTTATTCACATGGAGACTATGAATGTGAAAGCTGTAATGTTAATGAATGCATAATTGTACTGTAAGACACTTCTTAAGTACCGGTATTATTATTGTGAATAAGAATTCACTTCAAACCACAGAACTGAATTTTTATTATATTGTTTCAATAGTCTATACCACAACAATGAACAAAAATATCCATAAATTGAACATGAAAACTACAGCTCGCAAGATTGCCAACTGCTACAAAATCTATTGTATGGTCACAAGTCCTGGACTTGGAACCTTCTTCCTGGGACCGGGATATTAATACCCTTGTCATTCATTCAATATTACAGTGACATGTGACCTTTTAATGTAGAATGATAGCCCGACGCTTGAAAAACATAATAAAATGTCAATTTTCAAAAATATTGGACTTGTGCCCTTCCGCTTTGGGACGATTCAACTGGTATTTCAGAATTTAGCTCCTTCTTTCGAACGATGCTCTTGCTGTTCAAATAGAAACATTCCGACTTAATGGACATGGTTAGTGACATTTTGATTTATGTTAAGAATTTACAGAAATACTTTAATGAACCTGAAAATGAAAATTTTGCCCTAATAGGTCAAATGTCAGAATTGTTATCAAAGAACTGGTTCTCCCCTAAATTCTATTAATATAATTCTTCAAATGGTCAACAGTCTGCGCAAGCTAATGACTCCATTACTACGAAATCTTACAGCAAGAATGTATAGGAAAACATAGTTGTTGACAGTGCAAATACCTTGCATTCTGTTGTCTCAGCTACAGGTAAATCATTGTCTCCGATCCTACTACAGTTAGACATAACACGAATCAGGAAATGAATGAGGTCAATGCTACTAATCTTCCCATTGACGCCGAAGGCTACTAAAGTTGGAACCTCTTCGACGAGTAACATTGAAATAGCCCCTGAGCGAATAAAAACTAAATATATGTTTGTTTCGGGATTTTGTTCCAAAGTTAGCTCTAATAATAGCCTATAGTGGACCTAAAAATTAATTAGTAGGCCTACTTAGATCTCTCCCGGTAACAAAACTCACAACCAAATTTCAAACCTAGTCTTCCTTCCATGTTGCTGTGGATGAGAGGAAATTTGATGTGATAAATAATCCTGAAGTTTGGCTTGCAGGTTGCCTAATTGCACCATTCTTTTGGGACTCTAACCTGAACAGCATTTTTCGCATTCTACAAATTCAGATTCAGTTGATTTACACGGAAATGCCTCTAGGTATTACCTGTTATCACTATTAATGTATACATTTCCATTAATCACTTCAGATTTTTTACGAAAATTTTTGTGGACTTAACATAAAAAGATGATGAAATATTCCAAAATATAGTGAGTAATAATGATATCATTATGTCTCACTGCAATATGGTTATCCGAAACTCTTGATAATACATATATGTTTCCTAATTTATTATACTATGCTTCGTGCTGATAGGATGTTTGAACATACCAACAGAATAAAAGGTGGGGATGTCTTAACGAGTATTAGCAACCCGATACCTTTTACTCGTTAGATATATGAATTAGAATTTATTAATGAATGCGTTTGGATTGAATTTAAAATGTCTGATGGTTGTAATCTGCTAATAGGAAATCATTATTTCCCACCAGATACAGATCACAAATATTTAAAGTTTTATCCAAATATTATTGAAAACAATCTTGACACCCACAACTTTAGAATTGTTATCCTTGGGGATTTCAGTGCTCCTGGGATGGATTGGTCATCTGTTGCACTCTTAATTATATTTTTTTACTCTAAAATTAAGTCTCAGGATTTATATTCCTCTTCTTGTCTTCTAGGACTAAACAAAATGAATCTTACTAGAAATAGTAAAACTCTTCTCGGCCTATAACTCTCCAGTTAATGTTACTAATCATTCACTAGATTTTGAAGATGTTCACCACCCACCTACATGCGTTGTTCAATAATTAGTGGTAACAATGTTTGTATATTGTGCTATCAGCATCAGCGGTAAATGATGCAAGCTGATAACAATGAGAAAGAAGAGCATCTGATGTGTGTGATCTGTGAATTTGAAGACAATAGTCTCATTTATAAGATATTTGTAGTGAGTTCTCTCTAGTGCTCTAAAATGTTTAGTAAATGCGAACAAACATGCTTTATTAAAATTCAGATTGCAAGAAGCAAGAAAATTCGACAATGTCATTCAGCATTACTGGAAGCTTGTGGTAGAGAGACTTCACCATATCGTACAGTGGCTATATCTGGTAAGGTTTATCTTGTCTCAGTAGCAATAAAACCAAGTCCCTTCAAATGAGGGTGGAGATTATAGGAGGGATGTAAATGTTCAGGATTCCTTTCAAAACCTTGGTATTGTACAGGCTACCGGAACTCAATTTCTTGAAAGACAAGCTCAGTGACGTAACTATACAGTACGAAGAGATATTTTGTAATTTTATTTTGCGCTACAGAATGTATCAACTAGTCCCTTCCGCCACTAGATGGATGGACGGCATCACTCCACTCCCCCATCGCCATAACAATACAGACGAAGTAAGACATATCTCCTTTCTCTCTCTTTTCACAGTGAGACAAGATACATCACACAGACTTTAGGTGAGCACATGCTTTTCCCAACGGCAGGGAAAATGTTCTTAAAAAATATGGAGCTGACTGACCGCAATCGGCTAGTAATGATGTGCATGTCAACTCTATAAGAGCACTGCTGAAAGGACACCGTTGTTTGACTTGTATTGAACTAGCAAAGGAGGATGGAATTGCTCCTGATACGATTCTTCACATACTTAAGAAGAAAATGAAAGAAGAGGAAAATCAGTGCTCGGTAGGTTCCATACAATCTTAAAGAAGAAATCATGTGGCAGGGAATAAAAACAGCGAGATAACACTCAGAACACTATGGACGTGAAGGCGAGCGTTTCCTTAGACTTATAATTTTGGATGAAACCTGGGTTCGATACTACCAACCAAAATTGAAGAGACAATTAAATGAATGGCGGCACGATGTTTCCCCACGGCCAAAAAGTATCGGCAAGAACAGGATCCACTTGAAGCCATGTTCATTTTTGCTTATGATTTTGACGGTGTCCTTGTCATTCATTCAGTTCCTGCATGAAATCAGATTAATGGTGCATATTACAGTTACTTTCTGGAACAGCATTTACGACCAGCTGTGCGCCGTAATCGTCCAAATCTCCTGAATTGTCATCCTATCGTGCTACATGATGGTCCTCGCTCTCACATAGCTTTCCCTGTGGTTAATTTACTTCGGAGATGGAACTGGGAAATTCTGAAGCAGCCTTTATACTCCCCAGATATGAACCAATATGATTTTGTCCTTTTTGCGAAAATTAAATTACCTCTTAGAGGAGTTCGCTTTAGAACCAGAGAAGCAATTATAGCAGCAGTAGAGCAGTATGTTCGAAGATTACCTAGAACAAGACGCTGTGGATGGCATGCGTCGTCTCCTTGAGGTATGGGTTCTTTATGTGGCATGAGATTACTTTCGAGCACTGCAAAAAATGTGACTGTTCCAAACATGTTTTGGTTGTTCTTAATTAAAATTTTGCCACTAATTATTGAATGACACATGTATCCGTATATATCTGGGAATTAATTCATGATCACCATCACAAACACAAAATCAATTCATTTAAATTATTTTCAGTGTGATTATCACAGTCTCTGCTCCACTCTCCCCAATTTTTATTGGAATTGTACATATCTTACTACCGATGTCAATGTTGCTCCTAATTCTCTGTCTAGAATTGAACATGATGTTGTATTTAAAATGTCCCTGTCACTTTTGTGAAAAAGTCACACTATCCTAAATGGTTTTCGAAGTGTCTACGCCAACTTATTAAGAGAAAGAAGAAAGCACATAGAAATAAAAAAAAAACATAAATCTCCTCACCACTTTCAAATTTTCTATTACTATCCCTGTGATTAAATCTGATAAGTTTAAATGATGACAATCCATTGACGTTAATTTAAAAAAGGAGCCAAATAAATTTTGGAAATATGTAGAATCTTTTCGGAAATCGATAAACATTTCTATTGAATTTATTATTAATGGGGTTCACAACGCTGAACAAAGAGTCATTGAAAATGCATTTGCTAGCCTATTTAAATCAGTTCAGAATAATCATAACTCTAATTTTCTCAGTTATTCTAATATTAATGACTTTTTACCCCTCCCTATAATCTCTAGTGACAATGTCAGGAAGCCCATAAGAAATGTCAAGGCGAATAAATCTATGGGTTCGGATGATATACCTATTATTATTATTAAATGATGCTCTGAAATTCTTACACATGTTTAACCTTCATTTTCAATTTGAATTTGGAATCAGGGATATATCCTTCTCTTTGGGAAGAAGCGTCTATTATTTCCATATTTAAGAGTGGTAATAAAGTATTGTAAGTAATTATAGTTCTATTTCCATACTTAATAACTTCTCAAAAAGTTTTGAAACAATTATAAACATGTTTCTTTTTACATGAAAAATAAATTCAGTTCGGCCCAACATGGTTGTACAAAAGGGAAATCTGCGTCTACTCATTTAGTATCTTATTTAAATCTAGCTGTGCCTATAGTTGAAACTCAGTGTCAAATTGATCCTATTTATTTTGACTGTAGGAAAACGTTTAATGTTGTTCCTCATAATATTTTATTGAGTAAATTAAATTGTTTTGGTCTTACAACTAACTACCTGGGCTGGTTTTGAAACTATTTAAGAGATAGACGATCTTGAAATCTTATGTTAGACTTGGAAATTCTTACTTCGATCCATATATTAGTTTATGCGAAGTTATACAAGGTTCTACTTTGTGGCCTCTATTATTTATTTATATATCTATTTATGTCCATAACAGGGCAAAGCCCCAATTGCAATAGACAGTACAGATTGCATACAACACGAAAAAAGAGGTAAAACAGATACAAGTGTAATTACAAATTAAAAAAAATAGATACCACCTACATAAAAAAGACAGATACAGATATAAATGAAAAACAACAAATAAAAACAAATCAAAAAGAGCCAAGTACAGACATCACAGCCAAAAATGCAAAATGTAGGCGTAGCTATAATTGGCAAATTACAGAGAAAATACAACACCATGTTAATAAATTCAATATACAGCACTACACAGCAGGCCCAATAGGCTCAATTAATTTATTAAAAAAACTCACCAACACAGAACATGTGTTTCAAGTAATGCTTTACATAACATTTTCTTGTACATATTGTACGATAACGAAAAATCTAAATCCTGTTTATTTGATAGATGATTGTAAGTTCGAAGCATTAATAAAAGAGGAGACATTTTATGAGATAGTGTTTTTGTTGTCTGTAAATAAAAGAGAGATCGCTTTCTCAAATTTGATTTACCAATATTGAAACTAATTAGCTGTAGGAGATCAGGGTTGTCTATTAAGTCAGTTATGGTTTTGAACAAATACATTTGTTGTGCTCTTATCCTGCGACTACTGAGAGATGGTACATTAAATTCAACCAACATGGATTCATAAGATTGGAATATGTTGTAACATGAATGTTTTTTCATATATAGCAGTTTTAGGATTTTATTCTGTACTCTCTCTAGAATGGCCGAGTATGTTTATTATTTATAGATGATATCTGTAAAAGAATAACTTCTAACTGCCTTTTATTTGCCAATGACCTGAAAATCGTTCGCAAAATTAATAGTATGTCTGACTGTATAAATTTGCAAAATGATATAAATGCTATTGAGCTATGGTCGGCTGATAAAGGATTAAGAATTAATGAATATAAAACTTTGTCGTTTCCTTCTCAAGAAAAACTCCTTCCCTTAAATTTAATTATACTCTTAATAATATTAGTACAATAAGGAAAGACTGTATGGAGCAAGAATAAATACCAGAATAATATATTCAATGGTGGCTATAAGAATTATAACATTTTTATTTGATTGAATATCCTTAATATTTATGTTTTTTTTTTATTTCATAATCATGTCCTGTATATTTATAATCATTCCATTACAATGTTTGGACTTATAAGGTCTATAACGTTTCCTTTTCCTACTCTATCTACTCTTGTAACTCTATGCTATTCATTAAGCAGATATGAACTCGAATATGCATTTGTTGTCTGGAATTCTATTACTTCTACTGATTCGGTTAAATTGGAAAACATTCAAAGAAAATTTATGTCCCTATCTGCTTATAGATTTTTACCTAATTCATCTGTTTTCAATTATGAGCGTACTTGAAAATAGTTTAACTTTTCTAGCCTTTATGCTACACATCTTGAACTGGACTACATATTCTTTTGTAAGGCTTTAAACGGTGATATTGATTGTGAATTCTCCATAAGCATTATCTTCTTTTGGGTGCCTTCTAATGGTTTATGATTTCAAAAAAATATTTTATACTCTATAAGTCTATATCTCTCTCTCCAGTTATCAGATGCATGAAAGCTCCCAATTTACATGACATTAATTCGGATCCGTTTAATGCATGGTTTTGTTATTTGGTTATTCGTATATTAAATGTGCACATCTATTTCACATTCATTTCAATTGATTCGTTAGTGTTGTTTTTAAGTTACTCTCTATCATGTATTTTGCTGTTATTTATTCATTTACTTATTTTTGTTTATTTCTGTTTGTCTCTAATTGTAATAATTATTTTTATGCACTGTTTTTCTAATTCATTGTTCACGTAAATCTTGTGCTAACTGTTATTAGCCCCAGGCTTTGTACATCAGAATAATAATAATAATAATAATAATAATAATAATAATAATAATAATAATAATTATTATTGTCATTGTATTATATTAATTATGCATTGTTTTGGATTGTATTGTATTGTATTAATTATGTTTTGTTTATAGCAATGTAGTAATTTTGCATCATACTGCTTGAGTGGAGGGGAAGGCCGAATGGCCTTAACTATGCCAGTTAAAATAAACCATTATTATTATTATCAGGGAAAGGATTTATATGTAAATACATATTTACTTATAAAGCTAATATAATTTATATTTTGCATTATCTTTATGTTTCACAATGTGTAGGGTTGAAAAATCCTACTTTTATTTTCCATATTTTTCCATATTTTAGAGTTTAGTACATATTTTCGTTAATTTCCATATATTTTCCATATTTCATATAAAACAGTCCATATTATATTAGGTTTAACAATAAAACAAAACAAAATTCCATTAACTTTTAAAAATACATTTCAACAATAGAGATTTAAACACATGTTCAGTAATCCCTTTAACATCAGAGTTATTTGAAAATTAGCAGTCCTATCAACAATGGGAAAGTAAGTTACAAAACTGTATTAATTTAATTTAAAATTTTTAACAGACTTCAGTTGTGCAGCTCAACAGTTAAATGCCAGTCAGAGTACACATAGGTTCAGTTTTGTAAATCATACTATAAAGACGGTAAATATGCCAAAAGTACGTCATTCAGTCAATTTAAAATCAAAACTAACAAGTTACATTTCAGAATTTAAAGAAGATGGTTTATCAACTGACAATAAAATATTATTTTGTAATTTGTGTCAGTGTGCAGTATCATCTACACAAAAGTTCCTGGTGCAACAACACATTACAACTAGTAAACATCAGGCCAACAAACAACTAAATTCCAAGCAGAGACAATTGTTTTTAACACAACCAACAACATCGAATGTAAGATCTGAGTTTAACATCGACCTGTGCCGTTCTCTCATCTCTGCTGATATTCCTCTCTACAAACTAAAGAATAAGGTCTTCAGGGAATTCCTTGAAAAATATACTCAACATACAATCCCGGATGAGTCAACACTTAGGAAGACGTATGCTCCATCCATCTACGATGAGACAATACAGAAGATAAGAGATGAAATTAAAGATAGTTCAATTTGGGTTTCCATTGATGAGACTCCCGACAAAGAAGGTAGACTTGTTGGTAATGTAGTTATCGGTTTGTTAAGTGAACAATATTCTGAACGAATTCTTTTACATTGTGATGTTCTAGAAAAGTGCAATAACAAAACTATAGTTAAACTGTTCAACGAAGCTATGGGTATCCTGTGGCCAAAGGGTATTATGTACGATAATGTGTTATTCTTTATTAGCGATGCTGCCCCTTATATGGTCAAAGCTGGACAAGCATTATCTGTTGTATATCCTAAATTGACTCATTTTACTTGTGTGGCGCATGCATTTCATCGTGTGGCAGAAGTGGTCAGAGACAATTTCCCTAAAGTAGATTTGTTGATTTCATCAGTGAAAAAAGTATTTCTCAAAGCTCCCAGTAGAGTTAACGTGTTGAAAGAAATGTACCCTGAAATTCCATTGCCACCAAAGCCAATTTTAACTAGATGGGGTACATGGCTAGAAGCAGTTGAATATTATGCCGAACATATAGACTCTATTAACAATGTTCTCCTTGCATTGGACTCTGAAGATGCAGTCTCAATTGATACTGCGAAAACAGTTACCTGTGACATAAGTGTGAAGAATGACTTAGCTCACATTCAGCATACATTTTCATGCATCATAAAAACGCTCAAAAGTCTCCAAAATAGGCACCTTTCACTATCTGAAAGTTTTGAAATTATAAATAGTACTGTGGAACAACTGAATCGTGGTAGAGGTAAAGTTGCAGATGCAGTAAGAGCTAAGGTGGACACTGTACTTTCAAAAAACCCTGGATATGAAGAACTACAAAAGGTTGTTGCTGTGATGAGTGGTGAATCAACAGTGAAGATTAACTTGGACTTATCCCCAGCAGACATTGTGAAATTGAATTATGTACCAGTTACTTCTTGTGACGTCGAACGCTCTTTTAGTCAGTATAAATCTATCCTCAGAGACAATAGAAGAAGATTCACTTTTCAGCACTTGAAAGAAATGTTTGTAACCTATTGTTATGGTAACAGACAATAAAAATTGTTTTTTGTTGAAACTACATTGGAAGATAAGGTACGTCCATTATATTTTTTGTTTAGTTTGATTAAAATGTACCAATATTTAACGTACATAGTCATTTTTTTATAATTTTAAGTCCATATTTAATTCCATATTTTGGTAAAAATCCATATTTAATTCCATATTTTGGTAAAAATAACTACATATATATTTACATATTTCATATATTTTTAGTCCATATAAATCCGTTCCCTGATTATTATTATTACTATTATCATTATTATTATTATTACTATTATTATTATTATTATTATTATTATTATTATTATTATTATTATTATTATTATTATTATTAAATGCAGCAGTTATGCGAATATGACATTATTCCTTATAGACAGGCTGTATGTAGCCTAGAATTTTTCTCTTAAAATATGTTAAAGATGTGAATAACTTACCAATTTAATTTAATTCCAATTGGATTGCATTTAATATTGTCCTTTTTCCTTACTTACTTGTAATCCTCTAGAAAAAATCGTATAAAACTTGGTTGTTTACTTACAATTTCTCACAGAACGCCATCATAAAATTCGTGGCGGCAGCGAAGAAAACCGCCCAGGCGGCGAATCTAAATTTCAACGCTCCAGATACGCAGACGTCCGGCGATACTTTCTCGTCGGTGTGGGCACACTCGTATACCGCAATGTACACTGAGACAATGGCAACTTTGCGAAGCGATAATTCGCCACCGCTGCGAATATTTCGCGTCGTTATGGGGAGGCTATTAAAACTGCTACTACCATGACATCGTATAAAACTTCAAGAATGCATTCAAAGTCGCGTATAATTTTTGTTACTGTATCTTATTTAAAATTTTGAAATAATTTGACATTCTTACTTTGAGTGTGATCTATCTAGCAAGTTTCGCTTTCTACTTTATTAATTTTCATTACACGTAGTACCATTTTGGGTATGAGGTGATTTCATATATAGACCCCTTGTTGTTGATTTAATTGCCATAAACTGTTAAATATTTTCCAATAGGCTACGTATTTTATAAAACACAAAATTGTACTTCTCACAAACTGTTTGAGACTTGGCTAAACAAGTTATATGGTCCATATGTATTGTATGAGAACCTTACTATAATTGTGAACATCTGGTGCCTTTCTGAGGCAGATGTCCCTGCCGGCAGTACATGCTCACACAACTGCGCAAATATGGTATAAAGTTGTGGTCTGCATGTGATAGCACTACTTACTAAGTCACGAATATTCGAGTGTATACAGAGAACGGACCTAGTGAAGTAAATGAGATAAAAAAGTAGTTACGGGCACGGTAGGAGGTTTAAAAATAATTTGAAGGAAGATAACAACTGATAATTTGTTTACAAGTTTGGAATTAACAAGAGAAATAGAAAGAAAATTGTTGATCTTTTCTGTAACAATACGAAAAAATCGCCCAGAACTACCAGTAGAATTATTTATCTTCACAAATGGTACAACTTCTCCCTCGTGTCTACTTGGATTCCTAGAAGAATAAATTATTATAATTTATTGTTGCCCAAAAAAGAGTAAGACAGTAACATTACTCAGTGCTATGCACTTCAAAGAAGGGGCAGAAAACAGTGAAGCAGCAAGTCACATATGATACTCGACTACACAGTACTACGAAATCAGATGTAATGACACTATGGACAAATTAGTCAGAACTTACACCACAGATTGGATGACAAGAAGATAACCTACGGTTATTTTCTACAATAATTTGAATATCAGTGCACAGCTAAATCAGAATATACCAGTAGTCAATAAAACAACTATAAGAATACTCAATTTTTTTTTCAATATGAAGCTGTGTGTAAATGTGTCAGTACATTAATATCTATACCAACATAAGAAATTCGGTTCTTGAAAAAAAAAAATAACTTGTTTAATTTATTTGGGGCCACAAATGACCCCAGTGACATTGGTAGTAACAAAATATTTCTGGTAGGAGAAGAGTTAAAATATTTATGTGTCTATGTATTTGAGGTGTTCCCTGGAACAAGAACGTAACCGCAAAGTCTTGAATTTGAGATACGGAGCATCAAACCATTTACAACTCGTATTACAGCACTGCGCAATATGACATGAAAAGGTTTCTAGAGGGCGTTTTGATTGGTGAAGAGAAATAATATTACATATTGTTGAAAGGAAATTGTGTTATTGTGGATTATATTTATAGGGTGAACAGTAAGTAGTCATTAACTTCTTTAGGATATTTAAAGCACAAGAGTTTAATACAATTTTTTTCGTTTTTGCTTCATTGTTTAGATTAAAATTGTGTCGGTATATACGAAATATTTCATAGCGTGTTTTGCGAAAGCCATTAACTTAATTTCTAATATGTTTAGTCAATTTAAGAGTGCAGAGTATAATAATTGTAATAAATCATTGAAGGAAGTTTAGATTTCTCCCTTAGGTGTGCAGAAATTTCATCTAAACAAATGTAACTTTTCGTTCTGAAAGAGAAATTTCAAATGTTATATTTATTCGGATCAAATTTCTGCGCATTTAAAAGACAAAACTAAATTTCTTTCAATCACTTATTATTAGACTTCGTTGAATTGCCACACGCAGCACGCTATCAGGTTGCCGATGTACGGTAGTATAGAGGAGGTGAGCGACCGTCCGGTCTCGTAGTATAAGCAGTTCATGTTAAGAGTTGTGACCGGTCCAAATACATAGAGCAACTACAGCTAATGTATACCTATGTAAGCACTTGTTTTTGCATTACTGTTGTTGGAATAGTCAAAGCTTAACATTTATGCAGTGTAGACAAGAATCAATCAAACATACTACAATGAGAGCGTTGCTGTTTCAAATAATAGTCCCTGGAATACCCTTACCGCCTCAGCCAGTCTTGACCCGTTGGGGAACGTGGTTGGATGCTGTTAATTATTATGCAGAACATTACGGCAAAATAATGGAGGTAATTGATGCATTAGATAGCATAGACAATTCCGCTGTTGCAGCTGTAAAATCATTGTCTTCTGAATATTGGAAGATATTGTGTTCATTGACTCTACTTTTAAAATCGTGTCGAAAAGCATCACCCTGTTAGAATCGTCTAAACTACAACTCTGAGAAAACCTTAATATAATGGATAAAATATCACAAACCGTTATCCAAAATAACAATTCACTAATTTCAGAAAAAGTGAAATATAAGTTGAGAAACGTTATTGCTAAAAATTCTGCCTATTCACAACTTCGTATTATAAATGATGTACCATCAGGTCACGATAAGACCTCTGAAGTTGGTGTACTAAATGTAGTGATCTTCCGTTCTTCAAATATGTACGTATTACATTGTGTGATGTTGAACGTACATTTTTCCAAAATTAAAACTGTTTAAGTGACCATCGGAGGAGGTTACTTTGCAGTCGCTCAAAATGTACGTAACTCTTCACTGCAATGCACATATTCAAGGATGATGTGAGTATCTTACATTAAATTTTAAGAGTTAATATATCTCACTATAAAATAATTGTGTATTTAGATGTTAGACATTTCCTACTTCAATGATCATTCATTATATTTCTTGAATACAGGATACAGGTTTTATTGTAACCGCAGTATACTGCTCAGTGTTTACATCAGAGGCATACTCCATCCGTTGCACTCCCCCTTCTCATACAGTCTATGCCGCGTGCGCAGTAAAACTTGCGATTCTCGTGGCAGTTCCACGAAGTCTACTTATTATCATAATACACTGCTCTCTTGAAATGACTGAGCATATTGGGAATTAAATCAATGACCTTCCCAAAACTCGCTATGACATATTAAAAAACTCGTTTCTCATCTCGCAGTCCATAATATAACAAATCCATAAGTTCCAGATTTTGTGCGGTTCAGTTTGTTGACACATGTATAAACATTAATATTAATGACACAAAATGTACAGATAAACTAGCAATGTAAAGTAATGTGGCTTTGTGCAGTCTAGGTTTCAATCCCGATAAGATCTCGTTCTCTATTTTTTTAGGCATTTCCATCAAAACTCATCTTTCTCCATTTTACTTTATTAAGTTTTGGAACAACCTTAAAGTAAATAAAGCATATTTTGTGATGCAGAACATCAGCGCAAATCCACATAATTATGATACACGACCAGACAATTGAGACGAATACAGAGTAGAAAGAAAGAGGCATTAATATTTACATTATATATCTTATGTAATAAAATATCATGTATTCTGTTATCTTTTGTTGAAAGAATTAACTCACTTATCCGTAAATATTATAAAATTTAACTTCAATTTAGTCAACATTCAGCTTCCTGAAGGAGCCCTCAAAGCCGAAGAGATCACCAAAGTTGAAGTCACCTCCTTGCCTTTTGCTCTCGTCAGACTTGAAGTTCTCGTGTTGCAGGAACCAGTCGTGGTAACTGTCTAGTTTCTTAAGCCACAGATCTGAAAGAGTCCTAGCAAATTAGACCCGCAAAAACAAAATGTAGAAATAATTCAGATACAAAATGAGGCCAATGTACGACACTTTTTAACAGCTATGTTTTTTTAATGTAATAAAGATATATGAATGGAGAATCATTTTATGAATAAACCACGGATTTGTAGGTAATAAAGAATGTGTTTTAGGCACAATGTCTTTCAGTATCTAATTTAGGCCTTATAAAACATCAAACAGTCTCTAAGAGTATAGGATAAGAAAACGTTGAATATATTTTAAAAATACTACAATATTAACAAATTATCAAATTTATTGACAAAGGCCAAAAGAGCACCATTAGACCTATAGAATAGAGTTGTATGAAATTGTACATGATTGTCCAAATTATGTTTACATAAAAGATTATACATTGTCAGAGGTACCAGTATTGTCACTTAAAGCAATATGTATACACCTAAATGCATTTAAATCTCCAGAGAAATTCTTTGATTTGTTCAAACCATAGTCGGCTTCGCAATAAATTACTAAAACTTTCTCTAAGTGTTCTAGAGAAGAGGATTAGCGATTGTCTGTGAAAAGAGTTTATAAGCAGGAAAAGGACGTTCTACATCAACAGAAGTGACGGAGGCTTTCTTCAATTTCGACACACGTTCAAGTGAAATGTTGGAATCAATTACAACGGAATGCTCCATGAGAATATCTGCTGCTGTACACTATTCATTCACATCCTTGTTCTTTGTAAACAATTTCCATCCTTGTACGGACCCTCTCTTCCACATCTCCTGGCGATTTCTTAACTTCTATTTGCACTCCTGCTAATGATATGATATATGACATATATGTGATATATATTTCATATCAACAAAAAATACATTCAAGTAATGATGTACCTTTATATTGCTGTATACAAGTACTCACAATAAAGGCTCATTCACAATGAAAATTAAACATAACGTAAGTGTTAACTTAACGTTAGAGTAAAATCACAGTCTAGTATATACAGTCGCGAAGCTCAATACGTAGTAAATATGCAAACATTAGGTAGTTGCTCACCACTAGGATCGCTAATATCGCCTCATTACAGGCAATGCAAAATAGTACCGTCACAGTCTATTGTTTCTAGCACCCTCAAAACTCAAGCTTCGTGACTGTATATAGTAGACTGGTAAAATCAAGAAGTCATACTATCATTCACGATGGGAACATAAACATAACAGCAAACATACTTAGTAACCATGGAAACATAACAACGACACCATTTCCTTATATTCTGTC
This sequence comes from Periplaneta americana, assembly GCF_040183065.1. Lineage (NCBI taxonomy): Eukaryota > Metazoa > Arthropoda > Insecta > Blattodea > Blattidae > Periplaneta > Periplaneta americana. Next base: position 37,887,539 of record NC_091129.1, read on the forward strand.
GTATACTTCAGCGCTCCACGATTGTGTTCTGTTTGCAAATCACGTGAGCAGCATAAGCATGAAAGTTTGGAGTTTGCAGACTTTCATGTTAACGTCTTATGGTTATGTTAATGTCAATGCTTATGTGAATCATTGTGAATGATCCCATTTAGTAGCCTGGGCGCAGACTTCTGTGCTTATGTTACGGTCATGTTTAATTTTCATGGTGAATGGGCCTTAACTGTACTTACAGGTAGGCCTACATACTGTTGTCAAACACGCCTGCTAATGTAAAACGATTCACGGAAGGAGGAGGGATCTTCTAGTAACTGTTTTGCGAAGTGATACAAGCAACATCCTCGCATAGATTTTTTATGACTTATTGGATTTTTAAGAAATGCTCACTGTAATACTCTGCTGCTTTTAACCATGTACCCCATCAGGTGAGGACGGGTTTAGATGGCTGAGAAATATCCGGGTGCGCTTCTCAGAATGCCTGTATACTTGCAGAGGTCAATTTATTGACCCTAGGATATTCTACCTTTACTTGTTCTACTACGTTGTTCATACTCTGGGTAAGACACGTCATATGTAACATAAAAGGATAGAACACACGAAGCAACGCCATTGCAGCAACCATGAATGCCGCAGCATCTGTGTAGACGAACAGCACTTTGTTTTCGTGAACGTTGGTACTTTCAGTCCATGTTGACAAATTGACCGATTGTTTCCCGGTTTGTCTAAAGAAGATGTTTTCTTCATATCAGGTACTCTCGGGATGACACATCTGGATTCAATTTTCCGACAACTAAATTCAGAATGTATCGACAAAGATCGTCTGTCGTTTCGTCACTTGAAATCCAGATAATGTGAGTCTCCAATATCTTGTCGAATTCTGTTCATTCCGTCATTGTAGGTTTAATCCAAGTAATTTTTACGCACCGTTGGCTCAGAAAGGATTGATTGGTAGCAGTGTTTTCCAAGAAACGCTTTGAATGTTAGATTTCTAGTTTTGGGACTGGAATGTTACTAGTAGCTGCCACAGCCGCATGCCATGTCACTGCAAAACTGATTCTTTGTTAAGGTTGCTTCACATGATTGCCATAAAGAGGTTGCTTACTTTCAGATTTGTGTTTGCAAATGGAAAGTTATTTCAGAAAATAAATACAACTGCGTCCAGTTCCACACAGATAAATTGGCGACACATTGTTTTAATAATAATAATAATAATAATAATAATAATAATAATAATAATAATGATAATAATAATAATAATGATAATAATAATAATTATTATTACTATTAGTGACTTGTTTAATAACAGAATATTAAAGTCTGGAAATTTTTGTGCTAAATAGAATGATAAAGAGTAAATGGAGTAATTGTGCAACGAGGATAGCAGTAGACATTGTAGGAATTTGATAAATTTTTTCAACTAATTTTATTAAGTTACGGCTTCTTGTCAATGGGATTATGATTACAGTATATACTTTTAGAACCGTGTATTGGGTAACGGTTAGCATGTTAGGCCGTATAACGAGCGGGCTCGGGTTCAATCCTGGTTGGGACAAGTAACTTGGTTGACGTATTTTCCTTAACAAATTAGGAGCTAATGCCGGGATAATTTTTGGCGCTAGATACTAGACTCATTTCGCTGGTATTATCACCTTCATTACACACAGACGCTATAAAATCATAGCAGTTGAATAAAGCATCGTAAGATAAGCTGAAATAGTAAAACCGTGTACGATTATTAGTGGCAAATATAATTTTAAAAGTGAGATGCGATATAAAACACTAGCCCAAGTGCAGAAAACGAAATTTTACAGGAGAAGGTTTTATTCGAATTATTAATTTTTGGGTTGCATTTAATTAACAAGTTTTAGTTTGTACTTTTGCATAGTCAAACTGCATAATATAGCATCAGGTAGTTATATTTTGTCTCTCCTTTACTATTGTGAATTAGACTTTGGTTTATGAAAATACTGTATACAGAAGGAACACCATTTAACATACAGCGAGGGGTAAGACAAGGAGATCCCTTGTCACCGAAGATCTTTAATTTGTATTGGAGGAGGACTTTCGCAAGTTACCTTGGGGTCGCAAGCAAGGCATATCTATCAACGGAAGAAAACTGACCAATCTACGCTTCGCTGATGATGTGGTTCTGTTTGCCAGATCCAGGAAACGATTGGAAGAGATGCAGAACGATTTGTGCGAAGAAAGCATGGGAGTAGGCCTAAAAGTCAACACCAGCAAAACCAAAGTACTGAGAAATGCCGCAGAAGGGCAGACGATCGTCAACAATGCGAACATCGAATTTGTCACGCAATACATTTACATTGGCCAGACCACATCATTTCAGAATAGCATGGATAAAGAAATTGATAGACGAATAGCATCGGCATGGAGAAAGTTTTGGAGTATGTCCTTCATCCTAATGGACAAGAGCCAGAAATTGTAGAACAAGAGGCAGATATTCAACAGCTGCATTGCACCTGTACTTCTATATGGGGCGCAATCCTGGTCACTCACCAAGAAACAGGCATTGAAATTAGGAATATGCCAAAGAAGAATGGAAAGGAAATTACTCAGAATAAGCCTGAAGGACAGAACCGGAAACGAAGAAGTACGGCGACGAAGCGGCGTAGAGGACGTGGTCACACTCGCTAATAGGAAGAAATGGCGCTGGGGAGGACACGTGGTACGAATGCAGCCTACCAGATGGGCACACACGGCGACACTGTGGGATCCAAGAATTGGCTGGAGAAACCGTGGACGACCGAGAACCAGATGGGGGACGAGTTAAAGTTGCAGCTAGGAGGACTGTGGACCAGAATAGGACGCCAAAGAACCCGGTGGAAGGATGCAGCCAACCAACTTTGAGCGGGAGCAAGAACCAGTGCTAGTGAAATTGTGGACAGAGAACTAGGAATGTAAATAGACCATCAGGTCGGCTCTTCTGATGGTCAAGACTTGAGCCACCCCTGCCCAAGCAGGAAGCCTTGCCCCACTGGAAATTTACGGCTTTTATTATTATTATTATTATTATTATTATTATTATTATTATTATTATTATTAAAATATGTGAAGTGAACAAAAATTGACACAAACAAATGAAAATGTCTGCACAAAATATATTTCAGACAATAACAGCAAATTATCTAGAACTAAACATTTAACATCAAGAAAATACTCTAGTGATCCTAGTCGCTAATCTAGACATACAGGATGAACCGTAAGTAATGCCATTAATTTCAGAGGGTTATTCTTTGATATACTTCAAGCAAAATAGTTTAATATAATTTTACTAGTTTTTGCTTTCTTTTCGAGATTAAAACTGTTTTACGTTTGCCTTCCCTTGATGAAAAATTATCTGCTTTGCAAGATGTCAAGAGTTGTGTTCTTTCCAACCAAGAATTTGCTATCCGACTATTCACATTCACCACAGATAAAATAATTTGGACGGGAAAAAATATAATCGAAATTATTCTTAAAAAAAAAAAAAAAGAAAAAAACGAAAATATTCTAAGATGCATGCTGCCCTTTACTCCATGCCTCTTGATGGACGTTGTATGTTATAGTGTTGCTCCTCGCTCCTCATCACGCTTTTTCATCATCTAACGCTTATTTTATATCCTTTCTGCAGACTTAACACTTTAGAAGAACTTCACATTCAGATTCACCCGAAACTTCGTTCAGCTGATGAGTGTTCTCCATTTTTCAGACTTATTATCCCAGTGACTTTCCAGCAACAAACGGTCCCAAGTTGGCACAGCCGATAACGAAATAGAGACCGAAGCTATAAACTTTAGACATTGTTACATGGAAACCAAGGATGAAGATATCACAAACGTGTATAAAGGTATGGACTTTGGCTATTTCTTGTCGATGGAAGATCGCTGTATCTTAGCATAGAAAACATTGAAGAATTCTGAATTTCTTAAAAGAGTCGTCTTGGGCTGTTTTATTTGCGATCTCAATTGGATTCCTCCGGTTTCTTCTGTAATTTTATTTTAATTTTATTCCAATCTTTCATTCATTCATTCTTTCGTTTTTTCCACTTTTCCACTCTTCCACTCATTAAGTATTTAATTCATTACATAAATGTGGGAGATTCATACTATTGCCATGTCATCCGAACTTCTGAGAATATCTACATTCATGTTACAACTCCTAGTTTCTGAAATGCTTACATAGTACTCTGTCGATCTTATGATTGTAGAATACTTACTCCAGTTCTCTTGAAATGAACCTCCTGTCCCACCCAGGTAATCGGGAAGGCACATTTGCGGTACTTGTTTAGTGAAGTTTGTGAGATCTTTTCCATGAACATAAATCTGGAAATTGTAAGAGTTATATGTTTTCAGTAGGCGCTACTATTCGCAATCAGGTTATTTTAATTATAAGATGATTAAGAAGCTACAGCCAAGACAAACGATAATTAATTCTTCATATGCTATACGAAGCAAATTATCAATTATACTTAAATATAACTAGTTCTGGAAGATGGATTTTAACTTCATATACTGAACTCCTAGAACATAGGAGTTAATTATTCTTCAAGAGAGCAGTGAAAATTAATTAATTATAACGGTTGAAGAAAACGTTTCAAGGAAGACCTAACATATTATACATTAAGACGTACAGAATTAATAATATTTGCTACAGGCATTGAGCCAGCAACAACCTAAAGTAAAGGTGTAAGCAGAGCTCGCACAAGGCTAGACGCTGACGTGACAATGGAGGTTCATTCACCGTGATGTAAAGGATATAATGAAGATAAGTTGTTGTGTCACTAAAGAGAGAATATTATTAAGGAAGAAGTTATTTTGAAAGTATAGAGATGTAGGTATTAAACAAGATGAGTGTCAATATAAGGTCTCAGTGGGTAATAAAGCCCATCGAGAAATAAGGCCCAACTTTGAAATTCGCGGATCAAGGCTAAGAGGAAGAGTGATCACTCTGTAGTCATGTTGGGGAACTAAAATAATATATGCCTAATAATTTGCGCGCAGCTTATGTTGGTAGTAATGGAGTAACAAGCTGAAGAAAACGCGTCGAAACATTGTTGAGGAGACAAAACTATGATATTGGAAGTAAAGTTAAATGTAATAATATATTTCAATGCTCAGAATATTGAAAATTTTATTGCATGTTATGCTTGAGAGATATTTCATCGTTTCAGATACAGGTTCAAAATAATTTTTCCAAATCTCCATGACACAGATATACCCTCAAAATCATACTAGGTCTGTGATCGTGCAATAAGGCCCAAGCAACAACAGGTAAATAAGACCCGGGCCTTATTTCCCGACAACTATTAAAATTTACAAGACGATTAAATAAGTTAATTATATCGTTGAGTATGAACTTCCAATTCAGATTGCAAATGTTTTAATAATAATAATAATAATAATAATAATAATCATCATCATCATAATAATAATAATAATAAATATCTAGCGATAAAATTAAAGTAGCCTATATAAATAATTTAAGTGCAGATCACTACTTTGCTCGCAGACATTACATTTACTCCTATGTGTTTGTGAACTGCAACCACTTGATAAAACAGTCTATAGATCTTTCGAACACTATTGGGATGAAACATTGCTCAGATACTGGGATCTTCATCCTGAAAGGCGACTACATAAAGGGAGATTCTCAGTAATATTTACACCTGGAATAAATGCATGACCGTATAAAATGTCGCCAATGGTTTCCGAGCCACTGGCATCTATCTTTTTGCGCCAGATGTTATACCAGAAACAGCCTTTGCTCCAAGTTTGGTCACTGAACGTCCACTGAAGTTTTAGTTCTGATGATTATCAGAAGGTGGATCACATTAAAATAACGGGACATAAAATTATACATTGATAGATAGGTAGGTAGGTAGGTAGGTAGGTAGGTAGGTAGGTAGGTAGGTAGGTAGGTGGGTGGGTGGGTGGGTGGGTGGGTGGGTGGGTGGGTGGGTGGGTGGATGGATGGATGGATGCCAGTGGTTCGGAAACCATTGGCGACATTTTGTACGGTCATGCATTTATTCCAAGTGTAAATATTGCTGAGAATCTCCCTTTATGTAGTCGCCTTTCAGGATGAAGATTCCAGTATCAGAGCAATGTTTCATCCCAATAATGTTCGAAAGATCTATAGACTGTTTTATCAAGTGGTTGCAGTTCACAAACACATAGGAGTAAATGTAATGTCTGCGAGCAAATTAGTGATCTGTACTTAAATTATTTATATAGCCTACTTTAATTTTATCGCTAGATATTTATTATTATTATTATTATTATTATTATTATTATTAAATAGCAGAATCAGAGGTGGTGAGGATTCTGAGAGAAAAGGACTGATAACAATGACGTAAAGGGAACACTAAAAAGACCGGTGATTACAGGTGCCCGTTTCAACAATCACTAAAATAAAAATAATTCGTATTAGTTTTATTAAATCGAATACCAAGGATTTTTAATAAGGCGCTAGCATTTATTTTCATAATTTTCAGCAGTGAGGTAAAATAACTGCCAGGCAAGTAAATTTATCCTGGATCTCCATAAAAATTATAGGTCAGCTGTTTTCCTCGCTAAGTCCCCTTTCTCTCTCTCTCTCTCTGAACACACGCTTCTGTTTAAGGGGTTAGGTACAGCTTACAGTAGTAAAATTTTGGACGTATTGAACATTTTTCCTCCATTATTGTACCTTGTATAATAATGAAAATTAGTATATGTAAAACACTATCCTTCTGCTATATGAAAAAATTATTTTACGATTAAAATATTGTGGCATTTCACTGTGCGGTGATGAAGCGTTTCCCTCATAACTAAAAAGCTATCCAACATTCTGCGATTAAATTTTCTGTCTGTATTTATGCTTATAATATCTAGGATGTGATACAAAATCACTTCTCTACCTTTGATAGATTGTCTGATAAAAAATAAATTCATTTAAAAATGGTCAAATATCAGTATTTTCTTTTAACACAAAATAAAAAAAAATATGATTTACTAAGGAATGTAGTTGAAAGAGCATAATATTGTAAACATGAGTTTCTGCAATAAAATAAAAGACAGAGAACAAGAAAAGGTTAAAAAGTTTGAGTTATGAGGGAAACGCTTCATCACTGCACAATGAACTGCCACCATATTAAATAAAAACACATAGGCTACAATTAATTTAAATCTTAAAAATTCTTTTTCCATATAGCTGGAGGACAGTGATATACACATACCAATTTTTATTATTGTACATTATACAGTAATTGAGGGAAAAAATGTTGAATATTTCCAAAAAGTTTACTGCTGTAAGCTGTACCTATTCCCTTAATCAAAAGAAAATTACAATGTTTATATATTGTCGGTCCCTATCACACGGTATGGCGCGTCCTCAGATCGCGGATAGAAGAGACAGGATACCCCAGATTTATCGATAAAATCAAAACCTCTAGTGAGATTACTGCTGATAAAAGAGAAACTATGTAGGCCTACTTAATAGAGGGAATTTACAAAGAGCAATCAGTGTTTCTCAATATTACTAAGATTTGCGTACCTTGGTATACATTCCAAGCTCCTCCCACTTCTATTAGGAAAAGTAGAGAATTAAAATTATTTACTACATGCTTAATTTAATTGCCTTGTAATGTAATGTAAATTTGACATTTACTGGATCTTAGGCGATATTCTTTTTTAAGGAATCATATTTATAACACGTTTGGTGAAAAATACATACCCTTGAAGAGAGTTTGGAGCTGAAAACAGATTTTATTATCGCTATGAGAACTTCAGCACAAGAAGGCGCATTAATGATGTGAAATGCTTTTAATCGAGTGTTAAACGCTTTCTGAAAAAAAAAGGAGTTATTAAAATCAAGATCTTTGTATTTGTTGTGTACGCATGTAGTCATTATACTAATAACTGCACATGTCCATTTCAGGAAACATCTTCATCTAATCAGTTCATACACAGAAAATTCAACCTGCATATACGCCTACATCATGTCTGTAAAACTCGTGCTCTCAAGGCGCGAACGAATACGAAGAGAGTGGTTACTAGTCTCCTGACTGCTTCATGTCTCTTTCATTCACTCAACGTAAGGTAGGGTAGGGCGCGTGAACATAATCAGAGCTGTTGTACCGGTGTCAGTGTTGGTTGGTACTGTGCATGTACTTTGCACTCCTATTTTGGTGTATACTTATTGCTGTAATAACTTCATCATCATCCTCGTTTTTCTCAGTTGACATATTGTTCCGTAAAATTATACAGAGAGATTCACGATTGTTACTGCCACTTATAGAGCATATTACCGAAGACATTTTGAGCAAAGTGTGATATAATGAAGGGTCCTATTCTCAATATTTTCAGAGTTACATTAGTTTGAATTTCTTTTAAAAAATTATCATTTTTTATTTAGTTATAAGAGTGAAAGAGTATTACAATTAGACTATGAACTATTCAGAAGTATAATTTCTTGAATTGACTAGTGTTCTAAAGCCAAATGTGTATTATTAATTCCATGCTGTATAGTATTTTTTTAAATTTTTAACTACAAAATTATATTTTTCTTAACCGTTTTTACCACAACAGTAATTGTTCCTTGGATATTTAAATTATAAAGAAGCGTATTATCATGTTTTTACACTAGTTTTTAAATAATTTTGCATCATTATATTGACATTTGGCAGTATATTAACTGCATCTACAGTATTACCGTTATGTATTTTCTTTCTTTCGTTTGTGTTGTTTGTTTTGTTTTTTTTTTCTTCTTATGTATTTTGTGTATGTATCTATGTAAGCCACCTGTAATTGGAAGCCTATTTCTGTTGATGGTGGATTTAAATATTTAAATAAATAAATAAATAAATAAATAAATAAATAAATAAATAAATAAATAAATAAATAAATAAGTAAATAAATAAATAAATAAATAAATAAACAAGTCAACAAATGAATGAATGAATGAATGAATTAATGAATAAATGAGTATCACGTCACTCTTGTACTCTCTTTAGGACTGTACGTTTGGATGCAAAATGTAACTGTGAGAAATCAAGTTGCTAGAAGTCGTGTGATCTAACAATTGTTGTGATAATCGTGTAAGAATAATGTAATTTTTATTTAAAAATTGGAAAGAAACAATTCTGTATAAAACAAATAGGGAAGTAAGAACAGCTTTTTGCTTAGAATGCTAGCCAATTAAACAAAGTATACTTCTGAATAGTTCATTCTCTATTTGTAACATCCTTTTAATTTTAAAATAAAAAAGATATTTTTAACAACTTCAAATTAGTCTAGGCCTAATTCTGAAAATATTGAGTATAGGACATGTTATGTGGCATTTTTTGCTCATAATGTATTCAGAAATAAACTCCATAAGTACCGGTGAAACCTCGTGAATCACCCTGTATACATTTTACGGACCAAGAGGCCTACTGAGAAGGATGAGTATGTTAAATTATTACAGTAATATGTAGTCTACATACCAGAACAGAGGAGCAAAGTATATGCACAGTACCAGCCGCCACTGTTACCGGTTGTCCTGCTCTGTTTACGTTCACGCGCCCGGCCCTACCTTACATTGAGTCAATGCAAGAGACATGAAAAAGTCAGGAGACTAGTAACCACTGCCTTCGTATTCGTTCGTGCCTTGAGAGCACGAATTTTACAGGCATGATGTATGAGTATATGGAGATTGAATTTTCTCTGTATGAAGTGATTAGTTGAAGATGATTTCTGAAATGGACATGTGCAGTCACTAGTATAGTGACTACTTGCTTACAGAAGTTCATAATAAATACTACGAGAATTAAAATATTGAATATAATAGATTAATTAAATGGTAACAAGACGTGTACACATACCAATAACTTAAAATATTACATTCATAAATCAAATACAGCCTGTGAAATTTCTCATCAAGCTAAATATACTACAATTATTTTTCCATGTTCTCAACAGAAAACCAGATGTAACGGATTTGGAGGCAGAACTTCACAATAAGCATACCAATTAGTCATAAATTTATGAATTATTATAACATTTGATTGGAATGAATCCCGAAACACCTTACACGTGACAACATAAAAATGAGGCTTAGAACATGCAGTGATCCAATAATTTTTATTGCGTTGAAGGAATGAGTTTACCAAATTAATTGTGACGTATGATGAAACGTCGGTACTCAGAGTACAGAGTAGCCCTATGCTGTGAAGGCCTTCATTCATATCTGTGAATTAAAATTTAAGTAATTGCAGGCGAAGTAATGGTGATGATGATGATAATAATAATAATAATAATAATAATAATAATAATAATAATAATGGCTTTATTTAAGCTGGCAGAGTTTAGGCCTTAAGGCCTTCTCTTACACTCAACCTGGATTAAAATTTGCTTACATAGTTGAACATAAAACTGGATCGGAATTAAGTAATTACATAATGAGATCAAAAGAGGTAGTTACATAAAAATTTACCTCATAAAATGAAAGTAAATATAGTGGAATACATATTAATGTTGTTGGAATCAAATACGAATCACATAAAAATAGAAGCCGATCATTCAATAAAAAATGTACACAGTAAAAATAAAAATAAACACATTAGTATACATATTAGTATTAGATTACAATTAAGTAGGATTTACATAATTAAACCAGAAACCGACAATTGAATAAAATGTACACAAAAAATAGATTAAAAATAAAAAAAACAACACAGTGGGATACATATTGACGTTAAGTGATAAATAAACACGATTTACATGATTACACAATAAAGATAAGAAACAGAAAAAAAAATAGATAAAAATAAATACAGTGAAACACATTCCATTAATTATTTGCAACGCGTTAGGTCTGGCAACTCATCATAAGATATTTTTATCCCTCTACTGCATGAGTTATTTTTTTCTCAAATAACGTTCAGCTGTTTTATTGGCGCCATAGACTCAGAAATACAAACTTCTTAAATTCTTTTCGACTCTGTCTTCGTTGCTAACTTCAGAGCGTTGCCTCAGAGCAACAGAATGCATATAAACATCACACAGAAAAAAAAACAGTAATGTGTTGCTTTGAGGCAACACTATGCAGTAGAGGGAATTTACATTTAAAGGAAATTAAAGTTCAGCAGCCCTTGACTTCAGACGGCAGAGAATTCCAATGACGAGAAGTAGCAACAGTGAAAGATTAAGAATAAAGAGATGATGTGTGGAGTGGTATTTCTGGCGTGTTATCATATTGTGACCGAGTATTTAAGTTATGATACCGAGAAAGACTGTGGAATCGGACAGATAAGTAAGAGGGAATAGAGGTGTGCAAAATTCGGTATGAGAGAGAAAGGGAATGTAACTTTCTCCTCTCATTTTACCTGAGCCACAATAATTTATCGAAAGAAGGCGAAATGTGATCGTAGTAGCGGACATTACAAATGAAACGAACACACGTATTATTAACATGTTGCAGTGATAATGACTGTTATCTTTGGGGGCGTTAGTCGAGTGATATTTAGGAGACAGTCGTAGTATTGTGAATAGCAACTTTGAGGCTTATTTTCTAAGAACAAACTCGAAGTCAGACAACTTCGAGTGCAAAGAAGGCAGATTTGTCTCCTGCAGGGTAGTCCTCGTCCTCACTACGCCCATACCAGCGTCTAATGCTGTAATGCTTGACAGCTTAGACTGAGAGATTCTGCAGGATGATTCCTCTCGCAGCCTAGTTTTCGAACCGTTAGATTATCATAAAATTTTGTATTTTCAAATGTGATCTGAATCGTAGAATTTTGACGAGAATGGTTATGTCAAAGCGGAAGTACAAAGTTTAAATTTGTTGTTGTCGCGTATCCAATAATGTCCGTTTCGTAATCATCAGTCTTTAATGTAGACTCGCCATTGTTCATCAGAATTTGCATATCTCGTAGTGCGTATGTCCTCTTCACTTTCGCCAGTTCCATAATTGAAATTATTGCAGTTTCTAACCATTTGTGTTCCAAAACGAACAGCGGATCGAGTAGTTTCTTCTGGTACATCTATTACGTCACGTGGATTCATAAGCAGGGTAGAATTGCAAACATGTACGCATAGACTATGAATCACAGTACAATACAGACGCTTCACTGTCAATGACGTTTATGTAAAATACCAAGTTAAGCTACTTTGTGATCTGACTCTAAGAGGCCAACTGAGTAAGTTGAATTTTCATTCTGACTTTCGTGTTAATTTTATTTCAATTTATCAATCTATGTTATAATATGTTCAATTTTGATCTGTATTTTTAAAATAATTTTCTAAATTGACTTGTTTCTGAACATAAGTATGTCCCATTCCAATATCGCTAGAGCCTAAATTAATTTAACTTAATTTGTAAAGTATACAATTTTTATTTCTTCTTTCTTTTCTTTCAAAGGAATACCTTCAGCAAGATCTACATTACAGTTGGTGATATTCGAATTTCGGAAGACAATTTCAGCATAAAAAATGAAAACATACTGTGATTTATGTGAAATGATGATCTGTGCTGTGATGTAATGTCATATTACGTAGGAAGAACATATCAAGCAATATTTCGGCGGTTCGCGCAATACCGGGCAGAACTCTAAGCACAATCCATTGCCGTCATCCAGACTGTAGTGAGCTTGAAACACTTGGACACGTGCTTGGACAAGGCCCTAAAGGCGAGCTGCTGATTAATGCTAGACATCATCGTGTTCGACATACTTTGGCGACATCGTTAAAAACTTTAAATTGGGAGATTCATGAGGAAGTACATTTTGTATCATCAGATGCTTCTTTTATACGGGCAGACATTGCTATTAACGGACGCTTAAAACGGGATCTTGTTCTTGACCCTACTGTCCGTTTCGAAAGAAACCTACATCAGGCCACTGAAGTTGATACTGAGAAGAAGTCTCTATATGAACCTTGTCTGCCGTATCTTTCTCAAAAGTACAACGTCCCTCTTAAACAATGGTCTGTCATTGGTTGCTGTTTGGCAGTAGAGGTTCGATTACAAAATTCACATGGAATTATCTTAAGGAACTTCACATTCCTTTTGATTATGTAATGTCTATATTTATAAATATTATCAAGGATTCTCTTCAACTATTAAATCATCATCTCTATTTTAATTAATCCACTTATATTATTTGCCTTCAACAATTAACTTTCTTTTTTCTTTAATGTATAACATCACATTATTGTACATATTTATTGTATTCAGGACCCTTGTGGTCACTCATATTCTTTGAGCTGATGTCTATAATTTAGAAATATATATAAATATACCCCTGTAATGTCATGTGATTTAGAAAGAACATTATCTGGGTTTAAACAAATTTTATGTGACGTTCACAACGATTTGCATTTCATAACCTCAGAATGTATGTTTTAGTTCACTGCAACGCATATAGGTTTTGATAAATGAATTATTTGTATATATTGTGTAAAATATAAATATAGTTAATTTGTATATTAATTTTTGTTATAATAATTGTGTCTCTGTAACGTCATATTACGTAGGAAGAACATTTTCTTAATTTAAACAATTTTTATTGACAATTATAGTAAAAGATATCAATTTCATAATCTCAGAATAATATACCCATATGTTTCGTTCACCGTAATGGAATTGATTTTGTTAAAGGAATTAATCATATATTGTATAATAGAGTCTCTTCAATTTTGGTTGGTAGCTTCGAACCCAGATTTCATCTAAAGTTATGATACGTCCAAGGAAACGCTCGCCTTCACGTCCATAGCGTTCTCAGTGCAATCTTGTTGTTTCCATTCCCTGCCACACGTTTTCCTCTTTAAGATTGTGTGGAACTCACCGAGCGCAGATTTTCCTCATCTTTAACTTCTTCTTAAGTATGTGAAGATCGTACCAGGAGCAATTCCAGCTTCCCTTGCTAGTTCAATACAAGTCCAACAACGGTGTTTTTCCAGCAGTGCTCTTACAGCGTTCACACACATCATCACTTGCCGATTGCGGTCTGTCACTCCACGCTTTTGATGAACATTGAATTTTAATGAAAAATCTTTGTTCGTATTTGCTAAACTTTTTAGAGCACTACAGATAACAACCTACAATTTAAACTCACTACAAATATCATATACAGAGGGTGCCAAAAATGTATGCACTCTTTCAATGACTACAACGTTAAGAATTATTATGATATAGAAAATTTTCAAAATTAAAAATAATGTGAACCAATGTAAAAACCAGTAATTTATTCAAAGTGTTCAAATTGTTGGCCATTGTGGTCCAGAGCACAGCTGATAACGCTGACCGATGAAATCCAAAACGTTTCTAATCATTTCGATTGGTATTTGGGCACATTCTCTTTCAATGATTGCTCTGAACTCATCGATTGTAGCTGGTTTTGTGCTAAAAACATTGTGCTTGACATGTCCCCACAGAAAAAAATCCATCGGAGTCTAATCTGGTAAGCGAGGGGAGCACTCGGTACTACCTCTTCGTCCTATCCATCTGTTCTGCAGGTGGCCATTAAAATAGGCCCTCACGTTGCGTGGTAGTGGGGAGGTGCTCCATCCTGCTGGAAGTACCATTCTTCATTCCTAAACATCTCTTCGATGCATAGCATGGCGGATTCTTTTAGTAATTTGAGGTAAATTGCACCAGTCACGATACCATAAAAAAAGAAAGGTCCAATTAAACCAAATGCTGATAAACCGCACCACACTGTATCTCCTGGTTAAGTTCACATGGTATTCCACTGTCACATGAGGATTGTTAGCTGCCCAATAGGTGCAATTGCGACGATTAATTGAACCATTTAACTTAAACGTGGCCTCATCACTCCAAACAATCTTGTATGGAAATTGATTGTCCTCCGCACATTTTGCTTGGTACCACTCACAAAATTCAATTCTCCGGTCATGATCATCTTCATTGAGAGCGTGGTCTAATCTAGGAATAAAACTTTTCCATTGAGCACGCTTCAAAACGCGATGGACACTCGATTTTGAAAGTCCTGTCTCACGAGCCGCTTATAATTGGTGATAGTAAGGGAGAACAGTGCATATGTGCACTGCTTTACCGAAAAATTATTCACAATAAAATTAGTATTTGAAATTCAGATAAATGAAACCCATTTTACAATAAATTGTAATGTTATTATAAATGACGTATAACCTAAAAATAAAGGAACATTATATATCCCATAGTAGAAATATAAGGTAAAAATCTTATAAAACCTATAAATCTTGAATATAAATAAAATGTAATAGACATTAATTTATTACCAATATTAACCCTCCTGAATATCATATTTCCAGGAGGCTGGTGTATACTAATAATTTGACCTTTAAGAGGAAAATGATTTCGATGAACTCATGCTGTATGTTTCATTGTTCGCGTACGAATTGTATGTCCGAAAATCACATAGGCAAAATAGTTTTCACCTGTAATTTCATTTAATTTTTAAACTTAATCGTCTTGTCATGAAATAATTATTTAAGACTTGTGATCTCCAGTGAATTATCACGACGGGAAACATTCGTTGAGCTCTTTTAAATTAACGGAAAACTCTCATGACTTGTGATATTACTGTTAATAAGTTTTAAAATATTTCCATCAATGGTGGGATCTTTCATTTATTAGGATGATTGTATGTAGCTGAATATTAAAATTCTATTCAGAAGAGCTTCACAGTTCAGTAGAATATGAGCTAGAGTATCTTTTGCCTCCTTGCTAGTTCGTAAAATGCGAGTGTTGTAGGTATAAATCAGTGTGTCCTCAACTGACTTCAGTTACAGCTCTGTTATCTCACTTAAGGAAAGTTTCTCAATTTGAATAAAATATGTAGAAAGATGTGAGTACACATACATATGAACCTTAAAAGCTTAACAGATTAACAGTTCGAAACCCTCTTTAAAAAATATGTTCACCTGTAGATAGTCTAATATTTGTTCTATTAAACCTGGAGGGAAAATAATGAGACAAAAATTAGGTTGGAAATAATGTACTCGAATGAAATGTTCTGTTGTTTTAGTACTTCCAGTGCCTCTTTGTCTTGCTAAGAAAGATAAGTCATATGCATCACTTCTTAAACAAGAGGAAATCCCGACTAGAGACTTCTAGGTCAAAATTTAAATAAATCGTTGTTCATTGCGAAATGAGGAATGCGTGACCTATTGAATAATTGAAGCGTCGGCTGGAACAACGTTATAAGTTACATTTGGTAAAATTTACAAGAGCTGTAAAAAGGTGTACACGTACAACGTTGTTCTTACGGAGTATCAGACTTTTGAGTGGACAAATTTCACGTACTGCATTGATGGACGGTTATGAGCCAAAGAGTATAGCAAGGTAACATGACATAGAACATTATTACACGGAAACACGCCGAATGAAAATTTTGTAACTTACAACGTTGTTCCAGCCGACGCTTCAATTATTGTTATAAATTAATTTCCTTGATTACTAACAGTAGTCGAACATGAGAAATATGGTCGAACGCAGATTGTATATTTAAATGTCGAGAAAAGGAAATGTATCTTACCATTAGACCCACTTCGATTTTTTTCACAGTAGTGAACTTTACTTTAGAAGCATGTCCAAGTGTATAATTTTCTATATCAAATATAAGTATATCTGTGAAACAGTATTCTTCGCACATTCTGACTTCAGTTGTCATCAAACATATCTTATTTAAGTCATCAGGCACAAAATTAGTTGAATCATTATTTATGTATCTTGCTATAATAACTCTATCTCCTTCAGGTGTTAGTTCTGGCATTGGAAAGAAACAACTGTAACAGAAATTACATGTTTATTATCATATAATAATTTCTCCATGATCACAAACAACAATAACAGGATAGTCAGAGTTGTAAATAATATATAGATCAACACAAACATCGCCATAAACATCACTATCGCTATCTTTACCACCGTATGTGTCACATTAATCAACTGTAATATTGCCAAAACCACCACAGTAACCACTATAATCATGTCAGCACAATGATCGTTACTGTTTGGCAGAACAATATTAAAGTCACCGCCATCATGTTCAATACTACAGTAAAACCATTACTAGTATTAGCTCTGTCCCAAAAACTTGCAGTACAGCACCACCCTCATAATCACCAATACTACCACCATTGCTATTGCTACGAAACAGTGTGTAGTTGAACGCTATCATGCTAAATAAAAATATAGTTTATTATGATCGTCAGAGATTGGAAATGACAGCTTATCGGTAACATTATGATTATCACTATTGTTCGGTCGTGCAGGCACTAGAAAAGTTAAAAATAAAAGTAAGACTAAATCAGTACTCGAAATAGGCTCTATAAATGCGCACTAATATTAAAAATTTATAGAGAAGGGTCTACTTAACTCTTTCAACTCAGATAGCGTGGGAAATATTTCAGATATTTACAAACCGACAATTACAAGATAAATTACATCGAAGGGGTCATGTGATACAAGTAATGTATTTTTTGTACATGAAATAATTTTCGAGAAATTAGAGTCAACTTTCTTTTTTTTAATGGGAACCAACTATGTTTTCTTTTGCAGATATTACGTTAGCTCTGTCTAATAGCAACTGGCTACTCTTCTGATTGTTTGATTGTCACAAGTAAGAGTAAACACAAACAATGCCTGACCAAGGATCCATCAGAGATGCTGGGTAACTTTCGGTGTTGGACCCCGGACTCATTTCACCGGCATTATCACCTTCATCTCATTCAGACGCTAAATAACCTAAGCTGTTGATAAAGCGTCGTAAAATAACCGAATAAAATAAATAAATCCATCAGAGAGAGGACAATTCTGTTTAGAGTTGTGCGTCTATTAAATCACAATTACAATGTACTTTACATTTTAATAGGCCTACTATGGAAATGTTGCACAAAGTAAAGTGAGACATAAAAGTAACGTAGAATAAAAAATTAACAATTATTCTCCAAAATCTAAACACAAAATTTCCGGCGTGCAATCACAATCAAAGTATGCAATCAAATGCCTAGAATTGATTGACAGGTTAAATTGATTTCACGTTTAAAACATTCATACCGATTAATATTGTGCAATACACTAGCGAAATATGGCTTAACGTACCTCCACACTCTTAAAACTTCTAGAGAGCTGTTACGGAACACTACGCCGATGTCTTATCGTTCAATTATCTATTACAGAACTGAATAAATAAGGGTTGTATTTGGTATTGTACAGTTCTAAGGGTGTGTTTTTTCAACAATTACTTCAACATTATGAAGTATAAATAAGGAAGGTTGCGTCAGACATTGTTTATAATTATTTACTCTTACCGGTGACATTCAAAGAGTCGGCAAAGCAGTCAGTTGTTATTAGTCAGAGTTAACGCAATATTTGCTATACAAACCACAGTTGGTTTCCATTTACATAAAGAAAAGTTGACTCCAATATCTTGAAAATTATTTCATATACAAAAAATAAATAACGTGTATCAGATGTCCCATTCGATGTAATTTAACATATAATTGTCGGTTTGTGCGTATCTAAAACATTTCATACACTATCGGAGGTGAAAGAGTTAAGTGGGCCACCCTGTATGTACAGGTAATGGATTTATAAATTGAGGAGCGTTTTTGCAAAAGTCGATAGATGCAGAAATTTTCGATAGTGAGTTACATAGGGATATCGTATGTGTTCTACCTCCGGAATCGATCTATGGAATCAGATTTACCAAAACTTGATTCATACTGTATGTAGAGACTACCAAACCTTCCAGGTTTTTCAAAACTCGATAGATCCTGTCACTTAGTGTAATTTCTGTAAAATCTTGATTTCTGCATCTATCGATTTTTGCAAAAAAGCTCCTCAATTTTGCTGTGCCGCATTTTTACTATAATTATGATACTGTGTTTTATGGTGTATTAAATTACATTCTTTTCCACATATCACCTGTGAGAAAGTAAGACCACTATCCTTCCAACTATTAATCCTTAATAAAAATGAATTATGAAACCGATTTCCTTCAAAAACACATAACCGGTAAAAATATAGAATTCCCTCGTTAAGTAGAATTTAACTGGCGTGTTCTGCACTCATGTTTCTTATTTGACTTTTTCTGAATAACATAGGCTCAAATTGAAGAGATACAATAAAAGAATGAAATTCAAATTTAAAATCATTCCCCCTCATTCTTCGTATCCCTACCATTTCATTCCTCTGCGTGCCCGCTCCCATATCCCCTTATGCTTGCAGAATCTCTTTTGAATTCCTGTTATACTAAAAGTCCCATTTGAATTCACAATCAGAGTTTACAATCTTGCAAGAGACCTAAATCTCAACGAAGGAAGCTAACCAGAACTATTAAGGTGCGTCCAGACTTGCAACAGAAAATCTTAGCGCAACCGCGCTGCGATCCTATCTGGACAGCGAACGATACTTCGCAACATCGGCCCGTAGCGTGAGCCCGCAACCTGAGCGTTACGGACCGAGAGGCGCTGAGTTGCACCACTTGTCGTTTATTCCAAGGAAAAATCAAAGGATCCAGGGGCCCGTTTCACAATCCTTACAAATTACAAATTAACAATTTACAAATAACAAGTAAAAGATTACAACTGCTTGTAAATTGTGTTTCACAATGCTATTTTATTAGTTTGTAAAGTCTGACCAACTTTACAAAATCAGCTAACGAAATTTACAAACATTAGTTATCCCATCAGCAGCATAAAAATTCTGTGCTATAGTAAATAACATTTTGGTGATCAAAAACCTGCCCCGAATTCAACTCTTTTAACAACATCAACTACCCTGTGCGCAATTTTGCACACTGATATCTTAGAAATTCCGTGCTTATCTGCTAACCCACGGAACTGACTGCATCCAATGCAAAACAATACAGTTCTCGCTTTGAGGTTAGGGCATCACTTTTCTCTTTTGATGTTGGATATATGATGTCCCATATCTTGTAGGAGAGATTCCAGAGAAACGGGACTCGAAACGACTTCAGATTACCGCGTAAGTAGTGTCGCTATTGCATTATTGAATTATTTATTTTTGGTGCAGGGAACTTCTTTATTAAGTGCGAGTATTTATTAAATACAGTCTTCGTATATAAATACTTACGCGGTATTCTGAAGTATAGCGTGGGACTCATTCGAAACCTTTCATTAAATTTATACAATGATACGAACGTGCTATTAATTCTTGGCCGGAGAAGTTTACGTATACTTCTTCGTTTGATTAGGCCTAAATTCAATATCTTCGTCTGAGTCACTAGAACTCCTTAAAAACATCAAAACTGCTTTAGTTTAATTCTTAATATTATCCAGTTACTCAAAAATTAATTTAATAAGTGTTTCTTTATTGTATTTATTCATAATTTGTTGCAATATCAAACTTTACACATCTCAGAGGTATTGTAGAAAATGTGCTAATTTTACAAGTAAAATTTACATGTTTGTAAAATTACTCTTCATTGTGAAACAGAATACTTGTAAAGTGAGCAAAATTTAATTTGTAAAGATATGATTTCCTTTGTTAAGTTCAACATTACAAACAAAGATTGTGAAACAGAAGTTTACAATTTACAAGCAAAGTTTACAATTTACAAAGATTGTAAACATTGTGAAACAGGTCCCAGAGCGTTGAAGTTGCAGTAAGTGTGGACGTGCATGGAAGCTGGACGTGTAACACCTATTCGTGCCTCATGTGTGGCTACAGTGCTAGTGCACTGGCCTTCCATGAAGACGGTCCGGGTTCGGTCTGCGTGGAATGTATGATGGTAAAATAGACGTTGCATAAGGGTTTTCTCGGGGTACTCTGTTTCCCTCTTCCATTCCAACACTTCACTTTTCCTTCATTTCATCTCTCGGAACAACTGGATAAGGCGGACCGCACAGCAGCGCCGACTATGCTCGCCACTAGTGACCTGGCCGTATCGAAATAAGACAATCGAAATTTCGCTAGTAAATTCGCGACTGAATTCTTTAAGCATTATTTCAAATGCAAGGTTTACGGAGTATAACGGCGGTCTTTTGAATGCACTAGAAGAAAATACAGATATAGTAAGATATTATACCAGATTATTACAGCGAAATGAAGGAAAAATATGATGCGATTTAGGAAATATCACTGGAATCTACGAAATCAAATTTCGTGGCAATCGTCGTCAAGCGCTAGCTATGGTACGTAATTATAACCGCATTGGCGGTGTATTTTTGGTTCAGAGAAAAGAGCTCGTCTTTATGAAAGAAACGTTCAGCTGCCACGAAATTAATTATTGCTTTCATAACATTGCTTATCAATTTTACGAAAAAATTATCATCAGAATAATGGGCGACTAGAAACATCACTAGTGTCCACCGCTGTGGAGTAACGGTTAGCTTGCCTGACCGTGAAACGAGCGGGCACGGATTCAAATCCTGATTGAGGTTTTTTTTCCAGGAGTTTACGTCAACCCATTAAGAGCAATTGCTTGGTAACTTTCGGCACTGGACCCTGGACTCATTTCGCTGTCATTATCACTTTCATAGCATTCAGACGCTAGATAACCATAGATGTTGATCGTCTGACCGCGAAACCAGATGGCCCGAGTTCGAATCCCGGTCGGGGCAAGTTACCTGGTTAAGGTTTTTTTCCGGGGTTTTCCCTCAACCCAATACGAGGAAATTCTGGGCAACTTTCGGTGCTGGACCCGGACTCATTTCACCGGCATTATCACCTTCATTTCATTCAGACGCTAAATAACCTAGATGTTGATACAGCGTCGCAAAATAATAATAATAATAATAAAAATAAAAATAATAATAATAATAATAATAATAATAATAATACTTACTTCCTTACTTACTGGCTTTTAAGGAAACCGGAGGTCATTGCCGCCCTCACATAAGCCCGCCATTGGTCCCTATCCTGAGCAAGATTAATCCATTCTCTATCATCATATCCCACCGCCCTCAACTCCATTTTAATATTATCCTCCCATCTGCGTCTCGCCCTCCCTAAAGGTCTTTTTCCCTCCGGCCTCCCAACTAACACTCTATATGCATTTCTGGATTTGCCTATACGTGCTACATGCCCTGCCCATCTAAAGCCGTAAGGCCTTCTTTTACACTCAACCAGGATTAAAACTTGCTTACATAGTTGAACATAGAACTGGATCGGAATTAAGTAATTACATACTGATACAATTTAGGTATATAATGAGATCAAAATAGTTACATAAAAATTTACCTCATAAAATAAAAATAAACGTAGTGGAATACATATTAATATTGTTAGAATCAAATACGAATCACATAAAAACAGAAGCCGATAATTCAATAAAAAATGTACACATTAAAAATAAAAATAAACACATTAGTATACATATTCGTATTAGATTACAATTAAGTAGGATTCACATAATTAAACTATAAACCGACAATTGAATAAAATGTACACAAAGAAATAGATTAAGTTAATAATAAAAAAACAACACAGTGGGATACATATTGGCGTTAAGTGATGAATAAACACGATTTACGTGATTACACAATAAAAATAAGAATCAAAAAAATAAAAATAAATACAGTGGAACACATTTCATTACATGTTTGCAATGCGTTAGTTCTGGCAACTCATCATAAGATATTTTTCTAATTTACATTTAAGGAAATTAAAGTTCGGCAGCCCTTGACTTCAGAAAATAACCCACTACAAAAAATATTCGTACATCATTAGCGAAGCGAAAACCACATTCGACCATATTGAAACAAAAGAAAATGCGAGCGGGGTTTTAGTTCCTACGTAGTATGTCTCCTCTCACATTATATATCCCCTCATCTAATCCACTCCAAACTTGTCTCATTCCTCGGCCTTATGTCGCTTAGCTATCCCCTCATTTAATCCACGAAACCTTTTAAGTCGCAATATGTACGCAAATAAGTTGCGTTGCAAAATGATTCAACCCCTATACTTATGGCAAGTACGGGTTTCCGATGTTAATCTAGGTTCTAAGGGCTTGAGGCTTCAGGTTCTATTCGGGCTCTTTAGTAGATGATGAAACCTTACCTGCAGGGTCAAGGAAAGATAGCCCACTTGTTAGCGTAGGATTAATGTCAATCAATTAGTTAAGCAATCAACCATCAACCAACACCCATTCGTCTGTCTGTGTGGGCAGTGAACATGGAATGGACCGAGCAAAACACGTTGCACTTTATGAAATTATACAGAGAAAAGAAATTTTGTGAAATGCCAAACACCACAAGGAATTTTAACAAAAGTTTAAGGAACGATGCTTGGGAGCAGCTGGCGCGACTACGGATGTTACGACCCAGCTTTGCGGACCGATGATGCGGAGCGAACCATCAGATGTCGGTATTCCAGCGTAACAGTCAAAGGACTCAGCTCTGAAGTTGCAGTATGTGTGGACGCTGACACAAATACGTTGGACTGCGCATGCTGACGTCACACTGGGATGTTAATGATTGCAATTTGAATTTTATTGTTTCCGAATTATTATTAAAATCAGCAAACCATACTGCACCAGTACCATGTTCACGCGTTATACTTATTCATGTTTATTTTATGTTCGACGTCATTATTATTATTATTATTATTATTATTATTAGCATCATCATTTATATTCATACGACTATTTTATTGACACTGATTATTTCCTGATTTATTGTAGTATTCAATGAGATCCAAAATTGTAACATCTATGTTAATTCACATTCGGAAACCAAAATCACTGTCCATATACAAAATATTACTGTCAATAATACGAATAATCAGCAAGTATGAAGTTATTGCCATGTAAAAATATCTCAATAATATATTATTATACTAGCAAGTATAAATAATAATTATTATTTGTATACATTCTGCTGATGTCTACACTTCGTTCAAACACACGCCATAATGAATTACTTATTAAAAATTAAATACACGCAAACGCTAAAAAGTAATTAACACTTCTTAGGAACACCAAATTGAAGTTACTCTCAATTTCTCAATTGTTAACTGAACATAATTCAATACACCGATACGAAATGAGTTTAAATCACCGCCAATTACGGTGGTCAACTCCCTAGATTTTAACTTATTACACAATAAAGTACTAAAATAATTAGACATATCATATTTCTTCTGTCTGGGACTTTCTATTCTTACAGTTCTGCATTACGTGTATTAAAATCATGACAGTTTACTCGTAATATTTTATTATATTCAGTTTCGTCATGCGTAAACAGCATTAAACATTTATAAATAGAAGTATAGGCTATACAAAGAAATACCAAGATTCTGTATTCCTAAAAAAGAAAAAAAATTACAAGGTTTTGTACTTTAAATAACAAAATCGTTCTAATAACTCGTTTCTGAGCAATAAAGACTCTGCTAATATTTACAGAATTTCTCCTTAAAAGCTACCATGGTTAAAATGAGAATAATATATAGATAAGAAAGAATGTAGATTCAACGTAGACCTAAGCTGTAAAAATAGCAAAATTTACGGTATTTAGATTTTTTAAAAATATAATCAATATAGGCCTACCACTGTAAAGTGTTGTCGACAAAAAATTCAAGAAATCTAATATTATCCACAGATGTAATATAACAATTATTAAAATTGATAGATGGATGGACGGACAGGCAGACAGACGGACATATTTATTCGTTCCATAATATCTTACAGTTGCTTTAGAGTATAGAATAAAGAACATGCCAAATTCTTTCATTTAAAATATAAAAATGCAAATATGAAATATATACAGAATTAATACTTTAATGACAATAACATATTATACAATAGAATACATTTACCATTTCATAGCATTAAAATATTATATGTGAAATGTCAAGAATTCGTCTACAGAATAGAAAGTGTGAGATATTAAGTACGGTAATTTTTAGTTCTACTTTAAATAATGTAGAATTTTGATTATGACTCAATGTCTTGAAGACTACTGAACATTTTTATTGTCGTGCAAGGTACTCCCTTTGATAGCATGATAAGTTTGATGATGGCGTTTGAAAATCATTCTTTCTGCAGGTATTTATACATGTATGGCTAAATTAGTTGGAAAATGTCTTTATTACATTAGAGGAAATTTATTGAAGAGTATAATGTACTGATTTGTTAAAGTCAGAATCTCTAATTAAAAAAAGATTGGTCTACACGATTCTATAGCCTTTGCTGCAACTATTATTCTAATTTCTCTTTTTGTAATAATATATTTTTACTATCCCCAAAATATTATTTCGTAGAACATAATGAAATAGATATAGGCAAATATATTGTCTTTAAGATACTCCTATTTACGAATTGTTGTAACGACCTAATTGCGAAGCATGCTGAGCTACGTTTGGGGGTTATTTCATTAATATGATGGTTGCAGTTTAATGTAGATCTATTTTTTTAATATGCAAACCAGTAAGTTTGGTTGTTGATGTTTCTAGTAGAGGTATATTGTTAACAGTTGTGTCTCATGTTTCAGAGATTAAATTTGAAGAAGTTTTAAATCGAATTATGTTAGTTTTATTATTAATGCTTAAAGCTAGTTTATCGGTTGTAAACCAGTCATAAATTTTAAGGAAAAGTGTTTCTGTTTTATATTTGAATGTGGCAAAATTGCTGTCTGTAATTATGTTACTTGTGTCACCTGTAAATAGTATAGGATAATCTGTTCCTTTTATTAAGGGGCCAAGATCATTTATAAAAATTAGATAAAGAAGAGGTCCTAATAGAGATCTTTGCGTGACCCCTGTATGAACATTTTCCCATGTTGAAGTAGGTTTAAAGGTGTCACTGAATGCGTTGATTTCAACTTTTATTTTCTGAAATGGAGATATGATTCAAACCACTGTTATGCTATGCCTTTAATAACATAGTGATCTAATTTTTAAAGTAGAATTTTATGATTAATGCAATCGAAAGCTTCGGAGAGATCACAAAATATCCCTCCTACTTGTAATTCCCTATTAATTGCTTCCAGAATGTTATCAGTTAAATTAAACGAAGCTTGTTCACTTGATGTATTCTTTCTGAATCCACATTATTATTCTGAAATGAGAATATTGCAGCAATTAAGATGTTGATATACTCTTTTATAAACAGAGTGAACAGTAAATATTGAATATTGCTAATAACTTCTTAAATTTTACAAAAAAAAAAGTTTTATACAAAAAGCTGTTGGAGATAAACCATACAATATGATACCAGTGTTCGAAAAATGTTAGATTTCAGACATAAAGGGTGTGACAGTAAAGTTAATTTTTTTTAATGATACTCTATATTAAAATTTACATATTCCGATTCTCCATTAAATGTTATGTTTGAATGCATACAAATTTTACCCACCGAGTTACTTCTGTGGTAGCAAGTTCTACCTCCAGACTAGCCGGTCCGGGTTCGATTCCCGGCAGGGTCAGAAATTTTCATGCAAATAGTGATAGTGATTCGTCCGTTGGGTGTGAACGTTAAGCCTGGCGGCCCTCTTGGCGCTACTGGGCAGAGTAGGCTACGTGCCGGCACCGGGTTTCCCCTTCTTCTTTCCTCACCATCATCATCCTCACCCATTCCCTACACTACACTTACACATACACTCACCCTAGTAGCCTACACGACATAATTCTTCATAGATGCACATCATGCATAACGTGGCCCACCGAAGTGGTGTGCAATTTGAAAGTGGGCCACAGTCCTACCATCTATGTGCAGTATGCGGAACCCAAATCACGCAAGTGAAGTGAATAAGCATTAGATACACAGATAATATTAAAATGGATTTGAGGGAGGTGGGATATGATGGTAGAGACTGGATTAATCTTGCATAAGATAGGGACCAATGGTGGGCTTATGTGAGAGCGGCAATGAACTTCCGGGTTCCTTAAAAGCCAGTAAGTAAGTAAATAATGTTCCTAGTTGTTTTGGTTTTATTAGTCAAGTTTAGAATAAATTACTGAAGTAAAGTTATTTGGCTTTTAAGATTACTTTCTGTTTCGTTTAACTGATAAAATTCTGGAAACAATTAATAAAAAATTACAAGTAGGAGGGGTATTCTGTGATCTCACGAAAGCCTTCGTTTGTATTAATCATAAAATTGTACTACAGAAATTAGACCTATTAATTTGCGGTCATTACTATTTCTACATTATATATATTGAGTTCTCTTTGTTTTGCATGAGATTCTTATGTCTTGTGTAATCCAATTATTTTTAGATGATTGAGAATTTTTGTGCTTTACAAGAAAACTTAGTTCAAAGATATTTAAGAATGTATTATGAAACGCATTGAATTTACTATTCATATCTTCATTGACATATACTGATTTCCAGGTTTCATTTTTTAATTTAGCTTCAAAGTCCTTTAAAGATTCTTCATTTATGATTCTTAACCTAATTTTAGTCTTGTGTGTTGATTCAGCAATGTTATTGCATATTATTGTACGGTTGCCAGAAATCGCATCGTCACTGCCACTCTTTCTTGAACTGAATGTGGTATCCTTCTTTACAACATTAGGCACCAGCAGATATTTGAAGTCTGTAGGTGACATTCTGGTAAAATTTTTATAATGTCCACCAACTGTTTTGAACTTCAAGTCAGCCAGAAAATTTGAATCACCACATTTATTTCTACTTGTATATGATATGTAACTATGTTTGCCATCATTGCCTCTGTTTCCGTTTCTTTTTGCACGCAAAATGCAAATAAATATAGGCTGCTGCAACTACGTCCATGATTGAAAGTAGGAGTACCTGAACTGGCGGACGCTGGTAGGTTAGGGCCCAATTTTACCAAACTTCGTTACAATAACGCTAACAGCATGTTAACTAACGTGTTGTTAAAAATTAAACATCTTGTTAGTGTAATAGTGTTTCACCAACCATTTGAGGTAGTTTGGTTAGATAACATGATGTTAAGAGTAATGTAACGGGAATCAAAGAAGCAGTGATTGTATGAAAGTTTACTGGATGTGCCTTTAGTTGGTGTAGTCATTTGTTTTAGCGGGGAATTGTATTTTTTACATTATGGAAGTATTGGAGACTAACATAATTACAACGGAAATCGATAAAAAGAAAGTGTAAGGTGCAGTAATTTTACCTCATATGAGAAATATAATTATTTTAGTATATCTAGCAATTATATGAATGTAATTGAACTCAAACGTAATGATGGAACTTTCATTAGGAAAAAGGAACAAACATGGGTCTCCTTAACCCAATATTTTCAATCGCCATTTGGATGTGAAAACGCAAACTATGAAACAAATCAATGTTATGAAAATATTAAAAGAAATGCTAAGACGGGTCATGCACAAGATACAGTGGAACATTTGAAAACTGACGGTGGTACTTTCACTCTCAAAGTTGATATTTGTACGAAGATTCTTTCAATTATCCAGGATCAAATAGAACCAATAGAAAATGAAAATAATTCTGATGCTGAATAAGGGTTAACATTATTTTCATATATTATATATCTAACATATCTTCACACGTTATTAGTCATAATTACATGTGAACTCTTAAATCAGTGAAATAAAGATATATCGTTTTGAAAATCTGCAATTATATCTGAGTATTAATACGAAATAATAATCACAGAAATGCTTACGTTAATAAACACATATCTTCTCTTTACTGTGGATGCAGTGCTAATATCAATATGAATAATTTTAGTACTTATGAACATATCTATTCTGAATAATTAAAAATGCTGAAGAAGTGATTGCAGCTAATTGTTTTCACTGCAAATATATCTCGATATAATAATGCGGCGTGTAACATATGTTCTCTGGCAGCCATGATTCACGCTGTAATAGGACGTTAAGGATTTAACTGAGGGAGTATGCTGTGCTAATTTAACAGTGGGTTTAACATGATGATAGCAGTAAATACAGTTGATGAAACATCACTTCCGTTAAGTTTGCTGTTAAACTGCTTTAACGTAATGTTAAATATTTAACAAGGGTTGGTGCAACCGGGCCGTCGTGTTGCGGACTTCGGCGCGGGTTTAAAAAGTTCATCCCGCAACGTAATAGCGCAACCACCGTGCGTAGCATTGCCCAGGCGCGGGTCGTGGTTGCGCTACGGGTTTCGGCGCGCATATCTGTACGAGGCTTTAGGTCTTCGACTATAAGATGACACCTTCTACAGCCGTTACTGAAAAAAAAAGACGTCTTCTTAGGTGTGGTCATTTTTTTTGTAGTAAAGAGAGAAATGTCTTTACTATAGCGATGTGTATGGGTTTCTTAAGTAGGGAGCGTATTCCTGAAGGGGAGCGTATCTTCATAGACTCCTTTAAGTAATTAAAAGGGAAAATGTAGAATGATTGGTATTCAAAATTTCCTTCGCGTGTGTGAAAATATGACAAATTATATTATCTTAAGAAAATATGCAATCTGATTTACCCGGGATATGATGATACAATACCTTGGATTTCAAATTCTGATTCAGGGCAGACGAATTAATGAGAACGGTCACTTTTATTTTAGGGGAAGATGAAACTTAAAATTTATGCTTTTGTGTTGTTAAAGAAAACGTATTTGAATACATTCGTATATAGCAGGAATTACTCAAATGACTATAGAAACGAAAGAAGGCATTTATCTTTGACCGAGCTATTCAATTTAATTGTTTACTGATAAATTAAATTTTATTTCACACATTTTTGAAATAAGATAATTATATAGGACTACAATTATAACGGAAATAAGATGGCCCCGAAGAAATGAGCTTATTATTATTATTATTATTATTATTATTATTATTATTATTATTATTATTATTATCAATAGTAGTATAGTAGGAGTAGCCGAAGCAGCAGGAGTAGGAGCAACAGCAGGAGTAGCAGTAGCAATAAACATTTTTAACTACAGAATTCAGAGTACCATCAATATTTCTTCACGAAGTAAATAATTACCAGCAGATAATATGCGACATAGATTCCATTGTTTCCAATGAATATTCAACACAACAACAGAACAAAGTCTTAAAAATTAACACTACTACTGCTGCTGACTTTCGTTTAGTTACAAAATTCTTAGAAGAATCACAGCTCCTTTATCATACTTTTCGTAATCCAGATACCAAGAGACTGGAAGTCGTTTTACTCAATGTTCCTCATTCTCTAACAGATAATGATGCTATCTTGGAGCTTAAATCCCTCAACCTGCCTGTTATTAAAGTTACCAGGCTTTTCTATAGAGACAGACAACCTATGCCGCTCTGCGCAGTGGAATTAGACAACAATGAACAGGGTAAGAAGATTTTTGATATAAAACAAATTCAACATGCTCTCACTAGAGTAGAATTTCGCCGAAAACCCCGAAACATTCCTCAGTGTACAAGATGTCAGCGTTATGGTCACACTAAAAACTTTTGCCATCTCACACCACGCTGTGTGAAGTGTCCTCAAAATCATCACTTTTCTGAATGCACTAAACCTAAAGAAGCCGAACCAACATGTATAAACTGTGGAGGAGCACACTCAGCAAATTTTAAGGGTTGTAGTTATTATCTTGGCTTAAAGAAAAAGTCTGATTCAAATCCTCCACAGCAAAATCTCTCAACATCACCGCCAACCTTAAATTTGCAAAATTTTCCTAATCTTACAGCAAATTCTCCTTCTGCCTCGCCATCTACACCTTCTTGGCCACACTCAGTACCTATTAAAACAAATGTTACCAATACTTCAATTCAAGATACCTCTCCTGCTACAGATGTTATTGGAAACTTAATTCAATTAGTGATAACTTCCCTGAAACCACACCTACCTGTGATTAAAACTTTCCTGCTCCAACTTGTCACAGGCCTTCTTAATAATGAACATTAATGTCAATAAAACGTTCTCTGAACTGATTATTTTAAACTGGAACGCAAATGGAATCAAAGCTAAGCGAGGAGCTTTCTTAGAATTTCTCTCTCGACACAATGTGGCTGTAGCGTGGGTTACTGAGACTCATCTTATTCACCCAGAGAAGTTTACAGTTCCTGGTTACAATATTTATAGAACTGATCGTGTTGCTACCGAAACCTCTGGTGGTGTGGCAATTATAATTAGGAAAAATATACAGCATCACTCAATACTTCTGCCAGAACTGAACTGTTTAGAAGCCTGTGCTATTAAGATAACTTCACATAACCTTCCACAGATTACTATAATTTCAGCATATAAACCACCAAAAGTACGTTTGAATTCTCAAGATGTTAATCTTTTTTCTAATACTACACCAACAATACTTTTAGGAGACTTAAATAGTAAACATCAAATATGGGGATGTCGTGTAACCACACCTAATGGAAGACGATTACTATCTCAGAGGAAAACTCTATTAATATCGATGCACCTTTGGAACCCACGTTCTATCGATCTAACATATTACCTGATATACTGGACATAGCTTTGCACAAATATATTCAGAACACCTCAAACATGCGTGTATTACATGAATTAGACTCCGATCATTGTCCTGTTCTGATTTCATTTGACGACAACCCTATGCTTCGCCCTCCTCCCAATCGACTTATCGAGGGTACTATAAACTGGAACAACTTTCAACTAAATCTAGACGATGTTTTGCAGCCCACCAATAACTTGAAAACAATCACCGATGCTGATGCAGCAGTTCGTACTTTCACTGATGCTATTACTTCATCTATTCGAGCAGCATCGGTTCCGACAAGACGGGTACATAGAAAATCTTATCACGAAACTCTTCCCTCAAAAATAAAACGGCTTATAAAGGAAAAACATCATACCCGTCGATTGTGGCAAAAACATAGAGAACCATGGCAGCATCACCGCCTAAATCAACTAACCAGAGAGGTAAAAAAATTGTTGGACGAAGACCGATTCATATCTTATCAACGCCATCTAGCCACTTTATCTCCAGAAGATTCCTCCCTTTGGAAAGAGACAAAGAGAGTATTGAAAGAGCCATGTATAATTCCACCTTTACAACAAGACGGTTGTCAATATGCACGTGACAATGAAAAGTGTGAAATTTTCGCAGACTCCTTTCAAGCCTCTTTCATACCAAACCCAATCAAGAATAAAGAATTCAACGAAGAAATAGAACTTTTTCCGAGTAATTGTCCTTCAGCACCATTGCCCGTAAACTTCACCTCGCCAAATGAGTTCCACTCAATAATTCAGAAACTTCCAACAAAGAAATCTCCTGGGTACGATCTCATCCCAAACTTTGTATTGAAGTATCTTACTCGTAAAGCTCTAGCAAACTTAGCGTCATTATTCAATGCTCTACTTCGTCTGGAATATTTCCCTGATACTTGGAAACATGCAGTAATAATTGTAATTCATAAACCTGGAAAACCTGCTTCAAATCCAACAAGTTACCGTCCCATAAGTCTTTTATCAACTATATCCAAAGTCTTTGAAAAGGTTTTGCTGAAACGCTTGGATACGTTTCTACTTCAAGCATCCATCCTACCTCCATATCAGTTTGGCTTTCGTCGAAATCATTCTACCAACCATCAAGTGCTTCGTATCACTGAACAAATTGCACAGGGCTTTGAAAACAAAGAACAGACTGCAGTCACATTTCTTGACTTCACTCAAGCATTTGATCGAGTTTGGCATAAAGGTCTTCGGTACAAATTACACAAGTCCGGCGTTCCAGACTACCTATGAAACATAATGACTAGTTACTTATTAACAATTATATTTGTTCATTGAAGAGCCCAATCTAGGCTGCCCTCAATTCAGTGTCATATATTGTATTTATAATTTTTAGGAATGATCTGTATAGCGCTAAATGCGCTGATCGATCAATAAATTGTTAAAAAAAAACTACAGAATTAACAAATAACGAACCAGAATTCAGGAATTGTTATTTCTGTTTTATCCCAGAGTGGTATTAATTGTACTAGTTTTAATCAAAATGTCTCCATTATTTGCTGTCTAAGAAAAACAAACAATCCACACTCGGTAGCCATAGCAATAAAACAAATGTTATTTTCCGATCACCCAGTGATATAAAAGTTTTAATCACATAACATTAATATTTATGATATTGTTAGATTTAATATGAAGGTATTGGAAAGAGTCCTTTATAAAATATGATACTCAACAACTTCACGTCACTTATGATTCTTATGGCATTCATATTTGGCTCGTGCCAATAAAGGAAGCACTCGTGAAGATTCGCTTTAGTCTTAAGTAGTAAAAGTAACTATTATCCCCTCCATCAACATCGTCATCATCATCATCATCATGATCAAATTTTCATAATTTACTTTCCTGGATTTGTGCCAGATGCTGGGAAGCGAGAAGCCTCATCCCTCTGTTTAGTTCTTAGTTTTTAGTTCTTTAAGGATTTCGCTTAGTTACTTTATTACATTTAATTTTAAGTTCTATCAAGTTGTATTGTTTTAATCTTGAGGTTGTGTTTAGGTCAAAGATAAGTTATCTATGTACCTGTCATTCGAATAAATAAATAAATAAATAAATAAATAAATAAATAAATAAATAAAGAAATAAATAAATAAATAAATAAATAAATGAATGAATAAATGAATAAATGAATAAATGCATAAATGAATAAATGAATGAATGAATAAATAAATAATAAATGAATGAATGAATGAATAAATAAATAAATAAATTAATTAATTAATTATTAAATTAATGAATGAATAAGTAA
Source organism: Periplaneta americana (assembly GCF_040183065.1). Taxonomy (NCBI): domain Eukaryota; kingdom Metazoa; phylum Arthropoda; class Insecta; order Blattodea; family Blattidae; genus Periplaneta; species Periplaneta americana. The sequence goes on from NC_091129.1 coordinate 37,921,120, forward strand.
ATAAATAAATAAATAAATAAATGAATAAATGAATAAATAAATAAATGAATAAATAAATAAATAAACAAGTAGGTAAGTAAGTAAATAAATAAATAAGTGAGTAAGTAAATAAATAAATAAGTGAGTAAGTAAATAAATAAATAAGTAAATAAGTAAGTAAATAAATAAATAACTAAGTAAGTAAAAGAGTAAGTAACTAAATAAGTAAGTAAAAAGTAAGTAACTAAATAAATAAGTAAATAAGTAACTAAATAAATAAGTAAATAAGTAAGTAACTAAATAAATAAGTAAATAAGTAAGTAACTAAATAAATAAGTAAATAAGTAACTAAATAAATAAGTAAATAAGTAACTAAATAAATAAGTAAATAAGTAAGTAACTAAATAAGTAAATAAGTAAGTAACTAAATAAGTAAGTAAATAAATAAGTAACTAAATAAATAAGTAAATAAACAAATAATAAACTTTCTTGGATTTAGGAATTTGGTTCACTATGTCCTTAATATTTTGAGTATTATGAACGAGCAATGTACATTGAAAAGTAACGGAAAACTCTTTGATTTCCGCATGACCATACCTTAAAGTAATGAGGGAAAAGAGGATGAAACGAACTCATACTTTCTTTTGGGAAGAGACATATAAATTAAATAGATATTATAAGATCATAGAAGTTAACAATTAAGAATATTGCATTGACATGAATTCAAAAATATGTCAATAAATAATTAATATGAAAATTAAACATAACAAATTTAACTAGACATTGTTTATATTCACAATTTTTGGACGGTGTCCTGAAACCATTTACTTCTAGGATTCCAGCCGCACATCAAATCTGGCGCCAGAGACTTGAGTGTGTAGTACAAGTCTATGGACTGTTTGGTTCTCTCCATGCTGTTCTTGCAGCGTATCAACCAGCGTTCTAATCGGGCCTCATGTAAACTGCCTGGTAAAGAAACAAAACAAATTACAGGCTTCATAATTTAATTATTTAGATACATTTGCGGTAGCTGTTGCATTAATAAAGGAAATTGAAGAAAGTACCTCGGAAAGTGTTGGAAAACCACGCAAGGACTCTCCAATAGTATTTTAAATTCATAGAAATGTCTTGTACTCTGCTTCAAACCCATGAAATTAAGAGTGAAAAAATATTTGTCAATCATTTTAGCGAAACAAGTTATAGTTATAGAAGAAATAAGGAAGAGAGATATGAGAATCAACAAATTAAAAAATAAATACATAAAGGGATGACAGAGAAAAATGAATAATTGACTCACACTGTTGCTTTACTGTTGCTCCTATACTCCGTTCCTGGAATCTGTGGAGTATAGAACACGAAACAAGTCGTTTGCGCAAGTGGATAGTGGAGGGGACCATTCCAATGACCGCTTTGAGGGAAAGCAATGCTAGAAGACGAGCGTCAAAATGCCACCTCTGCCGCACCCATCTTAAGGTGCGTACACACTTAGCAAACGAACAACGAACGAATGATGAAGCAAAACTTCGTTATTCGTTCGCTGTTTGATGCGAATTGTCAGAAAACATTCACATTCGCTGATTGTCCACTATAAAGGCTGACGAAAATATAATTATAGTAAGTGCAGGCCTGTTTCATAAACACAGTAATAATATTAAGTAATAGTACTGTATTACCACAGTCTAATACATTAGACTGTGGTATTACAGTCATGAAAACAATTTTGTTAATGGACTAAATTCTGTTTCATAAACGTTTTGCATGAGTCATAAAATACGTAGGCTACAGTAACCAGATGATTTGAGGTAAAGGCTGACAAACATAACCAAGTTGGTCTGTACTCTACAGCTATTTATATTATTCTCTCTGTTAACAGTTGTTGAATGAAATAAATTTTGAAGTACTATCTTTAATAGCAACAACAGAGTAAATCGTAATATGTGTGAAGGTTTGGGAGACAATTTATTTCAGATAAGATTGTAAATCACTGCAACTCGAAGTTATTGTTTCTGTTATTTGATTCAGTTGATTTACGAGTAAAAGAAACAATATGATAAATCTAAAATATTGTGAACAGATATTTATCATTCCTAATTGTTCACGTCTCTGCTGTTGTAAAGTTTACAATTCCAAAAACAGTGTATCAGTGACAGAAGCGTGTGTGCGCGCGCGTGTGTAAAACTTGCACCTCGTTATCTAAAGAAGTTCCATATGAAAATGTTAAGCAGTGAAAACTTTTGATGACAATATTGTAGCAACCTTAAAGACAGTGTTAACGACAAGGTTAGTGGACCCTGCAAAGCGTCTTATGTAAGATATTTCAAGTTTCGTTATAATTCGGAATACTGCGCAAGTACTTACATAAAACGGCTTAAAAATTATTGGTGCAAGCATAAATAACAGAGGCGTATACTGGTTAAAGGGTTTGGGCTACCGCTGACCCTATTATTACACAAAATATATCTAACAATTACTTTAATTTTAATTACTATGGTAAAACTAATAATACAAAATTATTACATTATGTTATATTATAAACTTGTTCTTTTGTAATTTCCTTGGGCTACCGCCGGTAGCCCCGGTAGCCCGCAAAATACGCCCCTGATTAAATAAACACACATAAAAATTACTCTTTTACCAAAAATAAATAATTAATGCAATAACGACATAAGTACTTACTCGGTGAAGTCGCTCCTAGAAAATATCATGTTTGAGTTTGAAGGTGTGGATGTTGTAGAAGATTAATGTTATGACGAAATTAATGAAAATACTGAAATTGTCTTAATGGGTTTTTATTGCTGATTATGTTGTATGTAGTATTTTCAAGAAGTTACCTGACTATACAAAGTGCAAATATGTTCTAATTAGAGATTGTGATGTGGAATTATAGATACGGTACCTATAAATCTCGTAAGTTAATTTTAGTTTATGCCCTCAATAGGGGTGGTTTAAAGTAGTCCGTATATTTTGTAATAGATCTACTTGTTGTTGTCGTATGTCTGCAAAAGATTTTGGCTCACCCAGATCTTCACAATGTTAATTAGTGAAGAGTATATAGATTCAGGTTGTCACAAGTATACATTGAAAAAAACATTTCAATAGGTACAGAAATATTAATATTACTGTATTTTGTGATGTAAATGTCCCATAGGCATATATGTCTGAACAATTATTATAATTTAAAAAATGACGAGAAAGGAGGGAAAAAACGTTAAGTTCAATCATTCAAATAACAAAAAATAATGTAAAATATACAGTAATTACTTTCTAACAGTTCTATACAGTAATTGAATTTAAGTTAGGTTTCACCCTTTCCAATTGTTCCTTTTTTACAATTAGATAAGATAGTTTTCAATTTCATCATGGTCCACCTACATTGGCGCCTATGACAGTTTGTAAGTATTTGTAAGTATGGAGAGGGACTTTGTTAGTAATTCATTTTGTTTCTGATGCTTTTTAAAATGGGAAAAAGACTGACATCACCTCTGCAAGTTGATGGCACCGGTGCGACACCGGTGGAGTATCAATGACGTCATCGGTGGAATTCGGAACACAGTGATGCCATCGGATTGCTCACCGGTGAGATTCGGAATACGCTCTACATATACGGTGAATCGATGACTAATGGAGCACGGACAGATCTGCTGTGATGTAAATGAAGATCTCTCTGAACGCGCACTTTAATAATGGTTAATACTTTGAAGGTACTCTAAAGCTATGGTTCCGCTATGGCAATGATTGCCGAGAGTACAACGTCAACTGAGGTGTTTCCTCATAAGCGACTCCTTTACAGCTAACATCGCGGTCTTTGCTATAGAGAGTAATCGATTTCTAAGAAACGACAATCAGTAGAACGAGGACATCACAGATTAATATCGATTGTCTCCAGCTGTTTAACAATGAGCTTGAGAATTTGTATTTGCTAAAATGGCTTTAAGTAAGGAAAAAATAATGTCTGTATTACTTCTTGAGGAAGAAGATGATGATCGAATTAAGTATATGTAGGGACCAATACACCATTGGAGCATTTGGCGGTAAACACTGTCGTATTGTGTGTCCTGATAACAGTGACTATTTGTACTTCAATATGAAAACTTTTATTCACTAGTACTGCTTGCATTGATTGATGCTAAAAATATAGGTTTATTGCTATTGATTAGGATTGTATGTGAAAGAGGGCGACAGGGGCATGTACCAGAGATCCAATATTAAACATATGATCCTATAAAATACATTAAAGGTGGTATGTTACAGTTGTATGAACACTAATAAATACAATAAGATTGTTAAAGATATTAGTTTTAGTCAAACATGTTTCGGAGATGCTAAAACTAATATCTTTAACAATCTTATTGAATTTATTAGTGTTCATACAACTATAACATATCACCTTTAATGTATTTTATCAAATCTATGAACACTGTATTATTGACCTAACATGTGTGTTTTATCTTTAAATATGATCCTATCATTGATGCCAGATAATTCGCAATTACCTGGGACAGATAGAATTTTACCTCAATTATAGGTGATGAAGCATTTTATTTATCACGAAATCTAATGAGGCTTTACCCAAAATCACAATGTATAGAAGATGAAACCAAATGCGAATTGAACTATCGCTTATGCAGAGCACGAAGAACTGTGCAAAATGCATTTGGAATCATGAGCCAGACTTCCAGAATTTTATTCACTTCAATAAACATAGAAATTGCAGACCTGTTAATTATTACTTACTGCTGTCTGCATATTGTTGTAAGGTCTTTAAGTTCAAATATTGACATTAGGAAAGAGGATATCATGCGATCAGAAAATTTGATAGCACTAACAAAGTTTGGAGGCAATAATTCTGCAGAACTAATTAGCGTTAGGGACAAATTTAGGACTTACTTTTCTAGTAGAGAAGGAAGAGCTAAATTGTATCAGTAAGATACATTGTGTACTTATGCCATTTCTGACACAGGGACATCTTTAAATTACCAGTAATTCTCCAGGAAAGCTACATCAAAGAAGGCACTCTTTTCTCTTTCTTAACTGGCTTATTTGAGATTTATGTACTGATAAACACATGGTATTAGTTTGCAGCCACAATACATTCAACACAAAAATCGTTTGATACATATCTGTAAATTAGACTAATGCACTGCTGTAGCTTCCCTCCGTCTGCTTGTTACAAATATATGTCATAATACTCGAGAGGAGCTACCGGTGTAGCTCAGTCGGCTAAGGCGCTTGTCTGCCGATTCGGAGTTGCGATCGGGAGCGGTTTTGATTCCCGTTTGGGCTAATTACTGGTTGGGTTTTTCCGAGGTTTTCCCCGACCATAAGGCAAATGTCAGGTAATCTACGGGGAATCCTCGGCCTCATCTCGCCAAATATCATCTCGCTATCACCAATCTCATCGACGCTAAATAACCTCGTAGTTGAAACAGCGTCGTTAAATAATCAAGTAAAAAAATAAAAATAGTCGAGAAGTCCAGGAGTAATACTAAAGAAACTGACCACTTCCCTAGTACAGCAATTCGTCCTGTGTCTGTCGCATGTTATGATGGTAATAAAATTATAAACAATTGGGGTGGGGCTACAACAGTGCGTTAGAATATAGTATAGGTAGGTACTAAACGATTTGTATACGGTATTAAAAATATTTCTGTCTGTAAATTAAAACCACGTGTTTATCAATACATGTAGCTACATCTCACAGAATTTAGTGAAGAGAAAGAATACTGTCCTATCTTTGTTGTAGTTTTCTGGAAAAATACTTTTATTTTCCGAGCGAGTGAATTATGTCAAAAATATAGATTATACCGTTCGTTATAAATTTTAGTGGTTTCAATATTCAAGCTATGGCCAAGCTATTCAACTTAAATCTAATGATAATACTCACTTCATTTGAATTTTAAAATAGTCTCAAGTAGGCTAATTAATTAGACCTATATTACTATAATCGCTTTTATTAAAAGTTGAAATTTCATGGAAAATATTCTCTTGACACTCTATTTAAACGTTTCTGCTTTAAAAACACTCAGTATGTTCAGCATTTTTGTAAACACTGTCATTAAAAGTTCATACAGTATGTAATATTGTTTTTCTAATGTATTCGCATATTAGCCTAATGTATCTCGAAAACAAGATACTTTACCACTCTTCCCTATAATTTCACAAACTTCCTTCGACAACATTTTTTATGGGCATCTTTATATTCTTTTCAACCCATATCATACGAGGCAGGATGATTGGAAACAAAATCAATTAAAATGTCATTTATTTGTGAGAATTTGCTAAATACACGTTTTGAAGCCATATTACTTTATCGTCATTCTTTTGTTTTCTAAATCAACGACGATCATCGCTCTCAATTTGAAGGCGAATCAATCCAGAGCGATGAATGCCAAAGCACATCGAGTGGCGTTGTTTGCTGGGCTATGATCGCCGTAGCGGAACCAAAACTTAAAACACCCCTTATACTCTGTGACTACGCACTAGTTTCTATATTTTTTTGATCATTATGCTCGTTAATTTAATTAACTACTTGACTACAATCTAAACTGCATATGCATCGTTTTCCATTGAAAAGTTGTAATCATTTAAAAACATAAATTGACCTTCAAAGGTTATACATTAATTAATTGACAATTAATCATTCCGACATCCACATTAAGACTAACTTCCTGACACTTTTGTGCGACTTTTAGTTGTGATGCTAACATTATGAACATTTTATGCTCAGATAAGTGGTGCATTAGAGCATAGTAGGCTAGTTTTTAAGAAGAGTGAACCCGGGATACGTCCGTACATTTCGCCTAGCTTTGGCTCATTGTGCGCCCTTAATAACAGATAATTTCCTGGGCACCAACTCCCGCTATTAGGTATTATAAAGCCCGCAATTTAAACAATAACTGCTGAATAAAATCTTCTAAAAACCTAATCCCTTGATAGAAATCAGAGAAAAAATTCCGCAAAATTATGAAAATCGACTTGCCCATCATAACTTTTATAAACAAACAGGTACGTAAAATCGCTCATAAAGTTCTTCCAAATTCTAATAACAGCAATAACTGACAATTTTCAAAATATTTTCCTACACAAAAATAAACTCGTCACTTCCACTTACGGTTACAAATGTTGAGTCACCTCCTGAAGTTTCAGTTTCTGAAGAAGTATAAATAGCTCTACGCAACATCAAGGTTCATACGTCACCTGGTCCAGACAGAACCAATCAATGTTCGTGTCGTAAGACACTTAAAAACCACGCATTTTCTTATTTTTATTAGAGTAAAGTTGCATTTTTCATATGCATTTTATCCAGTCGATTAAGAAAAGGAAGAATGATATTAATAAACCCACATAACGGCAGAGACATAAATAACATCACACAATGGGAGTCTAAAGGAATTTTTACTATAATAAGAGGGACAATATGGAAACGTTCTAGAATCTAAATTACGTAATTTCATTATTGTTAAGTGCACATCCACGATGGTTCATATCTCTGTCTGGAACACATGTTAGTGCTCCTCTTGTAAATGACTACCTTCATCACTCGAAAGTTAATTTATCATTATTAGTGGTGAAAGATAGTATATTTTGTTAATCAAATAATACCAAAACAGTTTTGGTAGTGAAAGTAACACTAAATATGTAATGTTTTCATCTGAAATACGTAGGCAATCTTATTTCCACAATTCAGCGTTACGGAGTCACCATGAAGAACACCCCTTTTTATATTAATCAATTTACACTTTTTTGGAATTAACATTTAGATACATGTTTTATAATTTTAGTATTGTGATGTTAATTAAAAATTTAATGCTTAGTGAATCTATAATCTTCCCAATGTTCATCGGCAAATGCAAGAGCTGATACTTGGCTTACAGTAGAAGATAGCTGAAATCCATATACTTTAGAATTTTCGGGTTTAGTTAATTCTTCAATGTAAATATCAATTCTTAAATTAAATAAAGTGGGGAGCTTCTTTACGAAGTTTTATAATAATGCATGAAAATTGAAGTTTTCACATATTTCTCTTACGAAATGCTCATAGAGATATCCCACATCCGCTCTTCAATGTAATGTTTTATTTTGTACAGAGTAACGTTGACACATTCTTTCTCGTTATCGGTGTTACTAACACCTGGCAATAACTCAGTTAACATGGAACGCTTTCTGCGTATGATCTGAGCATAATTGTAACAAAAATTATACTTTTCCTCCAACTTCTTTCCGTCGATTCCATCCGCAAAAGCATTCATTAGTTAAAGGACTTTAGTTCTTCAATCATGGAGCAGTTTATGCTTTTATCACAACTCTGATCGAATGGTAAGTGCAAGTTACACTTACTATGTTTGCGGATCCATCACATTATTATTTCTATATATTAGGAGGTTGTGTGTATTTTCTCAAAGAGATAACTTAATTATCTCAGATAGGCAATTCCAACACTAACAGTGACGTTTTAATTAGTAAATTAATAGCGCCAGTATGCCTGCAACGCTTTGTATGGAAAGATCTGCAAGGAACGGGTTTTTCCTGGAATTAGATTGCATGATAGCTTCACCGCATTCGCATTAATTTGTTCAGATGTTGAAAGATATTTTTTGCTGGATATCCATGAATTAGCTTTGGGTACTAAGGTTACATAACCACTCCTTTCAGTTTATGTGGTAGTTGACAAGTTTGAAAAAATATCTTTCTAAGGATTTCTCTAAGTTTACTCCCATTGACTTTGGAGGAAGACAAGATTTATTTTTAAGTTTATATTCTTCAAGATTCCGTATATGATGTACCTACATGTGGATCTTGAACGGGCTAAAGACGATTGGAATTACTGAAATGCTGTATTCTTTATTCCAGTATCTTACAGCATTTCCCATGCTGAAAACAGTATAAACTGTCCGCAAACTTTTTTGCATGACTACAACAAAGGAATTGGAGTGTACTCTGATAACATCATGATTTGTTTAACAGTACTTCCAACTATTTTGTCAAGATCTCTTACAAAACCAGCAGTGAATTGATTTAAAGTAGCACATTGTAAGAGATATATATGACACAAGACCACACATAACCATTAATACATTAAAGTTTCTGCTCAGATTTGAGTAATTTTGTTTGTACAAATCCAATAAAATCAGATATTAGATTTTTAACAATTCTATTCATGTCAATTAAAATTTCATGAGTAAAATGAATGCTAAGGTACCTAATACGCTTTTTTCTTATCTTGTATTGAATCAATTTTTGAACCTTGCGGAGTTGAAAATTTTTCCTATGTCAACTATTCTTTCCATAGTATTATAGGTTTACCTTTGCAAGGATTAATTTATTGTTAAACTATCCTCTGATTGAGGTTCTGGTTGAAATGTACAACTATTGTCAGGCAGTACATGTCGCTTATCGATTTATGTCAGAGGAAGAACAATAAATTATTTGTATGTATTTGGAGTCAGACTATTGTCATATATTATGTAGGTAGTCGACAATATATGCAATTGAGGGGAAAGGAACTGGTCACCTTATCCCATTATCTCCTGGCCAAGTTACCTTATAAATGTTGTCTTCTTGGTATTATTTGTGTGGTTGAGACCTGTCTTCGGACAGTTAACTAAACAACAATAAATGTTAAACCCAATTCTGCAAGACTGATGTCTGCCAATTTAAGCAGTGTTTATACATTTTGATTACACAACTTTTAACACTGTATATCACTTCGTAATATGCAATTTATTGATTTCGCATGTTAAATAATACTGTACCTAATACTTAACGCGCGAAAGCAATAAACTTCACATTCCTAAGCATTGTTGTTGCATAATTTTCTTGTTTATTAATAACACTGGCCAACACACATTTTGGTACTTCCAATGTTAGACCTGTTCCTGGGTATATTCGACTCTCTGATTCCAAAAATAGCACCAGTTTTTCCCTATCAGCTCTAGTTCTGGAGATACACCACAAATACCGTATACCTCTATTCACCCTGGTCGTCGTCAAAATTCAAGATAGTTTATGGTACTGTTTTATTTAATGTCTTTGTAGCATGAAAGAAACAAATTAAAAATTACAATAAACGTGAAATATACTAAATAAACTTATTTGGAACAAAAAAGCACGAGTTTATGATACAAATATACTAGTCATTCGACACAGAAGAACTCTTTTTTATAAGACTTCCGAGTATAGGATCTGCCAGAACAATCCCGCATGATGTTCCAATAGTAATCTGCCATTTCATCTTCATTGGCATCTGTCTTCTATTGTTTTTATGTATTGTTGAAATCTTTCACCTTATTCTTCGCTTAAATCACCAAGGTTCTCTGCAAACGATCTATGTGAATGTGCAGAAAATTGACTTTAATGCTCATTTTACATCCAAGCCTGTTGAAATGAAAGAGCATATCCTCTACTAATTTAGTAGTCTATAGTTGCCTGCCTTCTTGTTACAAAAAAGTTTTCACAAGAAGAACAAATGAAGATTAGGCACAAGATTAAATTTCATTTATTGATTCTATGAAATGTGGATCATTTATGAGCTGCCTCATCGTGTACTATCGAAACTTTCTGCTTCAGTTTTTCCAAGGTAAGTCCAGGCAATTTATGCGCTATGTATTCAAGACACGAACCATTTTTATTCACAGCCTTTAATTTATAGTTTATGTGTAATGGTGACAATGATTCTGTCTCGCGCTATCAAAGCTCCATTTATTACAATGTAGTTTCAACCACATATCTTCCCTTGGAGGCCAATCCTTCCTTATTCTATGTACATGTTTGGCCATACTGTTCCAAAGGCACAAAATGTAAGGATATTGTGACTAGCCACTTTCTTGATTAAGAAGAAAATGAACCATCTTCAAGTCTGCACAGATGCTTCTGGTATTTTATCTTTTGCAACACTAAAGAGAGGCGTTGTACTCTTCTTTCTTCGAGCTGGAGTGACGTATTTGTTGCCGGTTTTTAAAATAACACATTTCAAACTATGTTTAGAACTGTCGATTAAGAGGAGCCATTCACTTGGGGTACATTCTGATGCACCCATTTTCTTGAGAAGGCCTCCGAAGTCGCTGTACAATACTATGTTTTTGTCTTCAATAAAAAAGAAATGGCAGAAAATGTATTTCTCTCCTTTGATAAAATATAATTATCATTCCAGGATGAAGTACATTCTTTTCCTTTAATTTGTAGGCGAGTAATTCAGAAGATTCCTTATAAAGATTTTGTCCCTGATGATGTCACTCAACTCTTTCTGGTCAAAGTATTCATATGTGTTTGAAAATCACTGTTTCTGTCGCCACTTTCTCTACCTTGTGCTATATCAGACATATAGGCCAAAGATCCATACTCTGAGAACTGTGGTAACTCATGGAAGAGTGGAATAGTAAAAGATACGAGTACGGCACAGATCTCATAGCTAAAGGTAGCTCAGGATAAGATTATTTTAACTGACTTCTGTGATATTAGCAATACAAAAATAAGCATAATTTCATATGTTTATTATGTATTCTGGATCCCTTGGAAACAGCCAAAGTTTTAGTTCACATACGATGAAGGAGTAATGGAACGGACGCGGAATATCTGCATGGAAATATCGTATGTACTTCGGTACATTAAAATAATAATAATAATAATAATAATAATAATAATAATAATAATAATAATAATAATAATAATAATAATATATATATATTAAAATAATAATATATGTTTAGTTCACATGTTCCGCACTTTGGAAATCTGTTATACGACTCTTATTAAATTGAGATGTTTTTATATATCAAGTCTTAAATACAAACGTAAGAGATGTTAATATTTGACATAAGCTTAACCGAGATGTGTTCAGTGAAAGAATTACTGCCCTTTAAACAAGGTGGAACAATGACGTATGATATCATTTAAGGGAGTGCCTCTAAGCGATTCTGATATTAACATCACTGTATCATTTCGTTTAAAGACCAGAAATTTCCGAGCTATCATAACTGGCTTAACAAAAATAAATAGTCTACTGTATGTAACTGAAGGAACTTAATGATTAACGTGCAACACGTACGAGTACATTGCTTACGTACCAGATTCTTCAGGGAGATGGGGCTGCATGGCTAGCCATTTCTTCAGAGCTTCTACCGATTCCTTCACCCTTTGTTCATTTAGTCCAAATTCTTGCCAGACTTTTTGTACCACGTCTTTATTCGGGGCTCGGAATTCATTCGCCATTATAATTCGTTGTCTGCAAATAAAAATAAATAATTCTTAGGTTAATAAATGTGTAATACTTACGTTTAAAATGTTGTAGCATAAAAGTGTGGAAATGATGATTCAAACTGAATTCCTAGCTGTGCGTTAAGTACAGAATACGGTAGTATTTCCCAACACAACATTTTATATAACCGATGTAACATACATAATTACGAAGTATAACTTTGTAATTCTGAGAGATTTAAATTTAGCAGCAACAGTTTACATGGAGAAGAACTTAACCTCCTGAATCGTGACACATTTGTTGTTTTATTGTTAAAGTTCACTTCAAATAATGTCACTTACACGAGGAAAAATACTGAACAAATTACGCAGGTTACAGTTAAGTCACACATGTATGTATATTTTACTATGTATGTATGTATGTATGTATGTATGTATGTATGTATGTATGTATGTATGTATGTATGTATGTATGTATGTATGTATGTATGTATTTAATTACACTGCAATGGGTATATACCCGGTGGCAGAGGTAAATAATTACACTCAATAATGACAATAATAAACTTATTAATTAAAAATACAGTTAATAATAATACCAATAATTAATAGAAATAATTAATACCAACAATAATTTATAATAATAATAGTAATAGTAATAGTAATAATAATAATAATAATAATAATAATAATAATAATAATAATAATAGGGAATGTCCTAAATTAAATGAAGCACGATCATTTAAAATAACATTTAAAATAAATCTAATTTGTATCTTAAATCTAAGTTCGAACTAAAACTCACGAGTATGATATGTTCATATCTGCACAAGTACCTTTCCACATTACACTCATTTCGCTGTGAACTCACTCACTGCACTGGAACTACGACACATTTCACTGATTCTATCCTGATTTCACTGACACTTAAAAACATTTCACTGTTCAAATACTTTGCACTGCCGCTATAAACTATAAAGCTTCCCTGACAGGAACACGTTTCACTGACACAACACACTTCACTGACATAACACACTTCACTGACACAACACACTTCATTGACACAACATAATTCCTCACTGATACAACACTTCAATAACAAAATATCATTTACATCTTTTACATACTGTGTAATTACTGTCTATTAGTAAAGTTCTTAAGCCTATTTTTAAATACGTTTTTGGTTGTTGGTAAAGCCTTTAGCAAGTCTGCAGGTAAAGCATTCCAGTAAGATTGAGAAAAGAAAACTTTCCAGTGTCCGTCCTCTGTCTTCTTTCCCTCAATTTATATGAGTGGTCGTTCCTTGAAGAGTAATTTGGAGGTTGCAACCTATTTTTTTATTTCTCTCCAGGTAGGCTTACCTCTGTATGTTTTGAACAGTGCGAATAATCGAATTCGCGTTCTCTTGTCCTTGAGTGTGTCCCATTTTAATGGTGAATTTTTCCGACAACACTTGAGAGCTCGTTTTTTAATCTTTTCCAGAGTCTTAATATGTTCTAATCTGTAAGGATCCCAACATGCAGCACCATATTCCATTACTGGACGTACTAGTGATTTATATGCAATCTCTTTGGATTTATCAGAGCCTTTTCTTAGTACCCTCATCACAAAGTGTAACGCTTTCCATGCTTTTCCCGCTGTGTCCGTAACGTGTTCCCCCCAGCCGAGATCGCTGCTAAATGTTATTCCGAGGTATTTACATTTGTTAACTTCCGGAATGGTTTCACCCCCTAACGTATACGATGCGATTATTTTATTTCTTTTCCTTGTAAAGCTGATGGCTTTGTTCGTTAGAGAATTTGTTTTCATTTTGTTGACTATTGCCCAATCGTTTATTCTATTTAGGTCAGTATGAAGAAGAGTAGTATCTTCATAACTTTTTATTTCCCTGTATACCATACAATCATCCGCGAATAAGCGAAACCTAGACAAGATATTAACTGGCAAATCATTTACAAAAGCCGGGAATAGAAGAGGCCCCAAGACACTCCCCTGTGGGACTCCGGAAGTAATTTCAGGTCTCTGCACATACATCTTACATCATAATCATGCATGAATTATGATAGAGTATACTATACTCACAGAGCTCAAGAGGTTAATTTACGGCCCCTGTCTCCCGTATCTTTCTCAACGTTATAACCTACCAGGAGATAGACGGACTCTCATTGATTTTTTTTAATTTTATTTGACAGAAGAAATTAAGGAGGTTCAAAATTAACATGCACATATTTAAAAGTTTTACAGGTTCCTGTAACTTCATTATATTACACTATACTAAGCATAATCAAAGATTCATTAAACATTTACTGTACGTCATATCTTATATTTTTCTTAGTAAAAATAAAGTAATAATAATAAAATTTACGATAAAGGAAAATTCAAGATGATTATAAAATTCATGATTTAAATTTATTATTTTCTATTTTTTTTATCATTTTATTGTATTTCAGAACGCCTCAGCTCATCGATGTATAATTGAAGACCTCCCTCGAATAACGGTGTAACCAACAAAATACTACTTTTATGTTATGAACAAAAAACGTCTGATATGCTCTTCTTAAGTCATGTAACATTACAGCTACCAGTATAATCTTGTTTGAGGGTTTATTCAACTATTAGAAGATAAATAGTAACATTTCAAGTTCATAGTTTTGAAATAACAGAAATTGTTTTGAGATTACAATGGAATAAGGGTGTATCATCAATTAAAAAACAAATTAAACATATGAAAATGAGCAAAAATGAAAGATTCATTATTTCTAAGGGCAGTACAATGTAATGTTCATACAACAGAGTCACCACATGCTCAAAATCACAGCAAAGTAGAAAAAGACTAAAATATAAGAGAAAAGTTATGAACAAAAATGAAAGATTCTTTATTTCTAAGGGAAGTACAATCTCATGTTCATACAACAGGTATCATATGCTCAAAATCACTGCAAAGTTGAAAAAAAAAAAACAAAATGTAAGAGAAAAGTTATGAACAAAAATGAAAGATTCTTTATTTCTAATGGCAGTTCAATCTAATGTTCAGAAAACATAGGTATCACATGCTCAAAATCACTGCAAAGTAGAAAAAACTAAAATGTAAGAGAAATGTTATGAACGAAAATGAAAGATTTATTTCTAATGGCAGGTCAATCTAATGTTCAGACAACATAGGCATCACATGCTCTACAAAGGAGGGAAAAAAATGCAAGAGAAAAGTTATGAACTAAAAGAAAAGATTCTTTATTTTTAAGGGTAGAACAATCTCATGTTCATAGAAAATAGGTATCACATGCTCAAAATCACTGCAAAGTAGAAAAAAACTAAAATGTAAGAGAAAAGTTATAAACG
The DNA here is from genome assembly GCF_040183065.1 of Periplaneta americana. Taxonomy (NCBI): domain Eukaryota; kingdom Metazoa; phylum Arthropoda; class Insecta; order Blattodea; family Blattidae; genus Periplaneta; species Periplaneta americana. The sequence goes on from NC_091129.1 coordinate 37,936,630, forward strand.
AAAATGAAAAATTCTTTATTTCTAATGGCAGTTCAATCTAATGTTCAGACACATGCTCTACAAAGGAGGAAAAAGAAAATGTAACAGAAAAGTTATGAACAAAAAGAAAAGATTCTTCATTTTTTTAGGGCAGAACAATGTAATGTTCATAGAACATAGGCATCACATGCTCAAAATCATTGCAAAGTAGAAAAAAAAGTAAAATGTAAGAAAAAGATTATCACAGTACAGCACACGATATGACACTACTCCTTATACTCTAGTTGAAAACAGGTAAATCCATTTAGAACTTACGGTGCTCAATATCAGTAATAAACTCACACATGTGTGTAAGATCTCGTTTCTTCTCTTTTTTGATGGCTAAGGGACCTTGATACAAATGTTCCAGTGAAGCTGGTGGAATGGTGACAGGTATAATATTTCTCCCACGCTGTTTCTTGTGAAATGGATACACAACCCATGACTGTAGAGTCCCATGAGATTTTCGCACATAAACAGAAAAGGGATCGTCTTGTGAACATTTAAGCCACATTGCTTCTGTTATTTTAAATTCTTTGGGATGAGTGACATTCTTGTCCAATATATCAAAATTTTTGAAGTCCTCTGATTGCATGTAAGTAACCTGGAATGGATTTGTTGGTCTTGCGGCCACTACCACTTCAACCCATTGGAATGGTACATAAACTTTTGCACTCCTCTTTTGTTTTTCTATTAGTGCGAAATGTCTGTCGCAGGGCAGAGAACTGTGTCCACTGCACAGAAATTTTTGCTCTACGGTAGAAAAATATCCCCACAAAACAAAATGCCTCAAAAGTGACAGCATTTTGTGATTGTTATTCTGTGACACACATCTATCCGACCACACAATAAGACTTCTTGTTTCCCTAGCAGATAATGGTTTGAAATTTTGCATGATATAGGAAAATAAACAAAAAGCAACTTCAGAGGCTCCTCGATTTGCAACTCCCTCATGCCATAAATGCAAAGTTACTTGACCAGAGCCAGCATTACTAACACAGTAGTTGTAAGTTGAGAACTGTCTCTGATAAAATACATTGGAGTGTGTTAACATAGGTGAAAACAAAACCTGCTGCATGTCTGCGCATAAGACTACGACACTATTATTTTGCCTAGCTATTTCTATGCCCTCCCTCAACACAGCGTAGGCTTGTTCTGCTTTCCTATGGTGTAAGTTTGTTTCAAATTCAATCCTTCTCGTCTCTTCAGCAGTTGTGGCATTGGCAAGTTGTACAAAATACCTGTCACATTTTTGACATGTGTCTGATCGTGGTAGCCCAAATTTTAAATTGAATCTAGATCTAAACACATCTCTATACTGGTGAAGTGATACATGGGTGTCTGGATACTTTTCCTCAAACATTGAATGCATTTTCGATACATTTAAACCTGGTGGAAGGTAACTGCATATAGTTTTTTTTTCTGCTATAGTGACTTTCCTGAGTAGGAAATGACTGAATATGTTGAACAATCAAGTCTATAGTTTCATGTGTGGTACGATGAGGGCGATTCATATGCTTGCCTCTTTGATCCGTTAATGGTTCATTGTTTTTCATTTTGGCTTGCAATATTTGTATGCGTTTCGAACCGATAGCATAGACCTGAAGAAGTCTTTAAACACACTTGTACTCTCTTACTTCGAATGAACAGAAAATACTTGAAACTACATTGCCTACGTGAGAGATTTTCTTCTCTGTAACGCCTTCCAATGTCGTACAATTCAATGCACTGGTGAACAAGAAATGATGACTGCTCATCGTGTGTCTTATAATAATCCGTAAACAAGCGTAGTTTTGTGTCATGGTCGAGAATTTTGCATCCTGCATATTTACATTTGCAAACAGTTTCCTGAAATATCAAATATACCATACAAACTTAAACTTTTCAATATATGTATAAATTAAGACAAATTTATTTCATTTTCACCTAAATTTATACAATGAAATGCATTAACATTTCAATATCACCAACATTACGTCTAACCTATAGAACTAATTTGTTGTATTGTAATAATAATGACTACATTATGCATTTGTCTGTATGTTAGCAATGACATCGGAAACTTTTGTATACAATGCGTTTATTAAACATAAATAAATACTTTGTAATGATGTTACATCTTTATTCCACTTACACAATTTGGAGGTTGTTTTGCACGTTTCACTATACCATTTCTTGTTCTATACTCCTTCCCATGCTCCTTTAATGATTTCCTTTTGACATCGTCAATGTTAATCTTGCGTTTACGTCCTTTATTTATAGTTTTTTATACACTGGCGTTACCACAACAGAGTAGTTGGCTGCCATCTTGACCGATGTTACATCTGTATTCCACGGACCGCTACTTTCAACTGTCTCTAGTTCATTTAATATTACGAGTATGACCTGCAGATCGCAGCATCACATAACACAGCGATGTTGCGTACTGTTTCCACTATAATCCCATTTAAGCAAAATTTGATGTTACACCATTATTCGAGGGAGGTCTTCAATTATCTGATGTAAAATTTTAATTCATAAAGATGCATGATAATATTCCAATCTTTCATTAATTCCTTGATTTGTTCTTTCATTGATTAATTCGATCATCCGTTCGTTCCGTTATCCATTCCCTCGATTATTCATTCAATCTCCCATCCATCCATCCATCCATCCATCCATCCGTCCATCCGTCCATCCATCCATCCATCCATCCATCCATCCCTTTATCCTTGTCTCTCTTATTTTCTTTTTACTTTCTTAATCTGCACAATATTGCGGGAAAAACGATTTCTGCAAAAAATTTAAAATTCCTTTTCAGAACGAAAAGCTTTATTCAGATAAAATGTCTGTACATTTGAAAGACAAAACTAAAATTACTTAAATCATTCGTTCACATAAAGTGATTGAGCATATTGGAAAGAAAACAATAGCTTACACAAAACACGTGATAAGAAAAAATAATTTTGGTCCCAAAAATGAGGAAGAAACAATCAGAAGCTTATTAAACGTTTTTGTTTGAAATATTCCAAAGATTAATCCAATGAAATTTATAACATTCCTTAGGATTCATCCTTTACACACACCTACTGTATCATTATTATTTGTGGTAAGTTAACTTAATTATTACTTGTGATCAAATAAAAATGATTTGCAATTAACCTACACAGTTTGAGGAAATGAAAGCAGTCTGAACCCACTCCTACTCCTCAGTGGAGTTTCGTGCCTCAGTCAACACAGTCCCATCAAAACTAAAGGTACAGCTGTTAGCTCTGAAGAATGAATTTTTATACAAATACTGTTTGCAATAATACATTGCAATAATTATTATCTGTGAAATTGCCTCACTTCAGAATTACAATCTTTCATTATAAAGACTATCAAAAAAGCTCTCTTCTTAATAAATCATAAAGCGCATTGATACAACATCTACCTACTACTAAGATATCTTGCTGAAAAATGCGACTCTGGTTAAATTATGCTCAGTTGAAATAAATTAGTTACAGTATAATGTACATAGTTACTGCTGCAGGTTTATTTTTAGAGCGAATGCCACTTATCACAATTTCCTTTCAGTTCCATAACATCCAAATGTAAATCAAATGCAAATTATTTTAACAAGTCAGATTTAAATAATAACGTGAGAAATAAGCCTGAATTAGTTCTATGGAAGATCTAATTAATAATAATGATAGTAATAATAATTTATTTTAGCTGGCAGAGTTAAGGCCGTAAGGCCTTCTCTTCCACTCAGCCAGCCAGTAGTATACATACTTATGTACGAACTTACAAAGAATTCAACAATTTGATTTAGATAAGAGTTGCATGTATACAAGAGATTATTTACGAATTAAAGAGCAAAATCCAATGAACTATTAATTAAACAATGTAATACAAACTGTGTAGCAGAATTAAGCTAAAATACAAAGAATATTAATATATTTCAAATAATGTTACATAATAGAAAGAGATTATTATGAGACAATTTTGAAAATACAGCACTATCAGGATGCATGTCTAAAGGAAGAAGTAACAATGTAGTCAGTGATAGTTTAAGTCAGTATAATTGGAGTGAAATACTAAGAAGGTTACCTTGTAAGCTGTATTTGAAAGTGTTTATTGTCTTGCAGCTCCTAATACTTTGTGACAAGGAATTCCATTGTCGCGAGGTGGATACTGTAATAGATGATGAATAACAAGATGTTCTATGAAAAGGTATACTTAGCGTGCCACAGATAAGTGATCTGGTATTTACATCGTGGTTAGTGTGTAGATAAGAGAAACGAGACGAAAGGTAATTTGGTGTTGAAGTGTGCAGAATTAACACATGGCCTTCGAAATAACCGATCACTATATTGTGGAAATACGTTTCACTCATTAAGAAGAGAAAGCAGCGGTCTTTGTGTGTTGGACTGTCAGTGAAGGCCCTATATGACGTCATGTGCTACAACTAATTCCGGCTCAACTCACAGGTTTGCAGGCGTCCATCACTCCGTGGTTTCCAGCTGTCAGTGACTTGTCTTGCAGACTGTGTTATATTACGAAATCGGTCGAACAGGTTTTGTATAATATATTGAAGATACGATAATTTTTTATCGTGTGTTACTTCAATCAACGATTAGCTTCTGAGATCATTTCTAATAAAAACAATAAAAACAAAATATCCATTCATTTAAATGGACAATTTGAATTAATGTCAAAAATTTACAGAAAAATACAACGCAATTTAAAACACGATAGTGGGCATATATATTAAGTTACAAAACTTGTCGTATAAAAAAACAAGTACAACTCTACTGCTATTCTGTGATTGGTTGTAAGCGTACCGTGGCTTAGTAAACAGTGATGATGGCTGCTCAGTTCAGGCACTGGCACCGAGCACGTTGCAAAGGGTAAGATGTCTATTAAGCGGACGTCTTTAAATGCGTACCGTCATTTACAATAACTAAGGTCCTGGAACACAACTATGGTCCACATACAACCATTCGAATTTTTCATTCCATAAAGCAGTACCTCGTTTATCCATATTTTTGCTGTACTGTAGTTTGAAGTCAAGTCACTGCAGCTATCTACGAACGGTCTTTGTTTCTTCTACAATGTTTTTTGAATGGTTGTATCGTGGACCATATTTGTGTTCCAGGACCATAGTTATGGGAAATGACGTAACAAAAACTGCGAGTACTTGGTCGAATTGAAAACGGTGACAACTTTAAACGTGTTATAAGTAATTACAAAATTAGTGATCTCAAGTGATTCATAATATATCTGCCTGTTAGGCTAAAATTTCCACTCTAACTCTGAAAACAAGCTGGAATATATTATTTATATATGAAGTTGAAAGGGCGACTTCTGAGTAAAGAAATCACAAGTAAACTACACCAGTCATCATGCTGCAGACACGACTGTTATCAGAGCCGTTTATAAAATACTATTCAGTTTTTTCTTTAAGAGCAGAGCAAAATAAATTATACTACTACTGTAAGTTTGTTAGGAACTGTTTCAGTTCTAAAAATATTACAGCTAATAAAAGAAAAAGGAAAGCAGTATATTTGATATAAGAGGATGTAATTTTTGTTTAAGCTTAAAATCAAGTCGATGGTGTTTAACAGCAACATCGTATTCTCGTATAAAAAAAAATTGAATTTTACAGGAGAGCGAAGAAATATTTTAATATCTTCATAACGAACACACTATTGTTATAAGACAGGCATGTCAATTGATGCCCACAGGAGCAAGCGCAGGAGACCCTGAGCGTTTTACAGCGGAAAGGAAAGAGACAGACGAAGGAGGTGGTATATGCCGCTTGGTCGAGCTATATTCAGGGATGGCCAGCACTGATTCAATACATAAAGGGAAGAGAACTTATTAAAACTGTTTTCATGTTAATTTTTAGATTTGCCTGAGAAGTATAAGTGCATTATAAGAATGTAAATTTTAATGCTCATTTTTCACAAGTTTGATTTTTTTTATTCAAAAGAAATATTTTCTCAACTTTTCGTATAGAAGAGTGAAATTTTCTGGTATAGACCTATTTATTCAGTAGCCTTACAGAATGTTTTCGTAAATCTAATATACCGTATATACGTATTACTGAAGGTTGTGTATTGAAAATTTTGAAAATATTCGCATGGAAATTGTTTGTAAGGAAATGAATTAACACAGCAACTACTGTTACATCATAAGCAAAAGATACGTGCCCATGTGTTGTAAAAATGTCAGCTCTATAGCTGATATAATTTAATATTCTGATAATAAGAAGTTGCTCACAAGTTTCACCTTAAAAGCATAATGTGAGTTTTGTTATGTAATATTAGTTACACTTAAAACAGATACAGTACCTAGATAACTTTGCTTTGTACTGTAATATTGTTTTGATTAGTTTATTGGTTACTTTTGTAAGGCTAAAGATACCATCAATATAAATTCCAACTTATCATGTCATACTCAATCTCTTTCTTTGAAATATCACTTTCTTTATGAATGATGTGTTTCATCCACTTAATACAGTATAATATTATACTACTATGGAATTTAAGTGAATATTCCTTCTTAACTCTCTATTATGTTATTAAGATTTAAAACACAAGTGCAATATTAAGAAATCAGTGTTAGTACTTTTGTTTTACAGACAATATAGATAATATTAAAGAAAGAAGCCATATAAAAATAACGACATAAAATTTCACGTTCCATTTGAAGTTTGTGCACCACTGTTTTTTTAATCCAACAGGTTGCTTATTATATATACACAACCCTTCCTCTTTCCATACTTAGCGCTTGCTGCCCGCGCACTACGTCAAGTTCAGAAAAATGCGCTTGCTTTGACATCACTGTTATAAGAGAATATTTAATCTCTTCTTACGAAATTTGTGTCGATGCCTCGACTTTAGATGTGTTTGCACAAGTTTTGGGAAAAAATGTTAATAGGAATTAATTGAAACCTTAATTTGGTTATTTTACTCTTACATACGTGGTTGCTATTCGACACCATATAAAAAGTTACATTATATAACATTGCGTACTTATTTGAGGTAGGCTACTATCGTAATTATGGATTTTTCCTTGTGCAACCTTTGTGAAACGAAAAACGTTGGCAATGTATGTGTTTAGGCGCGGCCGACTTGATGCTCCCTTCGCTTCTGTGGATACGGTCTTTACAATAGTAAACATATTCAGAAATTGGTTAATTTCTCAATTCCACCACGATGCGTTGTCTGCAAAGTTTAGTGTCCACAGAAGAAATAATCAATATTAATTAAAATAAATGATTAAAGCGTAATAATAACACTTATAAATTATAAATAAGAAAATAATAAATATTATTATGTTCAGTTCTGTTAATTATGGTAAAAGCGTGAGTTTAAAAGCAGGGAAGATAACCTGTTCAGTTTAAGTAATATGATGACAGAGGCGTCATTTTCTACTTCATTCGTTGGGTAGAACCCTTGGCTAAACTGCAATGTTTCGAAGTGATCACTTGGGTAATTATTTACCATAACTAGTACTAAGTTTTATAATTTCACTCGCTGCAATGATACATTTCACTTGATATTACAGATTAAAAAATTATAGTTGCAAGATCTTGCGACTCAGTGGATTATAAGCCGCATTCTTCTAAGAAACAAGCTTTTCAGTTAAAGCTTCTGCAATATTTTCTAGAAGTGGCCTAACAAATTTCACAGTAATGACAACCAAACTTTAGACCGGTGTTTTGTTGCAACAAGGTTGTTGTGTATGTTTATGCTTATTGGTTGGGCATCATGATCTGAAAGACCATTTATAATGGATACTATCCTGTATAATCTGCTCTTCCTTAACTTTATATAATGAATTGCAAAAAACAGATCCTTTCTGTAGTCTAGTTGGAAAGCTAACCATGTTCTATTAAATTCTTCCTTTGTAGTGTTCTCAGTAAGCCTACAACACAGAGTTCTAAATGTGCTGTCTACTAAATTTTGGCTATTATAATTCTATCAAATAAGATTATAGGCCTACATACACCTCCCTTCCCAAAATTCTGTCACATTAGCCACCTCCTAGTTTGCAGTAATTCTGACAATAATTCTTGCTGTTTCTTATGATGATAAGTGATGCATTCCATATATGGATTTATTTTTTATATTAGAATTTGAAAAAGTATTAATTGTTGGAGTGCCTTGTTTCTAAAACGTTTTGATAAATAACAAAATATCATTTGTGTTTGAACTGTGCTTATTACCTGTACGGTTTTTCTTCTCATTTCTACTTTAATTAATATTTTACCACAAAAAGGAGATACCCTATGATGTAGGCCTACAGCGGGAATTTTCTTAGTAATCACACTAATCAGATACTATATCCACAATGCAAACAACAAAATACAGTTTCAACAATTCTTGAACTGAGCCATTTCCTGGTTTGTTTAAAGAAGTTTCTTTGCTCATATTAGGCGCTCTCGGGATGGCATACATGGCTTCAATTTCCTGTCATCTAAATTCGCAATATTTCGACAAAGATCATCTGTCGTTTCGCCACCTAATATCCAGACGTGAGTTCGTAATATCTTGTCGGATTTGTATATGTCTCTAATTGTAACAATTATTTGTATTCACTCTTTTTGAAATTAATTATTCACTGTAAATCTTGTGGTGTTATCTTGTGCTGAACTGTTATTGGCCCCAGGCTGTTGTACAGCACAATAAATATTAGTAAATAACGTAAATAAAATAAAATAATTATTATTACTATAATTATTACTATAATAATAATTAGTAGTTTAGTATTATTCCATGTATTGTGGGTCCCTATCACCATGGCATGGCACGCCCTCAGGTTGCGGATAGAGGAAACGGCCTCCAGATATGGAGGGTAGCTGCGAATATATTGAATAAGCAGTCGTGGACAGTCAATAAGGGGTGGTCCTCCAGCCTGGGGTTTGGGCGAAGGGCTAACAACCCATCACCGTAAAAACAGCTTGTTACGAAACCTAACAATAAGCTTCGGAATGGGACTGATTCTCCGGCACGACCACAGCGAAAGAATAAGATTTGGTACATGGAACGTAACTAGTCTTTATAGAACAGGAGGGGTAACGTTAGTAGCAAAAGAGCTAGCTAGATATAGAATAGACTTCGTGGGAGTACAAGAGGTTAGGTTAGATGGGAATGGCATATCTCAAATAGGCGATTACTTGTTGTATTATGGGGAAGGAAACATTAATCACCAATTAGGAACAGGATTATTTGTACATAAAAGAATAAAATCAGCAGTAAAAAAGGTCGAATTTATCAGTGACAGGTTATCGTATTTAGTACTTAAGGGTAGATGGTGCGATGTCGTAGTTATAAATGCTCACGCCCCTACAGAAGAGAAAGACGACGATATAAAGGATAGCTTCTATGAGGAATTGGAACATACTTTTGATCAGTTCCCTAGATATCACATGAAAGTTTTGTTGGGGGATTTCAACGCTAAAGTAGGACGGGAGGATATTTTTAAGCCAACAATTGTAAAAGAGAGCATACACGTAAGTAGTAATGACAATGGAGTTAGGTTAGTCAAGTTTGCCACATCAAAAATTTTAATTGTGAAGAGTATAACATTCCCCCATACGGATATACATAAATATACTTGGACTTCTCCAGAGGGAATGACACACAACCAAATAGATCACATTTTGATAGATAAACGAAGACGTACTAGTATATTAGACATTCGAACTTTCAGGGGGGCAGACTGTAATACTGACCATTATTTGGTAATTGGAGAATTAAGAGAAAGACTATCAGTAGCCAAGCTAGTAGAGCAACAAGCTAATATTAGTAGATTCAATATTCTGAAATTAAAGGACGAAGAAACTAGCAACGTTATCAGGTTGAAGTTTCAAATAGGTTTGCTGCTTTAGCAACTTCAGACGAAGTTGAGGAAGAGTTAGATATTAATAGCGTGTGGGACAATAACCGAGATAATATAAAATTTGCAGCTGAGCAGAGCATAGGTTATCATGAAACTAAGAAAAAGAAACCATGGTTTGATGAAGATTGTTCCATTGTAGTAGATAGAAGGAAACAGCCAAAATTGAAATTCTTACAGTATCCAATTGAAGAGAATAGAGATAATTATTTCAATGGAAGACGGGAATCAAGTCGTACACTTAGGAATAAAAAGAGAGATTACTTGAACGAAAAACTGAATGAGGTAGAAACAAATAGTAAAAATAAAAACTTTAGAGGTTTATATAAGGGCATAAAGGAATTTAAAAACTGATATCAGGCAAGGGTAAACGTGATCAAGGATGAGAATGGTGACTTGCTTGCAGACTCTCATTCAATCCTGAACCGATGGAAAAACTATTTTGGGCAACTACATAGGCCAAATAGAAATTATCGCTACGAAATTCAAATACAAACTGCTGAGCCATTTATACCGGAACACACACTTTTTGAAGTCGAAAATGCGATAGAAAATCTGAAAAAGTACAACTGTACAGGTATAGATCAAATTCCAACAGAATTACCATAATTTCCCATAACTATGGTCCAAAACGCGTTATGTACTCCTTAGTCCCCCAAGAGTTCGGTGTTTCCCATTTAAGGCGCCACTGTGATGGAATTATGTTCCCCATAGATGCTTCTATCTACCATTACACGTGGCAATGATATGGATGCTTAACAAGGTCAGTGTGCATCGTTCTACTCAATGTGTGAAGACACGAAATCATTCAGTTTGTGATTATCTGTTTTATTAAGCTTCCTCTGTAGAACTGGTACGTTATAGATATATGAATGTTTGTACAATTAAACCTGGCTATGTAGTGTTTACTTTCACGTAATAATTACACTGGCAGAGGTTAAGGACTCTGCGTGAAAAATGTTTAACCTCAAGGCTAGAAGTCAGTCCTCAACTATGTACCACAATTTTCCGTGGACCATAGTTTTATTTCATTTTGAAATATTTGTTTTAATGAAATGTGAACAATTTGATTATTTACTTCTGCAAATACGGTATCTCAGTATATTCTAAAACACCATTTACCATTATAGTTAAGTAAACAAAGAAACAGGCTGTTCCAGCATCAATGGTACTACACGAATGATGGTCCGGTAAAACGAAAACTTCAGGGTTGAAGGAAAACAACCGTCCCTATGAGTGACTATGAGAGCGATGAAATTGAATTGGATACAAATTATGATTCAATTTCAGAATTACAAGAGAAGTGGAGATTCAAAGGATCGAAATAAGCCTAATGAATGTAGTTCTCAGTACGATAAATAAACATTATCAGTGAATTTATTTGCATAATATTTTTCTAAGAATGTGTTAGCTTATTCTGATACCGTACTTTTCTTCTTTGATATACACTCACCTGCAAAAATCCGGGCCAACTACATTTTCTTGAAAATTTTTTAAAATTGTAGGATTTTTTAAATAATTGTAGGTGTGCTGAGGTTCAATTAGTTATTCATTTATTCTGACATACGTAAAACTGTAATACTGAATACGTAATAGCCAACAATGATCTGAAAAGGAGATTCGTTCTCTTTTGCAATATTGTGTCTAAATTTCTCGGACTCATTTCGAGCTAAGCTGAAGATGTTTACAGACTGGTAAGCTTTGAGGCAGTATTGGAGTACTTCATTGTATACAAATTTCACTAAGTCCTACCGATTCAGCAAAAGTGGTTGCATTGTTAGAAGGTGGGAATAGTCAGTGTTATGTGGCTGCAGTTCTTGGGATTCCTCGATCGACCGTACAACGAGTGTACCATCGCTTTAGAGAGACAGGAGGTTATTCCAGGAGACCCTGTTCAGGGAGAAAACGAGTAACTTCTGCTCGTGACAACCATTTTATTGTCCTAAACACATTAAGAAATCGCCATTCCACGGCTATTGACACCAGAAGAGCCTTCCAGAAAATAAGACAAGTTAACGTGAGTGAGAGAACTGTAAGAGGACGTCTGGATGAATGTGAGCTGATTCCAGAAGACCAGCTAAAGCCCCAAAATTGCTCCAGCAACATCATGTTGAACGATTACGTTTTGCTCACAATCATGCTAATTGGAATCTGGGGGAGTGGCGACGAGTGCTCTTCACAGATGAATCGAGATTTAGTTTACAGATGGACGTGAAAGTGTGTGGAGAAGAGAAGGAGAACGTTTTTCTTCATGTTCTTTCAGTTCACGTGTCAGTTTCCAAGGTGGATCAGTAATGGTATGGGGTGGCATTTCGTATGAAGCTCACATAGAACTTGTTTTCATTAATGGAGGTGCTTTGACTGCTCCAAGATACATCGAAGAAGGTCTAATTTAACATATGGTACCATATGCCCCACTTATTGGTGAAACGTTCCTGTTAATGAATGACAATGCTCGCCCTCATGCTACAAGAATCGTGGATGAGTTCCTTCACGACGTTGGATTGAATAGGATGGCATGGCCAGCAAGAAGTCCTGATATAAACCCTATTGAACATGTGTGGAAAATGCTAGGGAAGCAAGTTAGAAGTCGCCTAACTCCTCACAGTATCTTACAGCAGCTCCGAAATGTTCTAAGTAAAGAATGGAATAGAATCGACCAGACTGACATTCAGAATCTGATCGAAGGGTTGAATCGGCGAATGGTAACAGTCATACAGTCACAGGGAAGTAACACCCGCTATTACCAACATCTGGGCGGCCACAAGATCAGTTGAATATTTGGACGAAAATTGATATAATTTGTAAGTTTTTACACCTTTTAATTTAATCCTTATTTGGCGTTGAAAATAATAGCGCAAATGATAATATCACTTTGTTGACGTCGTACAAAATGTTGTCCAATATTCTTTTCAGACGAATAATTCCATATGTAGGTGAAATTATTGGGGATCATCAGTATGGTTTTAGGCGTAATAGATCGACTATTGATAAGATTTTTTGTATTCGACAGATATTGGAGAACAAAATGGGAATATAAGGGTACAGTACATCAGTTATTCATAGATTTCAAAACGGCACATGACTCGGTTAAGAGAGAAGTCTTATTGAATTTGGTATTCCCAAGAAACTAGTTCGATTAATTAAAATGTTTCTCAGTGAAACGTACAACAGAGTCCGTAGATATGTCAGATGCTTTTCCAATTAATTACGGAATAAAGCAAGGAGATGCACTATCACATTTACTTTTTAACTTTGCTCTAGAATATGTCATTAGGAAAGTACAGGATAACAGAAAGGGCTTAGAATTGAACGGGTTACATCAGCTGCTTGTTTATCCAGATGACGTGATTATGTTAGGAGAAACTCCACAAACGATTACGAAAACACGGTAATTTTAATTGAAGCAAGTAAAAAGATATCTTTGGAAGTAAATTCCGAAAAGACAAAGTATATGATTATGTGCCGTGACCAGAATTTTGTACGAAATGGAAATATAAAAATTGGAAGTTTATCCTATGAAGAGATGAAAAAATTCAAATATATTGAAGGAACAAATATAAATGATACTCAGGACAGAATTAAATGCAGAATAAATATGGGAAATGCGTGTTATTATTCGCTTGAGAGGCTTTTATCATCCAGTCTGCTCTCAATAAATCTGAAGTAGGAATTCATTAAACAATTATATTACCCTTCCTTCTGTATGGCTGAGAAATATGGGCTCTCACTTTGAGAGAGGAACAGAAGTAAAGGGTGTTTGAGAATAATTTTCTCAGGAAAATATGTGGGGCTAAGAGGGTATGAGGACATAGGAAAATGAACAAAGTTACACATCGCATAACTGCATGCATTGTATTCTTCACGTACCATATTTAGAGACATTTGAGATGGGGAAGGCATGTAGCACTTATGGGCGAATGAAAAAAAGCATATAGAATTAATATTAATGTCCAGAAATTCATATAGATTTAATATTAATATTAATTATTTTAGAGGAGAAAAATTCGCTCCGGCGCCGGGGATCGAACCCGGGTCCTTCATTCTACATACCAATCCCTCTAAACATTGAGCCACGCCGAAGTTCAATCCACAGCACCGGATCGAATCCCTCTCCTCCGGTGTTTTTCCCTTTGTGGCCTGACTCCAATTTCGACATGTACAATATGCTGACATTTTTATATTAAGTCAACTATCATTACACAAGAAGCGCACTCAGCTGAGAGACTTGGTGGCAGTGATTCCATAGTAATATGCGTTATTGCTCGAAGAATCTACATAAAATTTAATTTTCGGTCCTACAGAATACGTTTGTTACGGTAACGGGGTTCGATCCCCGGCGCCGGAGCGGTTATTACTCCTCTGATATTAATTGTTACCGTAATAGACTTACACTGTAGGACCAAGAAATTAATATTTACGTACATGCATATAAAGTGTTAGTTGGGAGGCCGGAGGGAAAAAGACCGTTGGGTAGGCCGAGACGTAGATGGGAGGATAATATTTAAATGGATTTGAGGGAGGTGGGATATGATGATAGAGAGTGGATTAATCTTGCACAGGATAGGGACCGATGGCGGACTTATGTGAGGGCGCCAATGAACCTTCGAGGTCCTTAAAAGCCATAAGTAAGTAAATAAACATATAAAAGGAACGTTTTCTCTGGATTTTTTATAGTTACTTAGACCTCTGAAAATTGTACAGTCTGTAATTGTATGTGCTCTGAGTAAGTATTCTGAAACTGGAATTTTTAGGTTATTTCAAGTTTGAAATAACATTTGCTAAAATTTCTAGCCATTTTTTAAATTAAAAAAAATTAAGAAATAACAGTACATCAGTTATTAATAGATTTCAAAAAATCACATGACTCCGTTATGCAGAGACGTTATATATAACATTCTTATTGAATTTGGTTTTCTCAAGAAACTAGTTCGATTAATTAAAATGTGTCTCAATGAAGCTTACAGCAGAGTCGGTATAGATCAGATTATATCTGATGATTTTCCAATTCACTACGGGCTAAAGCAAGGAGATGCACTATCACCTTTACTTTTTAACTTGGCTCTAGAGTTTGCCATTAGGAAAGTTCAGGATAACAGAGAGGGTTTGTAATTGAACGGGTTACATCAGCTGCTTGTCTATGCGGATGACGTGAATATGTTAGGAGAAAATCCACAAACGATTAGGGAAAACACGAATTTACTTTAAACAAGTAAAGGGATAGGTTTGGAAGTAAATCCCGAAAAGACAAAGTATATGATTATGTCCTGTGACCAGAATATTGTACGAAATAGAAACTTAAAAATGGGAGATTTATCCTTCGAAGTGGTGAAAAAATTCAAATATCTTGGAGTAAATAAATATAAATGACACTCAGGAGGAAATTAAACTCAGAATATATATGGGAAATGCCTGTTATTATTCGGGTGAGAAGAGTTTGTCATCTAGTCTGCTGTTAAAAAATATGAAAGTTAGAATTTATAAAACAGTTACATTACCGGTTGTTCTGTATGGTTGTGAAACTTGGACTCTCAGTTTGAGAGAGGTACAGAGATTCAGGGTGTTTGAGAATAAGGTGCTTAGGAAATATTTTAGACTAAGAGGGATGAAGTTACAGGAGAATGGAAAAAGTTACACAACGCAGAGCTGCATGCATTTTATTCTTCACCGGACATAATTAGGAACATTAAATCCAGACGTTTGAGATGGGCAGGGCATGTAGCACGTATTGCCGAATTCAGAAATGCATATAGAGTGTTAGTTGAGAGGCCGGAGGGAAAAAGACCTTTGGGAAGGCCGAGACGTAGATGGGAGGATAATATTAAAATGGATTTGAGGGAGGTGGAATATGATGATAGAGAGTGAATTAATCTTGCACAGGATAGGGACTGATGGCGGGCTTATGTGAGGGCGGCAATGAACCTGCGGGTTCCTTAAAAGCCATTTGTAAGTAAGTAAGTGAGTAAGTAAGTATTAACAAATAACATCTCTACCTATGGTAAGCACCGTCACTTTTTACAATCATCATAACCAATATCACCTTGAACATCATTATCAGGAAGTGAAACTTGTTTTCCGATTAAATTGGTTTGTTGTTCCTTTACTATAGGTACGGATTTGTTTACTTGCATGTGACTAGAGTCGTGGTCAGCGGTGGAATGGGATAGTTAGGGACCACAGATTTCCGCATAGTCTCATCAAGCGTAGAATGAATAATAATAGTAATTTCTAACAATTTAGGGGAGTGGGTAGGAAAATTAATTAATCATTTCAATTCAGACTTAAAGACTGAAATATAAAGATTATTTAACCATGTGAGTTAACTAGTGATTCAGAGAATTGAAAAATGCGCGAGTTACATGATACATATTCATTGTTTTTAAATGTAAATAAATTAATCAAGAAAGCTAATATTGTAACATATAAAGGTTATAATGTTAATGCACTCACAGAAGGCGTTAAAACATTGAGTTACTTGAAGGACATAAAAAGTATTAATTGTTGTTTAGCACTTCTCACTTTGAAAGAAATAGTTATGAAACAAACATTCAATTCTTTCAATGTCAAAGTTGACGTGATTGAGGCATTACGACCTATAATGTTGAATTACCGTGAATTTACAACTACTGTATTGAAATGTGTCTGGATTCCTTCCGCGTCTGTTGAATAAATTGATTTATGAAAATTTTTATTATTATTTTGACTCCAAATGCATAGGTCTACTATAGTGTTATTGTTTTCACGCAAAAACCGCTTTCCAATTTATACAAAATTCTAGGTGTTTGATATCAATTTCCTGATTCATACACAAGACATAGATGAATACACTTATCTGGGACAACTAATGTCTTTCAAGGACAGAACAGAACAGGAAGTAAATAGAAGGATCTCCCTGTCCTGGAAGGCATTTTGGGCCCTTAAATTCATTCTGCTTGACAAAACCTTAAGCAGAAAAACTAAAATACAGGCACTGCAGACCTGTGTTCATCCTGTATTACTTTATGGGGGCCAAACATGGTCGCTAACAGGGAAACACAGGACCAAATTACAAACGTGTCAAAGGAAAATGATGCGCAAAATTATGGGCGTATCACTGAAGGAGAAAGTCCCAAATGCGACACTGTACCAACTAGCAGATACACAGGACATCACACATGCAGCCATAACATCCAAATGAAATGGGGTGGACACGTGGCCACGCTACCAGGCGACAGATGGACATACCGAGCTACCATGTGGGACCCCCGCATAGGAAGGAGACTTCAGGGCAGACCTCGGCGCAGATGGGCAGACTTCTTCAGAAAACAGGTAGGTCAACAGTTGTCCAGAGAGGCAAGAGACAGAAGAAAGTGGAAACTACTCGAGAGACATTTGTGCATAGACAGGAAGTTGTGAAAGGCAGTGAGAGAACCATTGTTAAAGGAATTCAAGTTCTTAGATTTAAATATCACGTCTAACGTGAACTAGCTCATCACGTTAGGCAAATAGAGCTTTCCCTTATTAAAGAGGCCTTTGCCCTTCATGTGACACAATAGGCTATCTTTATCTTTATCTTTATATTGCGATTATCTTTAAACCCATTAGAGACAAAACGCGAAATATAATATTTTTATCACGATTTCTCCGAAAGTAAAACAGAATACTATGATCTCTAGCCTATGATGTAAGTTATTCGTCGCAGTTGATAACGCGTCGTAAAATAACCAATTGAAAATGTTACTCGTCGACTGCAAAACAAAGCAAGTAAATAGGGAACAACGGAAGGACTCTAGAGTACAGTTAACCTGAAACCACCTGCCTCTCTACCATCGGGCAACAATTTTCGCCCCCTGATTATTACTATCTCACAATCTCTACTTTTACAATATCACTATTGTCAGCATTGTAATGAATATCGTCATCTCATATTGTGCATTAATTTTTCGAAACCTGTCTCGACTACAGAATCTTCTCTTCTTACAGTTTCCAATATAGTCTGGTAAGATACTATTGTATTGCATTGTATTTATTAACATTCTATGCTATTCATACATTGCTTCACAGCTAGAGTATGGAACAAGTCAAAAAACTTAATAATATTATAAAGTCTTAATTTATAGTCACAGTCTAGATGAAATATTTACAGAAGAGATTTACAATATAGTCTACTAGTACAACACAAAGTTTTAGTATCAATTTCATGAAGCGTTATTGAATGCCATGAATTCACTTACAGAATAGAAGGCGTGAGAAATTAGGTACTTCTTTAATTTGGCCCTAAATAATCTTATGATTTGAGTTCCATTTTTTATATCGATAGGGAGGCTATTAAAAATTTTTGCTGTCATATACCGCACTCCTTTTTGATAGCATAATGGACGTGCCGATGGGGTATGAAAGTCATTTTTGACGTGTATTTATGCTATGAACTGTTGAATTAGTGACAAAGTTTTCACGATTACATAAGAGGAAGATTATTAATGGAAATATATACTGACAAGCCAGGGGCATTATTTGTAGTTTTTTGAAAATGGTCCTACAAGATTCCCCAGATTTGGCACCTACAGTACTATTATTCCAACTACTCTTTACACTAGCCGTAAGGCGAATGTCATGTAATTTATAAAGAATCGTTGAACTCATATCTCCAAAATACCATCTCACTATCACCAATTTCATCGAAGCTAAATAACCTAATCTAGTAGTTGATAGAATGGTTTAAAATAACCGACTAAAATATTTAAGGTACCTTTCGTGGTTCATCCTATTCTTGTCAAATCTGTAGTGGCACTACTAGGTTTAGATATTACTTTTTAACAGGATATTTACATTGTTTTTTCTTCATATTTTTTATCCGCGGTTTTGTTCTTTTTCAGAATTAACATTTTGTTACAAAAAGAGTGTGTATTATTTTTGTATAGTTACAGGACCCTTAAATTTTATTGGCCATGACTCTAGGAATACACCCATAGATGTCACTAGTGTCGTGAAGCGTAGGCCCCTTAGTTCGTCAGAAACTATTCAGAGTGCACTACAGGCGGTGGCTGCACATGGCATTACACTAGTCATGAATGACGATAGAGAATTATTTGAATGTCACAGGGGAATTGGAGTATCTCGATAAAATCCCTGTATAGCCTGCACCGCAGGCTTACCCATCACAAATTATAAATTTAGGGTACAGCGGGATTTAAACGCAATGTCTCTTGGTTATACCCTCAGTACTGAGCCCTTGTAGCGGCTTTTGTTACAAATATTATTCCTTTTTATTTGTTTTCTTTGATCAGTATTCGTTATAATAATGTAAATTGAGGCAGAATTTGAATTTATATATTAATTTTATTAATGATTGTACTTAAATACAATAATGACTTTACTTGACTTCAGCAAAGCCTTCAATTCTGTAGACATTGAATTATTAATGGGCGGCCGGGTAGCTTAGTTGGTAGAGCAGCTGGCTACGGACTGGAAGGTCCGGGGTTCGATCCCAGGTGGTGACAGGATTTTTTCTCGTTGCCAAACTTTCAGAACGGCCCCGAGGTTCACTCAGCTTCCTATAAAATTGAGTACCGGGTCTTTCCCGGGGGTAAAAGGCGGTCAGAGCGTGGTGCCGACCACACCACCTCATTCTAGTGCCGAGGTCATGGAAAGCATGGGGCTCTACCTCTATGCCCCCCAAGTGCCTCCATGGCATGTTACGGGGATACCTTTACCTTTACCTTTTTTTTGAATTATTAATATGTAAACTTAGAAGACTACACCTAGAAGAGCACGTTGTCCTGTAGTTTGCCTCGTACCTTAATGGCCGCCAAAAAAGTGTGATAGCTGGAAATCGTTCTTCCTTTTGGCAGGCCGTGAGGTCAGGGATCCCACAGGGATCAGTTTTTGGCCCTTTACTATTTACAATTTATATCAACGACATATTAGAATCTCTAAAGTACTGCCGACACCATCTCTGTGCAGAAGATCTTCAAATATACGTAAAATTCCACCCTGGCGAAATAAATGATGCAATAACTAAAATTAATGGCGATCTTGACTCAATCTGGACATGGACACGGAAATTCCGACTTAAACTAAATCCAGAAAAATCACAGTCAATCATTGTGGGCCATTCACGTTTCTTAAGCACTATTACCTTACCAAATTTGTCCCCGATTAAAATATACGGCACCGAAATTCCGTTCAGTGAATCTGTAAAGAATCTAGGTATTTATATGGATAAAAGTTTAAATTGGAACATTCAAGTTACAGAAACCTGCAAAAAAGTATTCTCATTAATCCACTCGTTTAGCCGATTGAAGAATTTTCTACCCTTTTCTGTAAAAAAAAAAAAAAAAAAAAAAAAACAATATTAGTGCAAACACTCGTGATGCCCCAATTCGATTACTGTGATATTCTGCTTACTGACCTAAGCGTTACTTCGGCGCAGAGACTACAACGTGTTCATAATATGTGCGTCCGTTTCGTCTGCAATATTCGCCGGGCTGATCACGTAACACCATCCCTCGAAATGTTATCCTGGCTCAGTCTAGAAGATTGTAGAAAAATCCACTGTCTTTCCCTTCTCTTTCACATATAGCATTTCTCCACTCCTGTCTATCTTGCGTCCCGTTTTCAAAATTTATCCACCCATCATAACCTACACACACGATCACAACACTCCTCAACATTATCCATTCCCTCCCACCGAACATCCACATATTCATCTTCTTCCCACAGAACATCCTCATATTCATCTTCTTTCACTGTGGCTGTTCCTCGGCTTTGCAATTCCCTACCGAGTAATGTCAGGGACTGTGAGACATCAAACCAATTTAAGAATAGACTAACGAAATATCTTTTCAACAATTCTTGTTAACAATAATAGCTGTTTCAGGTTTCTCAATATTTAATGTTTATATAGGCTATATCACAGAATAAAAATTTAATTTAGCCTATAACATTATTATTATTATTATTGTTACTACTGTTATTATTATTATTATTATTATTATTTTCACTATTATTATCACTATTTCTTAATAATGTTTATTATTGTCACACTAACATTACTTATCCAACTTTCATTATTTACTTTTATATTGTTTATGGTCTAGATATTAATGTAATAACTATGTAACCAATTGTATTTAATTATAATTAGAGTCTGGCTGGGCGAAAGAGAAGGCCTAGTGGCCTTAGCTGTGCTTGATTAAATAAATAAATTATTATTTTTATTATTATTACTATTATTATTATTATTATTATTATTATTATTATTATTATTATTAAATTCTAATTTGAGGAAGCGTTAATTTTTCTGTAACTAATGTATTTCATTGCATCTCAGCAGCAATATCCTCCCACGGATCCACCTTATACTACTTTCAAGAACAATGTTTGCATACACATAAAAATAAAAGTAGTGCACTACTCCTTTATTCACTCACCAACAAGAACGGACTCCGAGCTTCTCCTTGACCGTAGCACTTCACAGAACGTACTGATTTGCTTCGTTATCAAACTCAGCCTATAAAACCACTATAAAAGTGCAACTCGTCTAACCACTAGATTACCAACACTATGATCTTATTCCCTGTCCACGTGACTTATGACAGCATATTTAGTCTAAGTCTGATACCTAAGTGTTACCTCATACGCTGTTGATCGAATGAAGTTTCTTTATCACATCTCTGTAACCTAGGTTATGATCTAGATATTTTCTCCCTATAATTAAAAACTATTTTTTTAGTTATTTATTCAACTTTTTGTAATTATGGAATTAATATGTTTTTTTTCAGTTAAATATCAAATTTACACGCTACGCTTCTAAAGAACTTTGTGAATTGCTTATTCACTTACAGCAGTAGAGAAAGACTTGCCTGTACTTCTTCTGAAGATGGAGATAATGTTTCAAACGTCATGAATTATTTATTAACAGTAATGAAAAAAGTGCTTTCTCTACCTTTTCTGAAGACAGAGCCAATCTTTGAAATATGAATTCCTTATTTTATTAACAGTGTTTGAAAAAGTGCAATCTATACTCTTTATCACCCACACTATTTAATTTATATATAGACAATGTCACAAGAGAATCATAATCTTGTTTATTTCGTTTGTTACTATTATTAGGGACTTGTTCATTGTGGCACTTATGCATTACAATAAGAGCATTTCAAATGTGTAAAAATATCATTAAAAAATGGACTTGGGCCACTCTAGCTCTCAGGTACAGATATTATGTTGTTCTGCTGCTTCTTTCTAATTCAATTCAGTTCAATTTCTTAAGCCATTAAACATACAGTGATAGGATTCGTCACAATACAGAAGGGAGGAAAAAAAGCCTACAGCTTGGACTTCTGAAGAAAAAAAAGAAACTTCTACATTACGACTGACGATATGACCCTTGGAATGAGGCATGTAATTCTGTCTTCATCTTTAATAAATGAATATGAATGCCAGGGCATTATAACATTCGCAATCGAACACAAAAATCACACTGAGACAAAATCGCTATTATGTATCATAGCGATTTTTCCGGAGCTGTCACAGTTCGGAGCTGTGACGGTAAAAAACTGTCACACCCACCTCTGGTAGTAATGACTATCAGCAATTCTATGCCATTTTTTTCCAGCATTACATCACAGATTATTCCACTATTTTTACAGTTTGATTCGATATAATAATTATAGTACAGAGCTATTATTATCAAAGGTCCCAGAAAAGAGCAGCCGACCGGCCGGCCGCATTCTGCGCATTTTCCGCCGAGCGCGTAACCATTTCTCCGGCTTTTCTCTAATATATAACAGTAATAATTCGTGGCGCTACAGCCCACGAAGAGCCAAGACCGACCAGCCGGCTGCTGGGCTCACGGCCACATGCCGAAGGAGAGGTGAACGATCATCCAGCCAAATTATACCACTACTAACAATAAATGTTCACTAATTTGGACTTACCATGCTCACAGTCATTGCTGAAAATGGCTCCCATTTGCCGCCAAACACAACTGACATCTTCTGGTGAATGAATGAACAGCACTGTGAAGTTCAACATCATTTATAGCTTGAATTTCTTCTCTTTTTTTTATTTTAGTAGGTTATTTTACGACGCTTGATCGACATCTAAAGTTATTTAGAGTCTGAATGTGATGCGGGTGATAATGCTGGTCCGGGGTCCAGCACCGAAAGTTACCCAGCATTTACTCATATTGGGTTGAGGGAAAACCCCGGGAAAAACCTCAACCAGGTAACTTGCCCCGACCGGGAATCGAACCCGGGCCATCTGGTTTTTCGAGCAGACTCGCTGACCGTTACTCCACAGGTGTGGACATTTCTTCTCGTATATAGTTTTTAGTTCATCTATAGAATGAGCATTTTTCGTATAAACCTAACTTTTAATGCTCCCCATAAATAACAGTCACAGGGTGTTATATCTGGACTTCGTGGAGGCCACAAATTATTACTGATTAGTCTCGTACCGAAAATACGCCTCAATTCCCTCATCGACAAGGCAGCTGTATGACCAGTGGCGGAATCTTGTTGGAAATGAACTGACAATCGTTCCGCGTAATAACACTACGTTTTCTGCTTGATTTTCGATTCTTTACAGAACCTGTTTCTTTAAATTTTTTAGCGAGTCATCTAATTGTTTTGGCAGAAGGCACAGGTTTGTTTGGAAACTTTATTCGAAATTTCGTCCTGTTTTCGCACACGACCTTCTGCCTTTTATGTACGTATTGTACATATACACACGTGATACAATGCGAATTTGTTGCTAGGCATTACCTAAATAAACAATAATTACTAAATTTAATACACTAACGTTGTACACTTGAAGAATAGAGAGTTTCACTACAAGATTTCTGAGCACATTGAATGCCATATGGCTACTGGAAGTCGATTGGTCGGGAGAAACGGTTACGCGCGCGTCGGAAATCACGCAGGGCGTGACCGGCTGGCCGATATTTTCTGGGACCTTTGATAGTAATATCTCTGTAGAATGTCAATAATTCGGACTAAATAGGGATATCCAATCTAAAAAATAGTAAAAGTCCAAATTATAAGAATATACACGAACAGAATAATTATATTTCTACTATTCAATCTATGTCACTTTGAACTATAAATATTTTCCATAGTGCATATTGCAAAGGTAGACTTCATACTCATTTCCGGCATTCCTTATCAATTAACTATTACTTACTGTGAATGGACTGTTTCCAAGCCTTTTTACCCTGACTTTCTTATATTTCATCACAATTTATTTACCATAATGTTCACTAGGCTACATTTATTACAATATTTCTGCTTGTTTGATGTCACAGACAATACGTAAAACTGGCCTTTGCGTAACGGGGTAATTTTAAAAAAGTAGGCTAAGCAATATTTTCTAGGTCCCTGAGCCAAATAACGCCATGTATACCTTTAACGCCACCCTATTAATTTTTGTTAACGACACAAGTTTTCGGTAGTGCACTACTGTAGCCTGCATTCGCTTGCAATCTAGTGATGAAATGAGTTACTAGCTGTCCGCTGACATTTACGAGTGATATGATATTCCATCATTTTCCTGTTGTTTGTTGATAGTGAATGGCTGTTCTTATATCAAGGTAAGAGGCAATATTTTATTTTGTGTGTTGGGCAAATAATAACTATATTAAACTATATATTTTCGTGATCCTTAAACATTCTTCTATGTATAGAAAGTATTTACTATCTATAAAATTTGAAAATGTTAGAGAAACAGGCGTGTCATGTTATCAAGTACTCAGTAGCGCTTTAACGCCATGTGGCATTAAAGGTCTACAGACAAAATTTTAGGTTATGTTAGTACTAAGGCTGACAGTATAACATCAGCAGACTTTTCTGGCTAGGAGAGGTGCAAGAAAGGGCATCTGGTTGCATCTGAACTCGCAGAAAATGTCACAATAAATTTATTGTTACATGCGCTAATGCTCTTTGTACATGTATGGTTATTTTCAAAAGCCAGCGTTTGTAGCCGGAGTGGGAGACAGATATGCCTCTTGCAACAGAGACTGTCATGAGTGGCAAGGGCTCTATGATAACCGCTGTATTCGTCCATTGGCTTGATCGTTTCGCCCGATATAAGGTGGCAAGAGAGGTGATGTTGATATTTGATGAAACATCATCTCATCTGGACGCAAACATTACAAGTGCCACTGATAATTACGGAATCACACTGTATTGCCTTTCCAGTAATACAACACATGAGCTGAAACCCATGGATAAAGTGCAAGCACTAGTTGGATGTGTTTCATATGTGAAGAAGATCGCGTTGAGAACATGTCATTATGTTCATATTGTGCGAGGTATTTACAAGATAAGTGTGAAAACACCAGGAAAATCACTAAGCTTTCAACTTACAAATGTTCAGAATGTACAGTGATGATATTTGTTCAATTGCATATCGAACTCTTAATTTTTTTAATTTTACATAACTTAATTTTTTTGTTTTACTTATTGGTAAACATTCATATTAAACAAAGGTAAATGCTTTTGTGTTTAATAACTTTCTAATGTGTCACATTGTCTCTTTTTTTTAAAGTAAGGAGTCACTGGAAAACATATTTTCCTAATCCATCTGGTGTTTCAGATTCAGATAAAGAATCTTTCATTAGTATTGAGTGATTTTGTATCTTTTATTAATAGAAACCAAATTTAGTTTCTTAGTTCAATTTGTGTTGCTTAGGAAAAATTATTCATTAATAATTATAAGTGTATAGGTTACTAGAAAATAGGTGGCGTTAATTGGACAACCTGTTCCTAATAACGCCAGTTTACAAAGTTTTCCTATTTGAGTTCTAATTCTTGTTCGGTATATAATATATCCATTTTCATTGTGCTATTTTGTAAAGATAAGATTACAGTTTCTATTTCATAATTTTCGTGTTTGCACATAACTTATTTCCAGAGCAAAAGTGACTGAAGTGTTAGGGTGGCGTTATTTGGTACGTGTACCTTATTGCTACATACACATGTGGATACCTACATATTTCCCCCTCCACAAAACACAAATTTCGGTATTTTCCAAATTAAAGCTTTCTCAAATCGGAGCATTGGCTTTCACACTTAGACTTCGGTACTTTGGGGCGAGTTTACTTGAGTGTCTATCATACAGTACAAGGGTTCGGATCCTTTCTCTTGTGAAGACAGCGGCGTCTCACTCGATGTGCAGATTTTTAATATCTTAGGTGGCCCTATTCTATTGCTGCGTTCATGCTTCTCCTTCCCCTTTGTGTGCTAACTATCAGATTACGTCCATTTACGGCTTTCCCCTTCAAAATCAACTAGCCTAATGTTGTTTCAAGGGAAGACGAAAATCGGAGTGAGACAAGTGGCGAATCGCTTTGGAGCTCACATGTACGGTTAACACTTCTTTTCGACTCAAATTTATTTTGTAAGGACGCGTTTCCGAGTAAAACTTAACTGTTCCTTCTATCATTTCCCTATTCTGTGAACTACAATGAACTATATAATATGCATCTATTAGTATTTGTAGTACAAGGAAATACAAAATGACATGTTAAATTATACATCCACAAAAATCTAATAAAACATGTCTGTTCTTCATTATATATTTATTTCAACTGTCACCTTGATTACAAGAAAACTAGAATGAGAAAGTATTGTGCAGATTAAAGGCGGTAATAGAGTAATAGAATGCATTAAAATAAACAAAAAAGTCTATTATGCGTTTTGTTATTAAGTGAACTGTTAATTAGAAAATGAGGCTGAAAATCTACGTACTTTGGTAACATCACATCACTGTCGTCCTAAAAATATACACGAATTCACGTCTAAGGAGGAACATTCCGTCCCTTAGTGCAGCACAATTTTATTGTTAGTTTTCCTAACTATGGAAATAACGATACGAGTTTATTTTATTTGCAAAAAAAAAAAAAAAAAACCCTGACCACTTCATTGAAACACTACAAGGGGATGAATCATTTCTTATCAGTTTCTCTAATGAAAAGAGTAAAAATCATAATCGTATTGATAAAACTTTTTGAGTGAAATAGTGAAATGGTGTTCACCAATTCGAAATCCAAGAGAAAAGAAGTTAAACCTGGCAACAAATGAATTCCTTCTACTCTATAGGAAGCAAATTGTGAAAAAGATTGCAGGTACACGGATTCGCCTCCACTCTGGTAAGCCAGGACAGTGGTAAATCTTCTATTTTCAATGATCGGTTTACGGTACATTACACTAACAACAATGGGCATGCCAGTAGTGTTAATTACTTTCATCTGATTGAAAATTCTGTCAGTGACTTTATTACATCCGTACGACCTGGGACACATAAGCGTTCATTTTTACGGATGTTATAATGTACAGTAGTGGCAAAAAAACCGGACCGTCACTTGTAGCTGACACAAAAGAATCCTGTGCTGTGTATTGTGTCAAACTCTGGTAATTTCAATGTGGATAGTAAAGCCAGAGGTATGTACTGCTATTTAATGTAAAAATACGCAGTTATCCTTGCCAAATAGAGGTAGAAATGTAATATTGATGCCAGATGAAAATAAAACTCTGAAAGGTATTTTCGTCTGTATGTTTGAGGCACTGAAGGAAACATAATACGGCAAGAACCGAACAAATGCATTAAATTTCATTGTTACTATTATTTATACAAGATGAATTTGTTTTGTGACTAGCAAAATTTGAATCTGTGATTCTGAAATCAGCTACAAGGGTCGGTCCGGTTTTTTTGCCACTACTGTACGTCGCAACGTGCGTTACAGCTTACTCAGACACTACATGAAACGAGACACACGGCTAACGTCAGTTGAATTTAACGTGTTGCAACGTCCGTCACATTTTTGACTTGCGTATTCACGATATAATGTACGTTGTGAGCTTATACACACATTGCAGCATTTCCCTATTCGTACTGGAACAAGACACACGACCGTAGCTTGACGTCCATTGCTAGGATAGACTGATGTCGATTTTGTATTATTAGCCTATAGTGTGTGTTGAAGTGCAAGATAGATGAAGAAACATTACTAAATAATTCAGAAAAGACTAATGTTGTGGGATGCGCCCTTAGACGAATAACAAAATGCAAAAATAAGAAAAATGTAGCAAAGAAAGATGCGGAACAAATGAAATTAGATAAGTAAATACACTTTGTAGGCCTACAGTATGCTACAGTATCATATGTGTTTTTATGAATACTAGAATCCTTTATTACAAACAGGAGTTTATCAAACGAAATTTTATACATTTGGAAATAAACGCGCCACGGTGGTCTAGTGGCAAGACCGCTGAACTTATAATCCTCTGGACCCAGGATCGATCCTCGGTGTATCCCCGATTTACAACTTGTGTTGGGTAACTCCGTAATCAAGGTAGCACACAAGGATTTTCTCTATGAGCTCCGGTTGCCCTGTGGTATCTCAACAAATCTCTATCATCATCTCATCTCATCTTATATCATTGCGAGTGCAGAGTAGACAAATCTCCTATGGTGCACAATGGGCAACGACTCCGTCGGATAATTGGTCTATATAACATTTTTCTTTCTGGTAGCAACTTGCAATTGAAGATATTCTACAAAAGCTTCAATTTCCATGTTGGGACTCATGATGATATGTCAGAAAACAATGCGCTCGTGAGCCATTCCACGTCAAATCGCACAAAATTATACAATTTTGACCTTCATATTTCTGATTGCGTTTATATTATTTTTACAAACTCTATGGGTCTAATAAACCAACAAGTGTATTTTTATTTCCTCCTAAGTCCACAAGTTTTTAAAATATTACATTTCTAAATCCGTTAAAAATGTCGCACGATGCAACATTTAAAGCGTCATATTTCTGACGATATTTATGTTAAAATTTTTTTGAAAAATGCATTTAAAAGCTTAAAGTACTGTCTTTTATTAAATATTTACTAACTAATTTTAATATAATTATTACAATTATTTTTTATAATTCAATTTTTAAAGTTATATATCAATGTGAAATAGCCCTATTAAAAATCTGAAAAAATTCTTACTAGGTGCACTGAAATTTTCTTAATAATTTCAGAAAAAATCAGAATGGGATCTCCAACAGTTTAATGGAAATTTAATTACTTACGACACAATGTGTAGCGGTCGGTGCAGCAGTAGTGGACGGGAAGCGTTAAAGCGCGCTGGGAGGTTTATCGGCGCTGGATGATTGACTGAACGTTGCAACATTACACTCAGTACGGATCAAGTCAATCGAGGAAACGCTGCTAATTTACTTATTATGATATCTTCAAATATTTGTACATTATGCTTTTTAAATGTTTCTTTTCATTCACACTTTAAATTTTCTTTCGCCTACCTTCTTTCTTGAAAGAAAATTGTTTTACTAAATCTTCAGTTTTTGACAACGGAATGAAAGAATGTAATTTTAATGTACCAGTTATTCGTTTTAGATTATGGTATCTGGCATGCAAATTTTCAGTGTGGTTTTTGTGCTTATTCAATGGACAAAATATAAATGACACGTTAGAAATGTTTTTTTGTGACCAATCAAACAGTTCTTTTTGGTGTTGTTATAGGATCTTGTACAGGCTGGCTTTCGTGGCAAGTCTTTTAACAGTTTCTCCAATGCCATAACATGGACCTTTACCATGCGACGTTGCAAAGAAGTGTCATTCAACACTAATTCCATAATCGTCCTCATGTAAGCAATTATTTTAATTTTTTTTTATTATGAACTTGTTCCATTGGAAAAGTAGATGGTATTTTTCATATCCTTGAATTCTTGCTTCAAGAAATTGATTGCTTCGGATTGAAAAAAGTGAAAGGGATCGGTGTCATGTTTCATGGTTTCTGAGATGACAATACTTTTGTGACGAATTTCTATATCTTCTTTGAACTATACCACGAAAGGATGCATTGTGGCTTGGCATATGTTCCAATGCACACCTTGTATTGAATCTTGTATTACAAATGAATAATTTTCAGAAAAGTCTGCAATAACTATGTAATTTTCAGGTTGTACATTTCTTTGCATTCCGTCAAAAATAAAATATGGCTGACTTTTAAAGGGATGACGATGCATCTTCTACATGAAAAACTTTACATGCTAGGGAGCCTTTTACTTTTTGAAACGTTTCACGGGGGTATCGTTTTTGTTGTACCGTAAAGCGGGGTGACTTTGAACGCCGAGGTGACTTTGAACAGTAATTTAGCGCCCTTCTAAATTAAATGCTGTACCCTATTGCAAAAAAACTGAACTAATTTAATGACAACTTAAACAGTTTTTTCGCAATTGGCTACAGCATTTAATTTAGAAAGGAGCTAAATTACTGTTCAAAGTCACCTCAGCGTTCAAAGTCACCCCACTTTACGGTAGCTGTCATTTCTTGATAGGGGATTCTGTTGACATCAAACTCTTGTTTAATTCCTCAATATTAGTGATGTCTAGCACTGTATACATAGAACTGCTAGAAGAAGAACTGGGTTAATCACTTTCTCTGTCCGCACTTTCATTTGATTCATGTTTATTAATTTCACAAGAACTACCGACTTCACATATAATTTTATCTGACCTATCCGGAAATTGATTGATTTTTACGGAATGAATCACATATTTGCACATTCAAAGACTCCTTTACATTGAGCTTCATCAATTAGTCGCGACTTACGCGTCTTAGTGTACTTTTCTTTTTAAAAGCGTGATAAAGATACGTATTCCTCGGTGCAACTATTGCGATGATCGTTCAACGATTATTGTTGAAGGATGAAACGTTGAACGATAATCGTTGGTTACCATTTTGCTCGGAGCGTCTACGATTGTTGATTTTTCACTAGTCGCGTGTTTTCATTCGCAATCGCATCGTTCTAAAGTAGCCGTGGCGAAAATGTGATCGTGCGCCGAGCCACTATGTAACCTGCAACGTGCGTAGTACCTATGGAAGGAGGCGGACACCCGAAGGGGAAGTGAAGCAACAGTCTTGAGTTATTAACGGATTTTCATTTTCCTTACGTCAAGCACTTAAATATAATTTTATACAGTACAAGGCTACAATAGTAATATGCGATACAAGAGCGGTATGTTGAAGTTTTCATGTTCGAGGAAAAGTTTGAAAAAGCGAAACGTAATTGAGTTTTTTTAATTTCCGAGAATTGAAAGAAAACATACCGCTCGTGTATCGTACATTATTTTGTGCGAAGATCGTTTATTACATACTTGAAAGAGGAATTTCTAATTAGTTGCAATGAAATCTCCATCTTGGTTTCTGTTCAATGACGGAAAATTTGCAAAACAAAAGTATCTATCTTCAACATTGCTGCTTTAAAATGTTTTCTTGTTTACTATACTCCAGCAGGCCGTGATATACGTCTGTCTTTTTTCCCCCCAGTCTATAAATGCGAACTTAAAACAAACGGTAAGGTTATGTAATGATTTATTTTTCATTTTAATATTTTAACAATATTATTTATATAACATATTGCAGTAATAACATCGGCAAGTTGATTTGTTAATTTTTTCACGGCTTCCTTAATGTTACTTGCATCACGAATGCAGTAACTTTAGTGGAGTTGTAGAGTTTACTTAATTTTTGCAAATATTTAAAAACAATAATTAACAGTGTAATTTAGGTGAAATTGCAGTGGTAAGTTTCCAATTTATAATTATTACTATATTGAACGTCTCTAAAAATAATATGTTAAAAGCCTAAAGCAGTAAAATCAATGTCACTTAAGCGGTAAGAAGAGGGAAATTGTTATGTGTGTTAGGTTGGGAATACTGAATGTGGAATTTTAGACTTTCCGCGGATTGGTTTTATGCGGAAACCAAGCAAATACGCACGATCTCGCACAAACTAATGTTAGTACGTGTAACGAAGAAAGAAACAAATAAGAAAACATAGGAAACATTATCACAACCTAAAATTAAATGTCTTCAGAATATGTCTCTGCGACAGAGCTTCAAAATCAGGAATTATATCACTTACTGCCAGTCGTAGTTGATCACGAAGGTATTTGCACAGTCTACTATATACAGTCGCGAAGCTCAATATGTACTAAAAATGCAAACATGGGTAGTTGCCCGCCTCTAGGTTCGCTACTATCGCCTCATCATCGCAGATCTCTCTCCTAGTAGACGACAAAATATGTTACACTTTTGTTGTGTTCTTTTGGAAAAATTAACACCTTCCTTCCATTATTGAAATATTAAATGCATAAAGTTAATTTATTATTTTAATGAAGTATATTAAATTCCACCATAAACTCGAAGATACCTGCAAGAAATAGGTTAATATTATTTTTGCTTGTGCAAAACGAACTGAAATTTACTATACTCGCTTCACTCATTCAAGATTATTATAGCGATAATTAACTATGAAACCAATAAATATTAATTTGCATTTCCCTTTACAACAATAATAATGGAAATATGAATTAATGGAGTAACTTACATGTACCGGTACTTGTAGTGGTAGGCTTACGTAGTTAACAAAGTGGGATGAAGTTAAGCAATAATAATCACACCAGAATTGGAAATAAAACGTGATCAATAAATTTTATTGTAACAGACTTTTTCCACGTCTCTAGTAAAGTAACAAATAAAAATAACAAAATTAACAGCTATAATTAAAAACATATCCTTTGAAAAAAAAAAAAGTAGGCCTAAGCAATAATAATCCCACCAGAATTGAAAATAAAACGTGATCAATAAATTTTATTAAAACAAACTTAATTTTTCTACGTCTCTAGTAAAATATTATTATTCCAATTAATATATTTTCATTATAACCAATAACGAACATTTCACAAGCATCAATGTGAAATACGCAACGAGCTAGCACTCGATGGAAATACGACACAGTCCAAAGTCGACCGCGGACAGTCTATTGTTTCTAGTTGCTAACCGCTTGGAGCACTTTATCACGAGATTTGCAAAAAATCGCCTCAAGCTTCGCGACTGTATATAGTAGACTGTGGTATTTGTCTGTCAGTCGTGATCTAAATTTGGTTTTTACTACTGACGATTATATTCAAACCTTTCCTGAACGACTATTCAAGACGTACGATCGTCGTTAACGACTCTACCGGCAGTCGCTCGAAGGAAAACAGCTCCATAGGAAATACAAAGAAATAGTGCTCAACGAATATCGTTGCACGATCATCGTTGAACGATAATCGCAATAGTTGCACCGAGGAAAACGTACCTTTAGGAAGGTAAATAGATTTAAACACTTGTTATATATTACGCCATCTTTACCATCACTCATGTTGTATAGAAGTCATGTCACTCCGTGAAATTCAAACCAAAATCTGATTATTTTTCTCTTCTATATATTGTCTCCTGCCGTCTGTTTACTGCCATAATGTTTACTGCCTTACACAGCCTTGCTATAATCAAACACTTGGCTATATTACAGTATAAACATACAGAACTGTGAAGGGCGTCCCCTCTTAGCTGAGCTGACAATAATAAAATAACTTTAGGTAAGATACTTACTGTTACTTAAGGTATTAATCATTTGATGATTAGTATGGTGACATCAGATGCAACTGGGGATTTCGTGAAACTTTCCCCGGGCAGCCTTCTAGCCTATGGCTGCAAGCAGTTCATTAGCTGGGAATCGCGAGCGCGTGCATGCCTCCGGGAAATAAATTGTTACAAATGTATGGGTGCCGATCCTTATTTATAAATGCAGTAGTTTGCAGATAGCTAATGCATCAGTGAACAAGTCTATATATATATATATATATATATATATATATATATTTTTTCAGATTTTTAACTTGGCTATTTAATATAGTAATTTTGCTTTGAAAAAGAAATTATTAAAAAAATAGGCCAAATTTTAAATTTATTTGTGATAGCCTAAAGCAATAAAAACTGTTGTATTTAGTCTTTCAAATGCGCCAAACCGCAAATCTCAATTATATGTAGACACAAAGTTCCAAGTGAGTTTATGTAACAGTGCGCGCATAATTTGCGTAACTTCAAATAGTCATAACTACACAAATAATTAATAATTGTGAAAATGAAAGAATACGGGTCTCCTTATTTGATGTCTGGAATTCATGAGAAAAAATCGACCATTTCCGAGAAGATCGTGTTTTATTGCTGTGCGGTTTGACGTGGAATGACTCTCGTGTGAAATGGTATTCAACGTGCGCTAATTCTAGCGTTCGTTGAAATGTTCGTCACCTTAACGCTCATGTGTCGCCGGCCTAAAATCCAGCGTTTATCCTGATCACATGCATGTTTTCCAAAACATACGTTAACAACCATCTTGTAATTTTCCTTAATAAAGCCTGGTTCAGACGGTGCGTGTTTCTGTGATGGATTCCAAGGTGGCTAGCAGGCTGGGTGCCGTGGTGGCTGCGGTGCTGGGTTCCGTGGTGGCTGCGGTGATGGGTTTCGTTCACACGGAGCGAGCTGCCTTGCATGCTGGATCCAAAGAGTTTGAAGTATTACAAACTCTTTGGCTGGATCCCAGTTTGGAAGTTGGAGATTCTGGCGCGGTACGATTTGTAAACATCAAATATGGAAGCTGTATGTGAAGCTGTACGAAGAAGACGTTTAGTAGCCTTTGCTGTTTTGCTAGCTTTGAATGCTGAGGAGATGGATCAAATTAAAAAGAGTAGAATGTGGAGCCGAAAATGGTTACTGCGTAGAAATACGGGCCAAGATGTCTTAACAATGCTGTTTGTATAGCATATAAACATGTTTCTTCTCTGTACGCCTCAATTAAAGTTCTGACTTGATCTTCGGTCCAACCGTAGGAATTCATAATCAAAATTTTCTACTTGCTCTCTTAAGGGGAGAGAATGGTATTTTTCAAAACTTTTTTCCTATTTGGTGTAAATTATGATTTTTTTGTATGTAAAGAGCTCATACCTACTTTTTTCCTATTTGGTGTAAGTTATTAATTTTTTGTATGTAGACAGCTCTGAGCTGTGGCAACTCAGCCAAATAAAAATTAAAAAAAAAATTATTTGGGGGCCCAAATTTGAAAAAAAAAAAAATATTTACCCAATGCAGGATTGTACTAAAACCGATATATCTAAACCGTTTTTAAAGATAGATTCAAACAGATTTTGCAATGTATTTGCAAATGTATATTCTACAAACTGTCTGTAACAGAATTTAGATATTACTCCCTACGTTGGTAAAATAAACAATTAAAATTTAATAACAATTTTCTGATTTCGTTTCTTGCAAACAAACGCACGTATTTTTAAAATGAAATCAATTAACAAAATTCTGTTACAGAGAAAAGTTTCCTAATAGTCTAAAGAATGTGTGTTCTAAATATCATGCATGTATCTTTAATAGTTCAGAAATTAGGCTATATTCATTTTGTCTGGCAATGTAGCAAAAAAAAAAATGAAGTTACTGGAAACCAATAAAAGCGGGCGTGTGATTTAAAAATCCATAGCGCAGGAAGTTTAAAAATGACGTCTCAACATCCGATAAGGGCACAAATAGCCACAAAATGTTATGCAATGTATTCCACACATATCAAAGGATATTTTAAAGAAAAAAAAACAATTTTTTGAAAATTTAATTTGCCGGAAACAACAATAAAAGTGGGCGAATGATTTAAAAATCCATTATGCAGGAAGTTTAAAAAATGACGATCCACACATATCACAGAGTATTTTAAAGAATTTTTTTTTTTTTTTAATTTAGTAATTTTTCATCAAAAATACCATCATCTTCCCTTAAAATAGTAGCTTCTGCAACCTTCCCGAGGTTGATCCACACTGTTTTTTTCTCGTTCCCAAGGTCCCAGAACAGTCTAGATAAAACATGAAGCGATGAGAGTGGAGGACAGCCAATATTTTTGTAACAAAAGTGAAACAAACACGGCAGACCTTCTTCTGCAGAGCGAACATCGACGAATTGTGAACTGCGTCAAACTCGACTAAATTGAATCGAACATAGTGCCTATAATACTTAAATCATCCTTATAGTCACACAAATTTGAAGAATATTTTTTATCTTCAGTTTCATCAGTTATTGCACCTATAATTCTATCAACTATAAACTTCTGTTCTTCAATGAGATTAATATACATATTATGAACACAAAGAACAGCCTCTCCTCTGTCATTGCATGCATTGCAAGTATGTTTCTCATATTTCGAAATATTCGGGCTGGTCTTGCTGTAAGACATTATGCACCACACTATTAATCCGTCAGAAGTTTAAATAATTGTCTGTTCGACCGTTATATGAATTTGCAGCACATCTGTTCTCAAAACGTTGTCGATCTCTCACATTTCGATATGGATTATACACCACACTTTTTAAAAAATGCCAAAAAACAGATAGAATAGACTTCGTAGGAGTACAAGAGGTTAGGTTAGATGGGAATGGCATATCACAAATAGGAGATTACTTGTTTTATTATGGGGAAGGAAACAATAATCACCAATTAGGAACAGGATTCTTTGTTCATGAAAGAATAAAATCAGCAGTAAAAAAGGTCGAATTTATCAGTGACAGGTTATCATATTTAGTACTTAAGGGTAGATGGTGCGACATCATAGTTATAAATGCTCACGCCCCTACAGAAGAGAAAGACGACCATATAAAGAATAACTTCTATGAGGAATTGGAACATACTTTTGATCAGTTCCCTAGATATCACATGAAAATTTTATTGGGGGATTTCAATGCTAAAGTAGGACAGGAGGATATTTTTAGACCAACTATTGGAAAAGAGAGCCTACACGCAATTAGTAGTGACAATGGAGTTAGATTAGTCAACTTTGCCACATCGAAAAATTTAATTGTCAAAAGTACAACATTCCCCCATAAGGATATACATAAATATACTTGGACTTCTCCAGATGGATTGACACACAACCAAATAGATCACATCTTGATAGATAAACGGAGACATACTAGTATAGTAGATATTCGAACTTTCAGGGGTGCAGACTGTAATTCTGACCATTATTTGGTGATTGGAGAATTAAGAGAAAGATTATCAGTAGCCAAGCGAGTAGAGCAACAAGTTAATATTACTAAATTCAATATTTTGAAATTAAAGGACGAGGAAGCTAAGCAAAATTATCAGGTCGAAATTTCGAATAGGTTTGCCACTTTAGAAAGTTCCGACGAAGTTGAGAAAGAATTAGATGTTAATAGCGTGTGGGAAAATATCAGAGATAGTATCAAAATTGCAGCTGAACAGAGCATAGGTTATTATGAAACTAAGAAAAAGAAACCGTGGTTTGATGAAGATTGCTGCATGGTAGTAGAAAGAAGGAAACAGGCAAAATTGAAATTCTTACAGGATCCAGTTGAGGAGAAGAGAGATAATTATTTCAATGAAAGACGGGAAGCAAGTCGTACACTTAGGAATAAAAAGAGAGGTTACTTGAAGGAAAAACTGAATGAGGTAGAAACAAATAGTAAGAATAAAAACATTCGAGATTTATATAAGGGTATAAAGGAATTTAAGAACGGATATCAGCCAAGGGTAAACGTGATCAAGGATGAGAATGGTGACTTGCTTGCAGACTATCCATCAATCCTAAACAGATGGAAAAACTATTTTGCGCAACTACTAAATGTACATAGGCCAAATAGAAATGATCGGGACGAAATTGAAATACAAACTGCTGAGCCATTTATACCCGAACCCACGCTTTCAGAAGTCGAAATTGCGATAGAAAATCTGAAAAAGTACAAGTCTCCAGGTATCGATCAAATTCCAGCAGAATTAATACAAGAGGGTGGGAGTGCATTATATAGCGAAATTTATAAACTTGTACTTGCTATTTGGGAAAAGGAAATTGTACCAGAACAATGGAAGGAGTCCATAATTGTACCTATTTTTAAAAAGGGGGACAAAACCAACTGTGGTAACTTTCGAGGAATATCACTTTTGTTGACGTCGTACAAAATTTTGTCCAATATTCTTTTGAGAAGATTAACTCCGTACGTAGATGAAATTATTGGGGATCATCAGTGCGGTTTTCGGCGTAATAGATCGACTACTGATCAAATTTTTTGTATTCGACAGATAATGGAGAAAAAATGGGAGTATAAGGGTACAGTACATCAGTTATTCATAGATTTCAAAAAGGCTTATGACTCGGTTAAGAGGGAAGTATTATATGATATTCTTATTGAATTTGGTATTCCCAAGAAACTAGTTCGATTAATTAAAATGTGTCTCAGTGAAACATACAGCAGAGTCCGTATAGGTCAGTTTCTATCTGATGCTTTTCCAATTCACTGCGGGCTAAAGCAGGGAGATGCACTATCACCTTTACTTTTTAACTTCGCTCTAGAATATGCCATTAGGAAAGTTCAGGATAACAGGCAGGGTTTGGAATTGAACGGGTTACATCAGCTTCTTG
Organism: Periplaneta americana; assembly: GCF_040183065.1. Taxonomy (NCBI): domain Eukaryota; kingdom Metazoa; phylum Arthropoda; class Insecta; order Blattodea; family Blattidae; genus Periplaneta; species Periplaneta americana. Next base: position 37,974,825 of record NC_091129.1, read on the forward strand.
TCTATGCGGATGACGTGGATATGTTAGGAGAAAATACACAAACGATTAGGGAAAACACGGAAATTTTACTTGAAGCAAGTAGAGCGATCGGTTTGGAAGTAAATCCCGAAAAGACAAAGTATATGATTATGTCTCGTGACCAGAATATTGTACGAAATGGAAATATAAAAATTGGAGATTTATCCTTCGAAGAGGTGGAAAAATTCAAATATCTTGGAGCAACAGTAACAAATATAAATGACACTCGGGAGGAAATTAAACGCAGAATAAATATGGGAAATGCGTGTTATTATTCGGTTGAGAAGCTCTTATCATCCAGTCTGCTGTCCAAAAATCTGAAAGTTAGAATTTATAAAACAGTTATATTACCGGTTCTTCTGTATGGTTGTGAAACTTGGACTCTCACTCTGAGAGAGGAACATAGGTTCAGGGTGTTTGAGAATAAGGTGCTAAGGAAAATATTTGGGGCTAAGCGGGATGAAGTTACAGGAGAATGGAGAAAGTTACACAACACAGAACTGCACGCATTGTATTCTTCACCTGACATAATTAGGAACATAAAATCGAGACGTTTGAGATGGGCAGGGCATGTAGCACGTATGGGCGAATCCAGAAATGCATATAGAGTGTTAGTTGGGAGACCGGAGGGAAAAAGACCTTTAGGGAGGCCGAGACGTAGATGGTAGGATAATATTAAAATGGATTTGAGGGAGGTGGGGTATGATGATAGAGACTGGATTAATCTTGCACAGGATAGGGACCGCTGGCGGGCTTATGTGAGGGCGGCAATGAACCTTCGGGTTCCTTAAAAGCCATTTGTAAGTAAGTAAGTAAGTATGACTTTCTTTATCCCTCTGCTTTATATAAATTTAATTGAGGTATAAAAGTACCCTCCAATAAAAAAAGCTTCAAATAAAAGCTGTAGTTATTTAGATGAAAGTACCTCCAAATGCGAATTTTGATAGATGGTTAGACGGGGAAACGGAGTGCAGGAAGACAGAGACTAGATGGGCGACAGAGAACGGGGAGGCAGTGGACGAGGCGTGCAAGAAGCAGATCAACGTGGAGAATATTGTCGAAGGAAACTTCAATCAATGAAAAGTGAAATGTGTTCTGAAGTGCCAGCACCAACGAGAATGAATATGTGCATAGCGAAAAGATGCAAAGTAAGCGACAGAATCAGTGAATAGTGACCGTGAACCAGTGAAAGTGCTTCATACCCAACACGAGACGATGAACAAGAGAACAAGGTCGAACACGCTCTAGGTTAGCTCACCTAAAGAGTGAATGAGAGCTACCCTGCCTACATGCAAGAGGCCTTAGCCCTCAAGGGATATAAAGATAAAGATAAAGATAGCCTATTGTGTCCCATGAAGGGCAAAGGCCTCCTTAAATAAGGGAAAGCTCTATTTGTCTAACGTGATGAGCTAGTTCACGTTAGACGTGATATTTAAGTCTAAGAAATTGAATTCCTTTAACAATGGTTCTCTTACTGCCTTTCACAACTTCCTATCGATGCACAAAAGTCTCTCGAGTAGTTTCCACTCTCTTCTGTCACTTGCCTCTCTGGACCATTGTTGACCTTCCTGTTCTCTGAATAAGTCTGCCCATCTGCGTCGTGGTCTGCCCTAGGCTAAATTCTAAATTGTAACTCTCACATTGCAATCTTGGTTGTGAGCAATAGTTGAACATCGTGGTAAATACGTGCAAAGCATACTCGCATTATTTGAACCACAGCCTTTTATATAGGCCTACACAGCCCCTCCCCCTTATTACTGACACTATTCAGGACCTCTAATCCTCTATGAAGCCATCTATAGCCTACAAGGTAACTTGCTATGACTTCAAAAACCTAATACCATTCAACACAGCAATAATATTAATAAATCAAATTAATGTACTATAAAGTTTATTACTAAATAAGTTTAGGTAAAGTAAATTTAACAATATAAAAACTTCACGCATCAGTACTTAAACCCCAGCTCTCTGCGTATAAGTCCGCTATCAAACAACAATGTAATTTAGCCACAATAACTACAATAATAAATTCCTGCGTCACATAAAATGGCGTTGAACGAACGAAACCAAAGCCTTCTTAATATAACATACATTTTGATTAACGAAGAAAACTAAAGCCTTACGAACAAGACATAAGCCTTCTTTATACGCATTCGAACGACCTTGACAGCTCTTATCGCGCTGCATGACATCAATTATTACTATTTACTTCGCTTTCCTCGCGAACCTTTGTTTACCAATTCTTAGCTGTGGACAGATTATAATTATTATATTCTTTAATTTTATCAATAGTGGAATTGTTGCTTATCGAATCAGTGTGTACGAGTTAAAGAAGACTATAGATTGACAAATCGAACTGAAACCCTGACCGAGTTACTACGTGGTCGCTGGCTGTCTTGGGGAGGAGCAAGTGAGAAAGCACGGGGGGAAGGGAGAGAACACAATGCACTATATACTTGCAGGTCCACTTTCAGTTTGTCAAACCTGCTAACAAAAGCATTAAAAGGTTGACTAGTTGCCTGCAATGCTAGCATAATGGAACCTTCCTAGCCGACAGTCGACGCAAAAATGAAGAATCCGTTATTGTGGTAATACTGGAGAGTGGTTCTTCTATTGGTCGCGTTGCCCACACACACACTCTCAGATATTAACGTGGTGACTGGTGACTGAATGACGAGGAGCCAGGGAGAGAGAAGAAAGAAAGAGAGAGATTCCGGAAGTTGGCGTGTTTTACGGGGTTTCATTGAAATTGTCAAACTATATATTATGTGAAATGGGAAGGGAAGGAATGTTGTTTAGAAGGGAAGAATATACTGTGCTCTTTATGTTATGTTCAAAATGCATATTACACACTAATAAATTTAATATAGAACATTATTCTTATGTGATGAAGAACATCCTAAATTAAAACACACGATAAATTAAAATGTTTGTATTGAGTCTACTACTTTCGAAAGAAATTTATCAACGTGAAATTTGTGCAGAATACTATATATGATTATTTTTAATGATGAAAGATGAGTGGAACGGAGAAAAATTCTCTCCTGCACCGGGATTTGAACCCGGGCTTTCAGCTCTACGTGCTGATGCTCTATCCACTAAGCCATGATTATTTTTGTTCTCTGAATGTGCAAATCTATTAAATGGCCTTAAGAAACGCAATAATAAATAATATTCAAGGGAACAAAAATGTAAACATGATCGAATGTAATTAGCAATTGTTCAATTTTTTCTGAACTTGCCCGTAATCTAAAACAGTTCAGTGCCGGAGAAACAATAAAAATTGAATGATTAAAACGCTGTAAATTAATCTGTCCAGTGAAATAAAAAACTTCGAGAGTATTACATCATTCCGCCAATTCGCCTTAGCTGTTACAATATGGTGACGCTGATCACAGTTTATATTTCTCATAATACCCATGGCTGTTATGTATGTTCACTATAACTGCCTGTACTTCTCCGTGAACTCTTTTCAAAGTGTCTCTTTTCTTGCCATTTATACCATCCTTGCTTCTTCAGACGAAGTTTATACTCACGTTGTCTTTCTGCCGCGGATTTCCCCATATGTTGCTCCACTTAACACAGTTCATGTGTAAGTTTACCAAGGTCTCACAAGCAACTGTGTACGCGGTGAGAAACAACAGCATAACCGAGAGCGCGACATGGCAGTCAGTTACGATGCTGCAGGGGAAAATTAAATAATTTTAGAAAAAAGTTTTCTAATACTTTTTTTATTAGCGATGTATTGATAACGTAGAATCTCAAAGGAAATTTTAATCTGCCAGTTATTGTGTTGTGTGGAAGAGTTTCTGTATGTTTATTGTAACTGACTGATCGTAAATTACAGTACAAATAATTATAATGTTTTTAAGTTACATAGAATCTTAGGATACTCCAACTATTTTGATATTTAGTTCAAAGGAAAGACTAAAATATGGTATATAGAAAAAAGGGATTGAAATAAAACAAATTTACGTCTCAAAATTGTGATAATAAACATACAATTCCTTACGTCAGTTTTTAAGTGTTTGCAATATGACAAGATCTGCAGCAACTTACACACTAAAAAAAAGAGTATTTGAAACATTAGTTAATGAAATAAGTAAACTTAAACTATAAAGAAACATGTTTCTTCAACAAAAATATTCCTACGTTCATTAAAAAAAATTCACATCGATATGACATTTTCATGGGATCTCTCTATATTGTGGCTGCATGTTGGAAGACCTGGCCGCGTCGGGAGTCGAGCACGCGTCCGGCAGAAAGGAGAGCGCACGGAAAGACAGGCGGCGGAGAGAGGAACGCGATCTTCGGCGGGCGCTCGGAAAACGTCTAGAAACATGTTGTTCCCGAAGACCGATTGTTGTGGAAGCGACGCGAAGTAGTACATTCGAGAAAGTGTGACTTAATAAAAAAAAAAGCGAGCAACATTCGAGTCTGGCCAGTCAGTGTGTGAATCAACATTCTACAGCGAGCGAGCAAGGAAGCCAGCCTTCGAGACTGGAGTTCGACTTGAGGAGGACCGCAACTGTGGTAGCGTCCAGTCGAGTGCGGCGTATCCGGAAGTCTTCGTTTCGAAGTACAGTGAATTTAATGAGTACTGTGGCAGCGTCCAGGCGAGGGCAACGAGTCCGATAGTCTTGGGTTCGAAGTACAGAGAACTTAAGTGAGTACTGTGGCAGCGTCCAGGCGAGGGCAACGTGTCCGGAAGTCTTCGGTTCGAAGTGCAGTGAACTGACTCTGGACGTCTTGGGTTCGAAGTGCAGTGGACTGTAATCTGGAAGTCTTGGGTTCGACGTACTGTGAACTTGAGTGAGTGAGCTAGAGGAACTAGCCAAGGCGAACGAACTGTGAACTGAGAACTGACTGTTTTGTTTTGTAAATAGTGCTTTGTGAACATTAGTTGAAATTAGGAGTACTTGAACAGTCATTGTTGTTCTGTGGAGTGCAATAACGATACTGTGTTGCAGTGTTAAGTGAAATACCCATTGTTGACGGGTGTGATTAAAGATAGAAGTAAAAACCACATTGTTTGAATTAAATGTCACAATTCATATATATATATATATATATATATATATATATATATATATATATATATACACTGGTGGCCATAATTCTGGAAACTTTTTGTTTTTGTACTGAATTATTATAACACGTGTATTTATTCACAGATTTATACGGTTTAAAATATTCCTCGTGACTGATTCATCAATTATGGAGTTATAATAAAGGTATTATATTAAATTATTAATATTTTAACAATAAATAGTCATTATGTGGGGAATTATGTTTTTGTCATTGAAGATCTGAATATTAATTTCTGATTTCATTATAATTTTCCATTATTTACTGTAACAAAAATTGGTCCATTTTTTATTTTAAGATTATTTTTGATCATTAGGAGCATTGTTGAGCACTGTTTCATAAACTATGGACATTATTAGTGTTTTTCTATCATTAGTCTGACAAGATTTCGTTCGGTTAATACCTGATTGCTTTACCACAAACTTTATTGATAATAATTTTATCACAATGGTTCCACGAAAGGATTGGACACCTTCTAAACGAAGTAGGGAAGTCACACTTCGAGAAGAATGCTACACATTCAAGGAAATTGCAAGGAAGCTTGGTAATGGTGCTACAGTGTGTGGCGTCCAGAAGGTATGACAGAGGTTGAAATCCACAAAATCTTGTAAAACAGCACCTAGAACTGGTAGAAAACCTAAAGTAAGCCCAAAGTATGTGAGACAGATTTCTCGATTAGCATTGAAAGATCGAAGGGAATCTTCTAAAGAGATACAGGAAGTTCTACACAACAGTGAACGTAAGATTTCTGCGAGAACTCTTCGAAGGAAGTTATCTGACAATGAATTGAAAGCAAGAGCACTCAGATAAAAGCCACTTCTCAACAAAAGACAACGAGAAAATCGTGTAAATTGGTGCAAAAATCATCAATCATGGACCAGTGATGAATATGCGAAAGTGATATGGAGCGATGAAACAAGGATTTCTATATTGGGAAGTGACGGAATCAAATACGTTCGTCGACGAAATGGAGAAGCCTTGAATCCCGAGTGCCTCATCGCAACCATGAAACATCCTGTTGCTGTCATGATCTGGGGATGCATGTCCAGCAATAGAGTAGGAAGACTTCAGATTTTTCAAGGGAACTTGAACGCGGAAAAATACAAAAAAAGATAATATGAAAGTGAAATTGAGACTATCCATTGCCGACTTACACCCAAATTGTGATGACTTTGTATTTCAACAGGATGGTGCTCCATACCATATTGCCAAGAGTGTTATGAATTGGTTTCAACAGAAAAACATCAAGGTGTTAAAGTGGCCTGGGAATAGTCCTGACCTTAATCCAATTGAAAACTTGTGGTCAAGGTTAAAATGTTTGGTGTCTAAAAAAAATTGCAGCATCAAAACTGAATTCATTGATGCCATTATCCACAGCTGGTTTCGGATCATCAGCAAGGAAGAACTACAACGTCTAGTGGACTCTGTGCCCCCCATAATTTATGCTGTCATTAAAAATAAATGTTATCTCACAAAGTACGAACTGTTTACAGAGTGAATGAAAAAAATAACACGAAATTATTTCTAAGTGTTAATGTATAAATATATGTTTTCTCACACATATTATGATATAAAGTCATGTATTTTCTATAAAAAATAGAATAGACAATGTTTGTTTGACGAGTTCAGTCACGAATAACATTTTAAATTGTATTCATGTGTGAATAAAAACAGATGTTATGACAATTCAGTACAAACGCAAAAAGTTTCCAGAATTATGGCCACCAGTGTATATATATTGCTTCAGCAAGGTACTATATTGTTGTTAATACAAGGACATCGTTTATTTTTACTTCAATTTTTATTGTACCTGTGTTTTTTAATGTACTTCACTCCCACCCATCTAGAAGTAAACTTTCAACCGTTCTCAACACAGAAGCAAGCGTATACAGTCAAAGCCACCTTACGGTCATACGGTCATAGTAAACACAAACAGTACGGAGTTAGTGAGTATAGTACGTTCCAGAAATATGTTCGCGTTTTCCAGTGACGAAAGAGCTTTCAATATTGAATCATATTCTCGCACAGGTACTGTCGTCCGTTTGACTATGTCGCATCCCGGTTTACCCCACCCGCTTCTCCTCGTCCCTCTGTAAAGTTTAGTAGCTGGGCTGCCTTAGCTCGTTTCTGAAAACATTAATTTCTGTTAGAAATTGGACGTCTACGTATTATTATACAACTATTTAAAATAACTTAAATAAAAGGACCTCGTTAATTCACTGCCACGTGATTTCCCTCCTTTCTACGACCCTGCGACAAAACCACTTGGACGGACAGTAGATAGCATGTCTGAGTAATTTTATCTTTTCTGATCGGGCAGGAGTGAAGATTGAATTTAAAGTACGAAAGGTACTCTTTTATATAGTAGTTACAGAATTATTTCAACATGAGTTACTAGTACGAAGGACGAAACTGGTAATTAGAATTAGGTCCAATAGTCCATAGTGCGATAATATGCAAAAAGGAATTGAAGTCTGTATCGAAATGAACGGCCACCATTTTCAAAATTGTGTTTAAATATCCATATCATGATTATTTTTCAATTTAATTGCATTCTCTATATTATACGCTAATGTGCTGTAGACAGTATAACGTACACTACATAATGAATACATCCGAATTGATAGCTCAGTTCATGAGTGAAAACACTTATTATTATTACAATACTGTATTTTGATTAAAGAAAAACCCAATGAAAATTATCAAACTCAAAATCGCGATATTTCCTAGTTTACGTAAATGGATGAACTACTTTTTTTCCCTCCTATACCTAATAAAGTGATTTGTTTGTATTTTACGCCAGTATCATTGAACTCCAGTCGTGGAAGGGAGTAGCAGCGTTTCTGATTCTCAAACGTTTATTCAAAAGTATAGCCAGGTTAATATTAGAAATGTTAGTAAAAATAAAATGATGACTCTGTAGAAATAGGTCAATTAATACGTAATTCAAAATGCATTATTCTCCAAAATCAAGATTCATTCATTTCTCTCCTTTAACTGGGAATGTTTTGAATAGTTCGTTACTTTATAACATTTAATCAGATAATGTGTTAAGTTGACTGTTAAAAATAAACAAAATCAGTAGAAAGACGGAAATCTGTCTACTGAAATGTGAATTTAAACTAGGAGTCAATTAAAGACAGGTGTTACGACTTACAAATTACGAGTTTCCCAATAAAAAAATAATGGATTTATTACCTACTGTGTTTGAATGGACTGGACACTTTTTCGTAGACCATTACAGTATACCCTGTATTTGCATAATTAACATATCATTAAATTTTTTGGGAAAAAATACGTTTTATATTAAATATTTATTTTTATATAAGTGTTATTATGTGATGGTGCAGGTTATTTTTCTTTTATTTCTTTTATTATTTCTTTTGCGAGATTGAAGTTTCAGTTATGTAAATACAATTCTTGACGCACAATTATTCTGTTAACCTCAACTAATTTTCAAATTATGAAATCATAATTAAGTAATATCAGTAATAAATGTTAAAACATATTATATATATATATATATATATATATATATATATATATATATATATATATATATATATATATATATATATATATCGAACAAAGTGGATTCGAATTCATGACGTTACGACTGTAAGTTATGTATTTTTAGCCACTCTTACACAATAAAGTTTTCGAATATCGTCTTACTTGAGTGAAATAATGAAATACAAGTTTTACATCGACTGTATTGAAATAAATTGAAAATAAATAAACGCAAGCGACCGAACACAGCGTTCACGATAATCCCCGAGCTTATCCAAGATGGAACTTAGTCTATTAACAGCGACCAAATCTTGTGTCAAAAAGTATATAGTATATCTGATATGCAACTAAGATAATATTTATTCTAACCTTTCTGAATGATATAAGAGTAATGGCAAAGGAAGCTCTTAATAGAAAAAGGATCATCTGCAAACATCTGAAAAATGAATGAAGGAATATACTGGTGAAGTGTTTAGTGTTGAGTGTGCCATTGTATGGGACAGAAACATAGACATTACGACGAAGTGAAGAAAAGCGACTAGAAGCGTTTGGGAAAAGTGGAATGTGTGAAATGGACAGACAGTATAGCTAAGAAATTGAGTTACGTTATAAAAAATGAATCAGAAATAATAATGATGAAACTGATGATGAAGAGGAAAAGATATTGGCGGTGTCACTGGTTAAGAAGAAACTGTTTATTGGAGGATGCACTGGAAGGAATGGTGAGCAAGAGAAAAGTTCATTTTAGAAAAGAAATATATCATATAATATACAACATTAAGATATAAGAAAACTATGGGGAGACTAAGAGGAGGGTGGAAAGAAGAAACACTGCATAATGCTGGGTTTGCAGTGAAAGACCTGCCCTTGACTGATAACTATGAATGAACGATTGAAAGGAAGAATGAAAAGAAGTAACGACAGCAAAATGATCTATAGGAAATACTATAGCCTTAATACCGGTAAATAATAGCTTAATATTTACCATCATGCACGGTAAATATTAAATTCCCTCTTCGAAGACCGGAGTGTGATAGGAAATATTGTGGGGATAAAATTCGAGATAGGAACCGTCATGGTGTGATGATTGGTTATGAAGATATTAGAGGCAATATCCAGAAGTCAAATGGAGTAGCAGTTACTTTTGATCTGTAGTGAAATGTCAATAACACAATAACGATGTGATGTGTGCGACATGTACCTGTCTCTGAAATGATCGGATTTCTTGGCCTCAGCGCAAGAACTGCGAACTAAATAATTGTAGCTGGTTTCACTTCAAGTACTGTACCATGCGTTCTCTGTGCAATGTCTCAGTTGAAACTGACGTTACAATACATAGTGTACCTGTTTCGCATTGTAACAGGTGATGTTTACATTACGTACTTCAAGCAGGCGCCGGTTTTTAAAGCGTGCTGCGCTACCCATCCGTTGACCGGCGTTCAACTAAATTCCAAAAAACCTGTGTGAACGATGCTTGGAGCGACGAAAGTGTAATTTGGAAGTATGGGATGTTCGACGAGGACTTGAGGAAGTTACAGTTTGAGCTTAAACACTTGTATACAGAAGCGTTTCCCACGAAAATAATACTTCCGTCATTAGGCAGTTGGAGATAATTGCAAAATAGAGTACTGGTTCCTATCTTATTTATGCGTGTTTTGATGTGGTCTATTACGCCCTACTCTTCGAAAACAGAATTTAGTATTCACACTGTATAGGAAACGATGCCTGATCTTTCTAGAATACACGGCGGTCTCAGAAATAGGAAACTTTGGCGTTATTAAAGGAAAGTAACCAGTATTTTATTTAATAATACTAACAGAAATTCCCCAGGAAGGCACTGAAAAATCAATTTTGGATCATTTTATGATTTCCAGCTACATAATGAACCCAAACTTATTCTGACAGTATAAATTATGCATGTTTTACAATTTACAAGTGCTCTTCAGCCACCAAAGGTAGGAATTTGAAGTGCATGTGGCCCTGCGGCCTGCGTTTCCCTCTTGACTGCCTCAAATTTGGCGATGCTGAATTGAGGCTTTCACGTCTGGAGGATCCTCATTTATCGATGCGAATACTGTTTGACAACAGCAAGGTCGACGCGGGGTGACAGCACACCAATTCGTTGCAGTACACTTCCTGGATATACTGATCAATCCCCGGTGAGTGATCGAAGTTCCAGCAAAAAGATACCAACTAAAAATTTCTATCTCCTGAGAGAACAATATGTCTGCCAGAGATAAGCAATGCTGAATCTCTAGCAGTGCGAATAAAGACTGTTCGTTTAAATACTCAGAACATAGTTGATATACTAAATCATGTGCTTGGTTATGTCAAATCCCTCGAATCTGACATAAAAGATTAAAAAATAGAGAATTATCAACTTAAGAATGCGCCAAAATATACAGTACTGGAACAGTATGTTACTGTTATTTGTTGTTGTTAGTTATCGGAATGATAATGTAAATGTTCAAAATGTGCTCCATTGCGCTGTAGACAGTGTTCATAACGAGACGCAGATTTTGAAACATATTCTGGAACATAGGTTGCTGCAGAATCCTGAAAAACGAGACGATCTTCTGACGTAATGCAGACACAGTTGTGGGTGGATTATTACAGTTGAAAATGTTCTCCTTTAACATTCCCCACACGTAAGCATCAGGTGGTGTAAGATCGGGGGAATGTGATGGGTAGGGGAACTCAGTCCCACGGGAAATGATTCGTCCTGGAAAGGTTTCTTGCAGCATAGCCACAGACTGTCGAGCGGTGTGGCAGGTCGCCCCGTCTTGGAACCACTGTCTATTCATCTGCATGTTCCTGGCACGACAAAACCTTCTTAGATCATCAATAAATGGCCTGACCACCATGTTCATATAACGTTCCTGGGTAACAGTAAGAGGTATACCATCATCATCCTCAATAAAATACGGACCTAGCACACCGTTTCCTGACACTGCACACCAAATCGTCACACGCACACTATGTAGCGTTTACTGAATGATAACGTCTGGTCTCTCGAAATCAAGAATTCGAGGTGTTTGACGATTGATAAAACCGTCCAAGTGAATGTGACTTTCGTCGGAGAACCACACATTGAGCAAGAAATCTGGATCCTCGTACACCATGGCCAAAAATCTTGCACAATATTCAATCCTGACATGCCTATCTTGCTCCATCAATCGTTGCCCAACCTGTATTCGGTACGGAAATCCACTTAAGTCTTTAAACAATCGTCGAAATGACGTATTGCTGATGTTTGATTTCTGGGATGTTCGTCGAAGACTTCGCTTTGGTGACCGCAACACCCGATTGAGGACACGTCCATGATTGTCATTTGTGGACACAGCTACTCGCCTACCAGACCTTCCCTTCCGTTGACACAATACACTACCCGTACGACGAAATTTTGTGAGGATAGACAGCATAAGTGTGTTGTTTGGTGCGGGCTCATTAAAGTGTTCACGATATTGTTGCGCCACTAACTTTAAACTCGGCCCGCCTTGATAACCATTTCCGTACGAGCGGAAATAATACTCCACTATGAACACTTTTTCCTCCGTCGCGAGACCCATTGTCAATTCTAACCACACAGCACAACGTTCGTTACACAACTAGCAATCCATAATGGTGATGCAACAACACGCAGACGCACATTCATGCGCATGCGGGCTGCGCGAAATCCAGTACTGTATATTTGGCGCATACTGTATCTTTGCTTGTGAGTGATAGAATCGGCAAGGTTACGTAATTACCACGTAATCCAACACAGAAACATTATATAGTGCTGTCCTTACTAAAGCGACATCCAGTAAACAAACCCAGAGTAGTCATAATATTACGGCCGTGATTTCTGCTAACACTGCACATTCCGTGGCTGATGACGTTGCTTGCAATCCTATCACCTCAAGCAAACCTAATCAGAAAAACGAGGTCACAATTGTAAACAATAACAAGGCAACTCCTCCTAGAGAAACCAAAACATTCAATCAGAATAATGATGAAACTGAATGGGTCACTGTTGGGAAGAAAAATCTACTAGTAAAAACAAAAGAATTTGTAGTTGGTAACAAGTCAAATACTAATGATGTTGGACTAAAATCTGTTCCTAAGAAAGGAACTTATATGTCTCCAGATTAGACGCAACCACAACAGTGGAAAGCTTATGGGCACCGTGCATGGGTCTCAAAATCCTACTAGTGGCGCCGCGCATTGTCTCAATTCCTAATTAACTACAGGCTCGCAGTCATTCACTAGTCATGTGTGATATAGAAATTACATGCGGCTTTCTGCCGATAAAAAGTTGTAATATTAGTAAGAATGGGTTCATTGATTCGAAGTGTTCTGCCCAAGGGCAGGTCTTTCACTGCAAACCCAGCAATCTCCAGTCTTTAATTATTTAATAGACTCAGTGGAAAGTTCAGTACTGCTAGAGGAGTGTAAAAATGTAACTACAAAGTTCCTGAAATATCAGTGTAGTTGTTTGGCATTTAAATCAGATTTCAGACCATTGAATGAGAGTGAACAGACATATTACGAAAACATTGATATATTGTCTTATATTTCATATCATGGCGTGTGTAATATTTATGTGTGTATAATGTGTCTATAAATTACGTATTTTAATGTGATTTAATTCTAAAAGTAGTCTTAATTACACTTCCTGAATAATGGGCGACTGCAAATTCTCTCAAACACAACACATAATGAAAAATATCATCAACATACTACCTCTGATTGAGGTTCTGGCTGATATGCACATCTGTTATCAGGCTGTACATCTCAGTTGATAATATATGTCAGAGGAAGAACAATATTGTTTGTATGCATATGAAGTCTGACTAGTGTAATTTGTAGCTAGTCGGCGATATATGCAATGGAAGGGAAAAGGAACTGGCCACTCTACCCCATGATATTCTGGCCTAGTTGCCTCATAAGTGGTGCCTTGTTGGTATCATTTATGAGGTTCTCTTTGGACAGTTGAATAAACAACAAGATCAATATGCGGAAGCAGTTCAATTGATAGTTTGTGTAAAATGTTATACTGTATATTTTAATTCGCTGAATGCACCTTTCAACATGAATTCGAACATTGGCAACGCTGTAAGTAGTTTAGACTTCTTCAGCTGTTAATTTACAATCATGCAGATACGGTGAAGTAACAACAATGATCCCTTTATCGGAGAGGTTTGTTATTATTCCGGGAAAACCTGACTTCATCACCACCTTCTAATAACTTCAATAATCCGCAATCAGGTGTTATGAATGTGTCACTCGATTTGCCACGGTAGCATTTAGATTTGAAGGCCACCATCTGATCCACGTTGGGTGGCTGTTCCACTTTTGAACAATTAATTGTCACTCTACATTTTTCAATATTGCAGGCATTGTTTCCTGAATACTTTCTCTGCTAGGCCAAAACCCAAAATTACAGTAACCATTGTGAATGTCAACAACATTAAAGTGGCGGTAAAAATACATTATAAGTATAATTGTACGATTAACTCCGAACATCACCCTCATAGCAGAATACGACAATCCAGATTACATTTTAATTTTAAAATATGAGTAGACTATTTTCTTTACTAATCTTACTCTTGGAGAGAATTTTTCGAAAGCTTTCGATGTGAAATCCACTAATAAAAATGGAAAGAAAGAATATGTATGGTCTACATCTCGGGGCGTTTCGACTATCTATGGTAGCTATTTTTGGGTTAAATGATAGAAATGGAAATATTTCTGATTATGATTCTACGGGTATGACTGTGTTTCAATTGGCAACAATTTTAATAATATATTCAAAACCACAAATGTCACTCCCATTAAGTCTGGTAGTTCTCTCTCATATTTTATTGTAGAATAATCTCGGAAACCTTGCATTTCATTAAACATATCATCTGTTCCTGAACTCTTGTCATAACATTTCTTATGTGACTTCAGTTCGGCATGTAATGGAATAGACACTTGAATAGACAATTCACACAATTCAATTGTGAAAGAAAAACAGAATCACTAAGAATGGTTACATTTACTTCTGCCTGTAACACTTGTTGAGCATTTACCTTCCATAAAACTTAATTTTTCATCTTTTCTTCTTCTTTTTGGGTCTCTTTCGTACCTTTGCGGAGCTAGTTGAGATGAGGCAGTCTTTTTCTTGTAATCTTTCAGAAAAAAACTGGGAACGGTATGCTAGTTTCGGGGTTGTCCTGATCTCGTTCCCAATAAAATGAATACCGTAAATTCTTGTTGCGGGTGTTGGTTTCCAAGGTGAACTATCAACACTTGGAATCAAGAATTAAATATTGACAATTAAAAATAAGTATATTATTATTTATTGTTGCTAATATTATACATAATATATATGTAAAGAACTCAGTAATTATGTACTTTTTGAAATTTAAATGATAAATTCCTGTCGTTGATAACTTAATGGTTATTTAAAAACATAATACTATATACAGTCTATTTTTTATATCAGGCCTAGTATATAATAATACTATGATTACAAGCAGTGTAGCCTTATTTACTTTCGTCTGCGTACTGCATGGATCCACAATTAGCGTCGTTGCGCTTCAGTTTTCTGTTTTGGGAATGAATAAAAACAATATCGGTTGGCGTGTTCCTATAAGCATTACTACACTCAAGAACACAGCAATTTGCGTTACCTTTCCGCTTTTAGGATCATCCATATTTCTAATCATTTAACCTGAGATTCATACGCTTCAAGCACAACTCTAAAGCTGCTGTCCTGCAGTTAGTAACAACAGTCGCCATCAGAGGAGCTTGCACAGTGCCTATAGTCCTTTATGAAATAAAGTTTCCCAGAGGCACAATGCGAACCACTGAAATCAAAATTTCCAAATTCTTCTGATTCTGAAATCATTAAATATTCTATTTATTGACATTACGTTGTTTGCAAACTTTGCAGCTGCCTCAAAAATATTGTCTCTAACAAGTCCTAGGAGAGCATTTAAAGATTTGTTTAATTTGAAAAAAAATATACTTATGATATCGCACTACCTACCCTTAAGTACTAAATACGATAACCTGTCCCTAATAAATTAGACCTTTTTTACTGCTGATTTTATTCTTTTGTGTACAGAGAATCCTGTTCCTAATTGGTGAATATTGTTTTCTTCCCCATAATACAAGTAACCTCCTATTTGTGATATGCCATTCCCATCTAACGTAACTTCTTGTATTCCCACGAAATCTATTCTATATCTAGCTAGTTCTTTTGCTACTAATGTTACTCCTCATGTTCTATAAAGACCAGTTACGTTCCAAGTACCTAATCTCATAACTTTGTTTCTTTGCTGTGGTCGTGCCAGAGAATCAGTCCCATTCCGAGCCTTATTGTATGGATCGTAACAAGCTGTTTTTTTTTACGGTGATGGGTTGTTAGCCCTACGTCCAACCCCCAAGCTTGGAAGACCACCCCTTATCGGCTGCTTATTGAATATATTCGCTTTCATGAAGTCATATAATATAAGCTTCTCTTAATTTTTTAAAGATATTTCGCTGTAGGCTTGTAAGTTGTTATCGAATACTAATTACGCTCGAAATTTTATTCCGAATTTTATGTTACAGTGCCGCATAATTCACTGGAATATGTTTTGACCACACAACCAATACAAACGCCACACAAACTTGTTATATTAATTAGAATTTTAAGCCAAAGTTTATTTACATAAGTCAGTTTTACGTTTGTTTATACTTACTAACAGAAACAGGCTTTCTTTACACTTCTGTAACAGTGAGCGGTTTCCCATTTTGATGAAATTTGTTCGTGGTTGTAGCATCTCTCAACATTTAAGTAAAACTGAACTCTAAAAAACTGTGGTTCATGACGTCATGATCAGGTGATGCAGGTATTTAAACCAGGGAACAATGACACGAAACGCAAAGCTAACTAGAAAAAATTATTAACTTTTCTCCTATCTAACAGATTTTCATTAAACTTTTTATCGTTGTTATAAATATTATATTAGTTTTGTATAAAAACTCTGATTACATATTTTGTATAAAGGAAATTACTTCTTATAGGGAATTAAATTTAGCAAGGTTGCCAGATGTCCTGGATTTTCAAGGGTTCTGGATTTTAATGGTGTGTCCTGGATTGAGTTATAATTTTGTCCCAGAATGTAAACAAATTAAAAAATGCAATTTTTTTGCTCATTTCTATAAAATTATTTTTAAAATCCCTTATTAATTTTTTTAAGCTTCTGTCCAGGCTATGTTGAATGTCGTCATCATCGTCACGTGGCACTTCTATCGCGTTATAAATATAGCCCGATGGAAGTGCCATGTGAATTGCAATTAAAACGATAGGACTGTAGTAGGTGTTAGGTATTATAACTTACATAATTTTCTTTCCTTGCTCTGTTTGAAAGTTGATTTATTATTGATGGGATTCAAACACATTATTACTATTGGGCAAATGTTACACAGAGCGGGAGTAATATAATTACAGATTTTAACAGTTTATTCCTTGGATAAGGTACAACAAAATTTCTGATACCATGTTTGTCCCAAATGAATACAATTATCATTTAAAATAATAATAATTGTAATAATAATAATAATAATAATAATAATAATAATAATTATTATTATTATTATGATCATCATCATCATCAGCGCTACAGCCCCAAGTGGGCCTTGGCTTCAACAATCTTCCTCCATTCGTCTCTCTCCTGTACTTTTCTTCTCCATTCTTATTCTCATTCTTGCCAAATCATCTGTCACACCTTCCAACCATCTCAATTTGGGTCGTCCAGGTCGTCTGTGTCCCCACGTTTCACTGAATAATACCTTTTTTTGGGATGTTATTCTCCGTATTCCCCATTACATGCCCCAACCATTTTATTCTCGAGGATTTTATGGCGGTGATTATGTTATGTTCACCATACTACTACTACTACTACTACTACTACTACTACTACTACTACTACTACTACTACTACTACTTCTAATAATAATAATAATAATAATAATAATAATAATAATAATAATAATAATAGTAATTTTCCCTAAATGTTATCAGTTCTACTCGATAAATATTATCTGAAAATTCTGATCCAAAGTGCCAAAGCTTTATCAAACCGAAAGCTTGACAATCTGCACAATCAACAAATTCACAGCAGGTGTCAAAATGAACATTTTCCACAATGCGTCAAACGTTTATAAATTATTTCTAATATCACGGTTAGATACTGCGAAAACTCAGTTTGTTTTTAATTTGTCCACCTAGATTTGAAATTTAACCTCAGACTACTGTACCCCAACCAGGAGAAAGTCTCAGGGGAATGAGACGCAGTGGGGTTATGCTATGAATGAATGTTGATGTTTGCGCATTATATTGTATCTACTATTATTGTTTTGTGTTTTGTTTAATGTTTAGTATAGATGTCTCCACATGTATTGTTTGAGTGGAAGCATCTCTTTCTCTCAAGGCTAACTGCCATGTTCAACCATTTCTATGAATCATAAATAATACATTATATCAAGTGCCACATCACCAGTGGATCTCTCTGTACCGTCAAGGAGCTCCAAGACGGCTACTAATTAAACACGAATGAAGGTAACCTTGTGCTAATTTTATTTATTACGGGACATGCTCCCACATTTTGGTCCTCCTGTCCGTAACATAGGTTAAATCAAGTAGCCATTGTGATAGTGTTACAGTTTCCCACTAGGGAGAACTACGCTCGTCAGCAATATCATAAGGAGGGTTACCAACATAAATATTAATTCATTCAGTCGCCACTAGGAACACTTTCCTTTATACGGACATATTTTCATTCTCGACAACAATATGAATGAAGCAGATAAAAATTAATGCAAAGAGAGGTATTCTCAAAGCCAATATCACGCGAATTGACAACTTCGTCAAGAATTAAATCACAAGCGCTGATCATAATCCTATTCAAGTTGAATTAAAGAGATTGCGATCAATTGATTAGGAATTTCAAACTGTACAAGTTGAATTGGAATTAAATGATGCCACAGCTGAACATAGTAACTATCGTGTAGATTTTGAAGATCTTTATGATAAGTTAAAAGCTAAAATGCTACATTTCTTGAATCCCATTCGCTGTAATGACAAGAATGAAGATGCGCATTGTGTTATATTGAGTCATTCATTCTATTGAGAAGAAAAATGTTCGACCCCAAAAATTAACATTCCCACATTTGACGGTGATTGGTCATCATGGCTACATTTTAAGGATACTTTCGATAACTTACATTCTAAATATGACGACCTATCTGAAATTGAGAAATTTCACTACTTCATGTCAGCCTTGAAAGGTGAAGCTAAAGACACTGTTAGAAATATCAGTGTCACAGAAACTAATTAAGCGGTAGCGTATGAACTCTTAAATAATCGATACCATTGTCCAAGGTTAATCGCTGCAGAACATGTGAAGCAACTTTTGAATCACACAAAGAAAATTTATTCTATGGAATCTGAACTACGTCAACTAATAAACAAATTTCAAGGTAGTTTAGACGCATTGCAAGGACTTATCACTCAAACTAACATTCTAGACGTGATTCTAAATGAAGTTGTATTATCAAGAGTAGATACAAGGGTTACAGTGGAGTTTGAAACTAGTTACGCTTAACAAACGGTAATAACATTTAAACAGCTGATTAAGTTTCTTGAACTTAATTGTCAAACAATGCAATTATGTGTTCCCAGCAATAATGTAAGGGAATCTCAGACATCACTCACTAAAACTAGACAAATTAAGCTTCAACATAAATCCTGCTTAACAACGAACAGTCAGTGTTCTTGTAGGAACAAATTAGACTATATCGATGTTTTCAATTTCTTCAAGCGAATCCTAGCGAGAGGTTTAAGATAGTCAAGGACAAAGGCTCATGCAGCAACCGCTTCAGTTCAACACATAGCTCGAAGGCATGTATGTCAATAAGTTTCTGCTGACATTGCGGCAAATATCACCACACCTTATTCCATAATGATTCTAGGCGCAATTCAGTTCAATGCACAAGCCACACAACTGACAAATGAGACCCAACAAATTACATACCACACACTAAAGAGAAACACAAGTAAAGTACACCTAAGTAGAGCTCTTGTCAAATTAAGAAATCCAAATGGAGGATTCATTACAGTTAGAGCCATTCTAGATAATGGATGACAATCCAATTTCATTTCTGAACGTATCTTACAACAGCTTCATCTTAAGAAAAGAAGAAATCCCATCACATACAAGTCTTTGGGTACTTCACATCAAGAGCTAATAGTACAGTCAATTCAGAAGTCCATTCCAATGTAAACAACTATCACTTCAATGTTGATTGCATTTTCCTACCCAAGATCACTAATCATATTCCATCAACCTACATACACCATGATGATTGGAATATCCCACAAACTCTATCGCTTGCTGATACAACTTTCCATACACTTCAAGCGACAGATATACTGCTCGGAGCTCAAGTGTTTATGCAACTTCTAGTAATGGAAAGGAGAACACGTCCTGGGAAATATCCAATTCTCCAAAACACTCAACTTGGTTGGATACTTAGTGGTGAATATCCTCAAGCTGCTAGGCAAATCATGATGCACAATTTCAACAATCTCTTTTCCTGCGTGTTGATCACAACCTAGAGAAACAATTACAAAACTTTTGGAATCTTGAAGAAGTCAATGAGATCGTACATTCACCTCAAGAAAAGAAATGTGAAGCACACTTCAAGGAGCATACCATTAGAGATGCATCAGGAAGATACATGGTAGAACTTCCTATCAGAACACAATGCAACAAATCTGGCAAGTCAAGACAAATGGCAGTAAGGCGTTTCTTCTACTTAGAAAGATGACTGAACAATGATGAAATTCTTAAACAAGATTATATCAAATTTATGCGTGAATATGAAGCTAATCAATGTCAAGCCTTCAGAAGAGAATGATTATTACTACATTCCTCACCATGCTATTCTCAACCAGTCAAGCACAACCACCAAAACTCTTGTCGTATTTGATGCTTCAGCAAAAACTGACAACGGTATAGGTATGAATGGCATCCTGCTTACAGGACCAAGTACTCAGCAGATGATCTTTTTTTCTATAATCCTTAGATTTCGTATTAATCAAATTAAATTTACAAGATGTATAGGCAAGTGAATATCAATTCCAAGAATTATCATTTGCAGTGCATACTCTGGAGAGAAGATTCGCAAGAAACACTCAAGACATATGTACTCACTACTGTCGCTTTTGGTACAGCCTCTGCACCATTCCTAGCTACAAGATGCCTGAAGAAATTCGCGCAAGATGAAGGTGTCAATTTCCCTCGAGCAGCCAAAATCGCTGATAAATATTTTTATGTAGATCAGTGCATATCTGGCACAAGCAACCTGTTTGAAGCTATCAAAATTCGCACTAAAATTCAAACCATACTCAGTCATGGAGATTTTAATTTGAGAAAATGGAGTTCCACAAAAGACCTTTGAATACTACTCCTATTGAGCTCGGACAAACGCAACATTCACTAACTTCGAAGGATAGTGACGTAGTAAGAGCGCTAGGACTTATCTGGCAACCTTCCAAGGATCAATTTCAGATCATCAGTGATCTATACCAAAGTGAGACAAAACGTTCAAGTAATTCAACGAAATGCATGATTTTATATAAAATTGCATCTAAATTTGACCCATTGGGACTGCTATCATCTGTTGTAACACTCTGCAAAATTTTTGTGCAACGACTATGGCAAGAAGGTCCTTCCTGGGATGAACCATTGACCTCCAATCTCAGTCAAGATTGGAAAAAACTTGTGAAATCAACTTCCATACATTAATAATGTCAGCATTCCTCGACTTGTAGTTATCCAACTGTTGAGATACATGGTTTTTCTGATGCTTCCGAAAGGGAATATGGTGCCTGTATATACATCAGGTCAAGCAACCTTAATGAGACAACCAGTGAGCTTCTTTGTGCAAAATGCAAGGTGGCACTTTTGAAGCAGGTCTCATTTCCTCGGTGAGAACTGTGTAGAGCAGTTCTAACAGGCTTCTGAGAAGGATTCTAAGAGCTCTGGAACACTTGAATCCAATTAAGATACAACTGTGGACAGACTCTACAATATTGTTGACATGGATAGCTTCGTGTCCCACTACATCGAAAACATTTGTAGCTAATCGTGTTGCAGATATTCAGGAAATTGCACCCATTAGCAAATGGCAACATGTGCCATCCAAGGATAATCCTGCGGATTTGATATCACGAGGAATCAACCTAAAATGATCATTAACAGTTCACTCCGGTGGCACGGTCCTTCATGGTTAAGTCAAGAATCTTCAAGTTGGCCACAACCTATTCCGCAAGAACAATCAGTCAACCTCCCAGAACAACGAGCTACAGTAACACTCTTAAGCAGACAATATGATGATAATTTCATCACTAAATACTCAAGGCTGCACAAATTGCAAAGAGTAATGACTTATTGCATACGATTTATCGCAAACTGGTCACATATCAATTGATCAAAGGAATTATGGTCAACTCACGGCACAAGAATTGAGAAATACTTTCGACTGTAGCATAAAAATCATGGAAGCAGTCTCCTTCCCACAAGAGATTGCAATGCTTTAACAAGTAATATAAGAGCCTTGAATCTAATATTAGATGAAAGGAGTATTTTGCGAGTTCGAGGAAGGATTACAAATGCACCAATTTCTGAAGAAACTAAGCACCAAATCATTATACGTCCTCATCATCATTTAACGAATCTAATAATAATTGCTGAGCTCATTCGCTTATTATATGCAGGTCCTCAACTTTTGATTGCTTCCTTATGCCAAAGATATTGGATCCAATCAGCAAGACGAACTGTTAAGAAATATATCCATACATGCATCATCTGTCATAAATTGAAATGTACCACTGCCAAACAACTGATGGGAAATATACCTAAGGAAAGGGCCTATACGCCCATTCCTCAACATTGGCCTCGAATATGCAGGACCTATTCTAATAAAGATTGGCACGCGGCGAAGTAAAACAGTATTAAAGGCATATCTTGGAGTCTTTGTTTGCCATTCTACGAGGGCTGTTCATTTTGAGGTAATTTCTGATCTCACAACCAAGGCTTTCATCCCAACACTTAGACGCTTCATTTCCCGCAGAGGACAATCACTCACAATACACAGTGACAATGGTAAAACCTTTGTTGGGGCAGCTCGAGAACTATACAACTTTCTTCAAATTCAGAAGAACAATTTACCTACTACTACTGCAACAATGGGACTGACATGGTATTTCATCTCACCTGCAGCACCGCACTTCGGAGGAACCTGGGAAGCAGCTGTGAAGAGTCTAAAATGTCATTTAAGAAATGTTATGGGCAATCACTGCCTCACATTCGAAGAATTAACTCTCAGCACTCAAATTGAAGCTTGCTTAAATTCTCGACCTCTAACCAAGCTCAATGATGATCCTTTTCATTATTCCTACCTTGCTCCTGCACATTTTCTAATTGGAGAATCTCTAACTGCACTTCCTGATCATAGTTTTCCGTCATCTCCCATTAAGACTCTATCAAGATGGCAAAATATTCAACGACTTACTCAACGTTTTTGGAAGAGATGGTCCAGGAAATCTACTTGAGCAACCTACAACCTCGATCCAAGTGGACAACTAGCCAGCCCAACATCCAACCCGGAACCTTGGTCCTCATCAAGGAAGAAAATTTACCTCCTCTTCAATGGAAGGTAGCATTCGTTAAGGATGTCCAGCCCGGTAATGACAACTTGATTCGTATGGTAACAGTTCGCAACAAAAAATGGCAAACTCTAGAGACACATTCATAAACTGTGTCCTTTACCATGAACTTGAAAAGGCTGGATGCCTTTTGGTGGGCGGGATGTTTGCGCTTTATATTGTTTCCACTGTTCTTGTTTTGTTTTTTTTTTTACTCTTTAGTTTAGATGTCTCCACCTATATTGTTTGAGTGGAAGCATCGCCATTTTGTAGACAGACTTTCTGTCTCTCAAGGTTAACCGCCATGTCCAACCATTTCTATGAATCATAAATAATACATTATATCAAGTGCGATATCACCAGTGGGTCTCTCTGTATCGTTAAGAAGCTCCAAGACGGCTACTAATTAAACAAGAATGAAGGTAATCTTGTGTTATTTTATTTATTACAGGACATGCTCCCAAGTTGATGTCATAAGGTCACACACATGGGTATATTCATCTCCATTAGTTAACTCTCAAAGCACAAACGATAACACTAATACACAAATATTTATACTACACTAGTTACAAAATTAGATCACGGTTAATTTCCTGGTCTTTTAATCCCTCCATACAAGAAATAACATATGCAGGAGAGCGCATGTTTTTTAAACTGACGTCCACACCTGTGGAGTAACGGTTAGCTCGTCTGGCCGCGAAACCAGGTGGTCAGGGTTCGATTCCCGGTCAGGGCAAGTTACCTGGTTGAGGTTTTTCCGGGGTTTTCCCTCAACCCAATATGAGCAAATGCTGGGTAACTTTCGGTGCTGGACCTCGGACTCATTTCATCGGCATTATCACCTTCATCTTATTCAGACGCTAAATAATAATAATAATAATAATAATAATAATAATAACAATAATAATAATAATAATAATAATAATGTATTTATTTATTTAATCTGGCAGACCTAAGGTCAGTAGGCCTTCTCTTCCGCCCAGCCAGACTCTAATTCTAATAACCTACGATGTTGATAAAGCGTCGTAAAATAACCTACTAAAATAAAATATGAATTTAAACTGACGTTATAACGGTAATATTATCTATCTACTTCGCTCCAATGGATGATGCAATAATAAGCACATTTCTTTCACAGTTAATCTCCTGGTTGGAGAAGAGTAGTCAGTCGCTTCATGTTGAGATTGCAGTTTCTATGCTTTCCTCACTGCAATAAAAACGTAACATTATATTATATCACTAGTATTTTTCCACTTGTTAACTTATTTCCAGTCAATAAACTCCTATCTCGAAAAACTTTTACAAATGAATCACTCTAAGAAAATATGATCGTATTTTCAAGATACATGTGACCGCCAAGCTGCCATAAGTGGGGGGACGATGTTGTGAAGGTCGCGTTATGTTGAAGCAGTTGAATAACAACACAGATTGTTGAAATGCATACTAGATAATTGCAGTGTACTAAAAGATTGTGCTGGTGTGATGAAAGTTGCTATAAAAGTCGGCAGCACCAATGACGTAACATGTTTGAGTGCATGCGAATGTGATATTTGTTTGCACTGGACAAGGCGTTGTCAGTCTCCAAGTCTGTATTAACTCATGCTTCACGCACAAAATCAGTTTAATACAATCTCGAAACAGTCATCATTCATCGTCACATTTGATCGCTGTTTAAAACACTATAAACAAAAAGCACAAGAATCATAAAGGCCCGGTCAAACAGAACGCGGACTGTCCGCGCGGATGGCAGGATCGCAGTCCGCCACGGACTGAGGAAGTCAAACAGAACGCAGACAGTGCAGGACGAACCAGTGTGGAAACAATTCTTTGGTCGGCGGGAAACGGCACATAAGTAAAAAAAAAGTCGATTTTTCTTTTGTACCTATCACATAGGCCAAAGTCTAATATTTTTTCTAATTTTTTTAAATAATAAATTTTCTTGTATTTTAAATTGAAAAGGGTCTTACTTTAACATACATGAATTTCCTTATTATACTTATATTCAGTTAAGAGTAAATTAAAAAGCAAGTCTTTCCTGAAAAATTATTATTTTTTTACTTATGTGCCTTTTCCTGCCAACCAAAGAATTGTTGCCAAGTGCAGTACGCCTACTCATCGTATTTTCTCGATTTGTTTCTAAATTTCTTTGAAATTGTACTTTTACTTTCGTTTTTTTTTCTCCTGGATTAATTAACATGTCCAGCAGCTCCTCAGATGAAGAAGAATTGCTTCTTTTGTTCGCTTTGAACCGTTCATCAAAGCGGAAAGGGAAAAGAAAGTGGGTGCATGAAATAAATGATAAAGAGAGGAACTAGGCGAATTTCACAGACTGTGTAATGGACTGAATTCGTTTGAAGACCATTTTTACGACTATTTTCGAATGTATAAACAACAGTTTGAGGAATTACATAGCCTTATAGAACCAAACATATTGAAAGTGACAACAAACTGGAGGAGACCGATTGAAACGAAGGAAAGACTAGCGATCTGCTTGAGGTAAATAAAAGATTTTCGTTTGTACTTTAAACTGTATTTATTACTAATCAACTGAAAAATAAGTATGAATATAGAAAAGAAAACAGGACTCAGTAAACAGTATTATTTCGTAGACAAAATTACTATTGAGAAGTCCTGTTATTTCCCTCTTGTGGTTTATTTACGAGCTGCAGTACGTCTTCGTACAAATCTTTTGCAGAAGAAACAATTCTGGCAAAAGACCTAATGACATCGGAGGTGTGGTAGCTACCTCCAGGTCAGTATAATTAATTTCATTGGAAGGATTATGTATATAATTAGGATTATCTGTCCACGATGAGTTGGTTGAAAAAAGAGACGATGAAGTGGAGTCTGGATGCCGTGTATCCTATAAATGAGCTTATTCCCGGACAAATTCAATTAATTTTTCCGTTTCATCGGCCATTTTCTACGAGATGTCAGCCGCGAACGCTGTGGAAAATCACAACTCCCTATCAGTCCGCCGCGAACCAGACTAGACCGCGGCATTGGGCCGCGCGCTGTTTGACTAGGATGATGCATTCTAACGTAATGCAGAGTTCGCGGCGGACAGTCCGCCAAGTCCGCGCGGACAGTCCGCGTTCTGTTTGACCGGGCCTTAAGTGAACGATTGTTAATATCATGAGACATAACCTTGCTATTCACTTTTTCTCTATTAATAAGTTTATTTACTTCCACATTAATTTCATTTGAGGTCTTAATTTTTTTTTTCACTTGTATAGTATTCATGAAATTCACTTTGATCATGTCCTTCCTCTAGTCTTTGCATTGTCAGTTCGGAAAAGCGATAGAACTCACATAACTATCTACCAAGAACTAACGAAATTCGCAACTCAAAATAGTTTAGTGTTAAATCCTCAAAATGCAATGTGCGATTTCGAAATTACAAATTTCAATGCAATTAGGACTTCATTTAATTATATACGCATCACTGGTTGCATGTTTCACTCCGAACAACCTTTATGACTCAGTCAATCGCGGACTTCGACAGGCATTTTTAAATTATGATGGACCACGATAAGAAATCATGTCCTGGAACTCATAGGGTTGGCGTTTTTTCCGTTAGAGGATTTAATAATTTTTTGACAATTTAATGGATTACTTCGTGTACGAAAATCTGGATTTCGCTCCATACATTGAAATATCCAGGCTTAGAGACTTTAGAACCGATAGATGAAAACAGTGTGATTTCAAGTTGGATACCTGTACTGTAGTGGGTGGGGGCAGTGAGGGTAGCGACCTACCTGTCGTCCCATGTGCTTTATTTACTCAGTCATACTCATAAGGCAGGGAGAGGAGGTACTGTTCTGACAATAAAAACAGTCCCGTACACCTAGTTCACTTTATCAGAAGAGAGGACAGAAAATAGCTAGTAGTCTAGTTTTGATCTGTGCATGTGGTTATCTATGTGATTAGTCTAAGAATATATGCGATTTTCTGTGACATGAAAGACATGCTAACAGGGAAGAAGTCTACGGACACTGCTGGGGTAGCGAAGATAGATTTCAATGACAGCTTTTTTTCGTTTTGCATTCATTACATCATCCACACCTGTGGAGTAACGGTTAGCGCGTCTGGCCGCGAAACCAGGTGGCTCGGGTTCGATTCCCGGTCGGGGCAAGTTACCTCGTTGAGGTTTTTTCCGGGCTTTTCCCCTCAACCCAATATGAATAAATGCTGGGTAACTTTCGGTGCTGGACCCCAGACTCATTTCACTGGCATTATCATCTTCATCTCATTCACACGCTAAACCACGTAAGATGTTGATAAAGCGTCGTAAAATAACCTACTAAAATAAATCCATTACATCATGTGATGTAGAGCGGAGCTTCTCCCAATATAAACTTTGTCTTGCGACTACCGAAGAAAGTTTAGTTTTGAGACCTTCAGAATATGTGTTGTAGTAGGCTACATTGTAACAATACCATGTATTGTACTTCATAAGTTGTGTATGCTGTGCAGAATTATTATGTATGTTGAGTAAGTATTGCATTTGTGCTTATGACAGAAGCCGAAAGGAAATGCATATTAATTAACTTTGAAAATTTCGCATGATAGGATTTTTATTTTAATCTATGTAAAGATTAATTTTTTGGTTCTGTAGAATTTTTCTCCTCTAACAATCATTTTATTTTAATGTTTGATAAATTAGTTGCCTTTTTTTGGAACGTCACTGTACAGTACCAAAAGGCTGGACTGAACTTGGTTTCATGTACACATGTCTCTTCTTCTGCCTACTCCAACACAATGAAAAAGCTGCCTATAGTATGGACATAGTAAACTTATTCTATCGGGTCCAAAATCTCGATGTCTGGAAATAACCTACATCAGGAGAAGACCAGTAAGAGGCGTCGTCGTCGTCGTCAAGTATCTCCAATATTCTCTTCCATCAAATAGGATTGTTTACGAGCGGGTACTGTCAAGACAACATAGAATGAATAAAGTCATTGAAGAATTTTATTCAAAACTTGGAAAGTTGATTGCTACTCTTTATGCAAATATATGGCGAATATTAGACATTAAAAGCCTACAACATGAGACTCAAAACATTTATTGTCCAAATTCGAAAAGGACATTTACGATATAAATCACCTCTTTCAAAGGAATATGTAGCCATTAAACAATAGGTTAAACGAATTGTAGGAACCTATGCTCAGTGTAGAGACAATGGCAACATCAAGCAGTACCTGGGAGCAATTGTGTACAATTAGTTACCCGTTGATTAAACATATGAAGATAATAAATAAATTCCTGTCTTTAACTCCTATACTCATAGCATTTATCATTATTATTTTGTAGGGATTAAATTATATATATATATATATATATATATATATATATATTATCTCCCTTTTCATTTGTGTTTTTCAATTTCCAAATACGGATGTGACATTGGACATCTTGGGTCATAAAGGAAATGAACAAAATGGTATGGACAAAGACAGAATAGACGTAAAATATTTTCGACGAAAAACTATTGACGAAACCTTCAAATGGACCAATATAAAACAGGACGAAAACATTGTACGAAAATTATACTAAACGAGCTCAACAATGCACTTCTAGCATTGCAGTATTCTGTCTGCAGTTATTATTAGAGAGGAAGAGATAACCTTTGCTGCATAGGTCGGCAGACTTGTTTATTCGAACAGCAGGTCTCAACGACCCTCGAGATTTTCCTCTTGAGTCCTGGCCAAGGTGACACAATGTCTGAAATAATAAGGGCAAAGTCCTTTGGTATTGATAGTCAGTTTTAATCGGTATCATAATATTAAGATATTTAAGAGTGAACATTATACAGAGTGATTCAGGAGTTACCGCCATTTGCGGCGTTTACTTCCAAAATTACCTTTTTTCTTTACTTTTAAGAGTGAAAAAATATTAAAAATAGAGAATTGACTCAGAAACTGTGAATTTCCACAAAATTGTGGTTGGGTCAGTGTGAGATATGTGAAATGCCACAAAGACAGATGTGAATTGTCAAAAAAACATTTTTTTTACTTGGTTATTTAACGACGCTGTATCAACTACGATGGGATTGGTGGTAGCGAGATGAGTCCAAGGATTCGCCATAGATTACCTGACATTTGCCTTACGGTTGGAAAAAACCTCGGAAAACCCCCAACCAGGTAAGCAGCTCAAGCGGGAATCGAACCCGCGCCCGAACGCAAGTCCGGATCGGGAGGCAAGCGCCTTAAGGTTGACGCTCACTGGCACGAACCGACCGAAACGGAACGAACCGTAAATATTCTGCGAGAGACGTATGCATGTATTTTAAACGGTAAACGCTCACTTGTCCGAACGGAAGCAACCGGCTGCCGGTCCTGACGGACAGGGTTCTCGCGACACGACCCTAGCGGAATTTCCGATGACGATCGGCTGCATTCGTATGTCTTCGCTGGTCTTCGGAGAAAAGTGTGCTGGTTGTTCTCAGTACTTTCCCACTCAACATGTGCTGGTGCGTTGTCCAGACAGATTATTCTTAAAATGGGTGATGAAAAGTTAATTTTAACAGTGCTAATCGCGCTTCTGTGCTGATTGGCCTTCGAAATGTGATGTTTCCCTTCATTATTTGAGATGCTAATAACAGATGAAATTTTAAACATTTTTCTTCGCTCATACGAAAGTACTAAAAAAACCATTACTCGATCTTTACACAAATGTGGGCAAAGATGGTTAAATTAATCAAAACACTTTTTTATATTGTTATGACTAGAGCCCGGATTGTATGTAATTACCAGGGAACGGATTTATATGGACTAAAAATATATGAAATATGTAAATATATATGTAGTTATTTTTACCAAAATATGGAATTAAATATGGATTTTTACCAAAATATGGAATTAAATATGGACTTAAAATTATAAAAAAATGACTATGTACGTTAAATATTGGTACATTTTAATCAAACTAAACAAAAAATATAATGGACGTACCTTATCTTCCAATGTAGTTTCAACAAGACACAATTTTTATTGTCTGTTACCATAACAATAGGTTACAGACATTTCTTTCAAGTGCTGAAAAGTGAATCTTCTTCTATTGTCTCTGAGGATAGATTTATACTGACTAAAAGAGCGTTCGACGTCACAAGAAGTAACTGGTACATAATTCAATTTCACAATGTCTGCTGGGGATAAGTCCAAGTTAATCTTCACTGTTGATTCACCACTCATCACAGCAACAACCTTTTGTAGTTCTTCATATCCAGGGTTTTTTGAAAGTACAGTGTCCACCTTAGCTCTTACTGCATCTGCAACTTTACCTCTACCACGATTCAGTTGTTCCACAGTACTATTTATAATTTCAAAACTTTCAGATAGTGAAAGGTGCCTATTTTGGAGACTTTTGAGCGTTTTTATGATGCATGAAAATGTATGCTGAATGTGAGCTAAGTCATTCTTCACACTTATGTCACAGGTAACTGTTTTCGCAGTATCAATTGAGACTGCATCTTCAGAGTCCAATGCAAGGAGAACATTGTTAATAGAGTCTATATGTTCGGCATAATATTCAACTGCTTCTAGCCATGTACCCCATCTAGTTAAAATTGGCTTTGGTGGCAATGGAATTTCAGGGTACATTTCTTTCAACACGTTAACTCTACTGGGAGCTTTGAGAAATACTTTTTTCACTGATGAAATCAACAAATCTACTTTAGGGAAATTGTCTCTGACCACTTCTGCCACACGATGAAATGCATGCGCCACACAAGTAAAATGAGTCAATTTAGGATATACAACAGATAATGCTTGTCCAGCTTTGACCATATAAGGGGCAGCATCGCTAATAAAGAATAACACATTATCGTACATAATACCCTTTGGCCACAGGATACCCATAGCTTCGTTGAACAGTTTAACTATAGTTTTGTTATTGCACTTTTCTAGAACATCACAATGTAAAAGAATTCGTTCAGAATATTGTTCACTTAACAAACCGATAACTACATTACCAACAAGTCTACCTTCTTTGTCGGGAGTCTCATCAATGGAAACCCAAATTGAACTATCTTTAATTTCATCTCTTATCTTCTGTATTGTCTCATCGTAGATGGATGGAGCATACGTCTTCCTAAGTGTTGACTCATCCGGGATTGTATGTTGAGTATATTTTTCAAGGAATTCCCTGAAGACCTTATTCTTTAGTTTGTAGAGAGGAATATCAGCAGAGATGAGAGAACGGCACAGGTCGATGTTAAACTCAGATCTTACATTCGATGTTGTTGGTTGTGTTAAAAACAATTGTCTCTGCTTGGAATTTAGTTGTTTGTTGGCCTGATGTTTACTAGTTGTAATGTGTTGTTGCACCAGGAACTTTTGTGTAGATGATACTGCACACTGACACAAATTACAAAATAATATTTTATTGTCAGTTGATAAACCATCTTCTTTAAATTCTGAAATGTAACTTGTTAGTTTTGATTTTAAATTGACTGAATGACGTACTTTTGGCATATTTACCGTCTTTATAGTATGATTTACAAAACTGAACCTATGTGTACTCTGACTGGCATTTAACTGTTGAGCTGCACAACTGAAGTCTGTTAAAAATTTTAAATTAAATTAATACAGTTTTGTAACTTACTTTCCCATTGTTGATAGGACTGCTAATTTTCAAATAACTTTGATGTTAAAGGGATTACTGAACATGTGTTTAAATCTCTATTGTTGAAATGTATTTTTAAAAGTTAATGGAATTTTGTTTTGTTTTATTGTTAAACCTAATATAATATGGACTGTTTTATATGAAATATGGAAAATATATGGAAATTAACGAAAATATGTACTAAACTCTAAAATATGGAAAAATATGGAAAATAAAAGTAGGATTTTTCAACCCTACACATTGTGAAACATAAAGATAATGCAAAATATAAATTATATTAGCTTTATAAGTAAATATGTATTTACATATAAATCCTTTCCCTGGTAATTACATATTCCGTTCCTACATATGTAGCTATAAGGAAAGCTAAAAGTCCGCGAATCGTATTAAATTTAAATTTAAATATACAGAATAAAGAATATAATTACAAACAAACAAGACAAATAGAAATAAAATAATACCATCAATATAAAAAGGAGATACAGTAGTATTAACAAAATTTGAGACCGAATGAGCAGCTCTCGTGTTCGATCGCAGTTAAGATATAATATTAATAGGCCTGTAAGAGAATATAAAATAAAATAGGAAATAAAATTAAAATTACAGTTACAGAAATTATATAATACAATATTAATATAAGAGAAATACAGAAGAAATAATAAAAATAAATAAGTAAAATAAAATAGGAACTAAAATTTAAATTATAGCGGCAATGGAATTATATAATATAATATTAACACTAGAGAAGAATAATATCGCACGTGAAAAGTAGGACAATATGTAAGTATATATATATATATATATATATATATATATATATATATATATATATATATATATTTCAAAATTATAGAATACAAATATAATATAGGTTGATTAATTCATACACATAGGCTATAAATTTATTTAATCAAATTGAAGATATTAACACGTTTCTAATTTTCTTGTTATATGTTAGTGGGTTACATGTTAGAAGTTCTGGGTGTAATTTAGTTAAAGCATTGTACAACCGAGGGCCAAAATTAATGCTATGCTTTAGACCAGCAGATGTGAGACATTTAGGTTCTATTAATGTTGAATTAATATTTCGTCTTGTGTCATAATTATGTGTCTGTAATACAAACTTATTACGATTTTTATGATAAAATTTTAACAGCGTATGCTTATAAATTTGTTCAATATTAAATACATTAAATTCAGAATAAATTAATTTAGTTGGATAATCGAAACGTTTCTTCAAACAAATTTTAATTATTCGTTTTTGTAGTAAATTTAATGAACTAAGATTAATGTTTGTACTTCCACCCCAAACAATTATAACATATTGAATGGTAGACTGAATAATGGCCAAATAAACATTTCGTAGAACTCTAATGGGTAAGTAGCATCGAAGATTAACGAAAGGGATCATTATTTCGAAGTTTTAAATGTTTTTACATATTTTGGTGCATAATAAATATTTTGGCATATATTATATATTTTAAAATATTTTGAAGGATATTGCATATTTTGAAAGAATATATACATTTTTTCACTAATTTTCTCTCTACGTAATGATTAAGTTATTTTTAAAATTGTTTATAAAGCTTATCCCTTCGTCTCTAGTGCATAAATATAATTTGATAATTGAAAATAATAACGTATTCTGTCAAAAAATGGACATCTCTTTGCAATGCTAATAGTTTGTATCCCTTGAGAAGTAACGGTAAAGTAGGTACAAATACCAATGCGAATGGTAGTAGTGAAGGAAAGAATGAATCAGTTGCTCTAAAAGAAAACAATAGTTTTTTCTGTTTTTTTTAAGAAACTTATTTTGACATCAGGTAATATAATAGCAAGCCTACTGCCATTCGCATCCAAGTTAAAAGACTGGATTTCAATTGACGATTCCTTTACTAAAATGGTAAAATCGTGCAGTCCAAAGTGTGTGACAAACGCATTGGGTGCTCCATGAAGTCACAATTAGAATAGCATTTAAAAATTGGACTTCATGTGAGAAATAAAAAACGTGCTCCGTCGAAAAGAAAAAGTTCTTCTTACACAAGTGGTGTTGAAACATTCGTCTTCTACAAGTGAATTTAATAAAAATTTGTGCATGGCAATGGTTGCTGCAAACATATACAGTGGTATAAACTTGGAGTTCCAAAGTTCCAAGCATTCCTACGCAAATACTGCAACTTCAATATTTCGCATGAATCAACACTCCGGAAAAAATATTTGAACTCCTGCTACACTGACACAATGGAAACGATTAGAGATGGACTTGATGATTCCTACGTATGGGTTGCCGTTGACGAGACGATCAATAACCGTAGAAAATATGTAAAAATATTCAATTATTAATTGCGCCTCCAAACAATGAGGTTCAATCACATGTGCATCTGTAATTTTTTATTAGTGTGCACAAATACATCTAATAAAGCTTAGATCTTAAATTACCAACTTTTTTTTATTTATTACATATTTATCTACATACTTTTGTAGCTTCATATTTATGTAGTCTACATAGTTCTCATTTTCACATTACATAAAATCCGGGCTCTAGTTATGGACCCATATTTTCTTTTTTCTTTTCTTTTTTCCTTCCTCATCAGCTAAAGACTCAGTAAAATAAAATAATCTTCGGAACTACTATCCCACTCCATGTTTAAACCAGACTGCCTGTCGACTGTACCAGAATATTCCGAGCAGTGAGCGTCAGAGCTTCCGCGGAAGACGGACGGCTGTAGATTTCCGTTCCGGTCGGTTCGTGCCAGTGAGCGTCAACCTTTAGCCGACAGAGTTACACCGGTAGCTAAGTCACATGTGAATTGCCACAAAGGCATATGTGAACTACCATAAAGGCGTACAATTTCCGGTACATTTTCCCTCCCACTTTGTACAGACTTAGGACTGAACAACCAGCATGGTTGGGGTGATTAAAAATGTTGGAAAGATTCGTAGGCATTAGTAGTGTCCAGTGAATGTGACGAGAAACTTGACCACATTTCCGACGGGAATGTGCTATCTTCACTTATGTAAGTGTCTAATAAATAATCACTACATTAATCCACAGCAGTGGCATTAGGCTTTACTGACATGAAGTCCTCACGAAACAATCACTCACTTCGTCAGGACGAAGAAATGGTAGGCCATAAACGTAATTCAACCCTTTCCTAAGTTTACCTTCACCAACAGCAAACTGTTTTGAAAGGCCGAGTTATTGCTTATTTCTTTGCCACGCTTGCCCCTAATGAAATGTACAACCTTCAATTTTACTATCTGGAAACACTGTTTCGGTGGCTATCTTTGTGGGAATTTCAACGTCAATTACAAATTTAAGAAGGGAAATTCCAAGATTTTTCAAAACACCTAACAGCCTAGTATAGGTTCCAAGCGCCTTATTTGGCAAAAGCGCGAATAACAAAGGTATGTAAATATTATTTTGAGCGAGATCGTGCGTATTTGCTTGATTTCCGCACAAAACCAATCCGCGGAAAGTCTTAAATTCCACATTTAGTGTTCCCAACCTAACACACATAACAATTTCCCTCTTCTTACCGCTTAAGTGACATATTGATTTTACTGCTTTAGGCTTTTAACATATTATTTTTAGAGACGTTCAATATAGTAATAATTATAAATTGGAAACTTACCACTGCAATTTCACCTAAATTGCACTGTTAATTATAGTTTTTAAATATTTGCAAAAATTAAGTAAACTCTACAACTCCACTACAGTTACTGCATTCGTGATGCAAGTAACATTAAGGAAGCCGTAAAAAAAATCAACAAGATTCCAGACTCATCAAGACAAACGTATATCACTGCCTGCTGGAGTACAGTAAACAGAGAAAACATTTTAAAGCAACAATGTTGAAGACAGATATTTTTGTTTTGCAAATTTGCCGTCAATGAACAGAAACCAAGATGGAGATTTCATTGCAACTAATTAGAAATTCCTCTTTCAGGTATGTAATAAACGATCTTCGCACAAAATAATGTACGATACACGAGCGGTGTGTTTTCTCTCAATTCTCGGAAGTTGAAAAAGCGAACATGAAAACTTCAACATACCGCTCTTGTAACGCAATACAATTGATAAAAGTGACGGGTACAATATTGATATGTCCCATCCATGTAGACAGTTTATCAGAGCTAATACGTTTGTGGTACACGAAAAAAATCACTAACTCACTTTCTACAACGTTGTCAAGAATAAAATCTTCGCCTCTAATTGTCTTCATGGTTATTGATTGCAGCACTTCTTGGACCTTTCGTTTTCTTTTAGGCAATGCGGTATATATAAGTGATCTGGTAAAATGTATATTTCGCCTAATAAGTTCAAGATCAGCTGCTGTTAACTCATATCCATTGTCATGATTTGGCAAATCAAGACGAATGATTTTTAAGGTTTTCTCTGATAAGTTTTCTATTGCTTTTCTTTTCCAAATATTTCTTATGTCTTGTCGATTTAATTTTACCTCGGCTATTCTTGTATGATTATGAGCAAAGACCGGAAGTTTAGGCATTATGAATCGTTAAAATAGGCAGGCAAAAAGGCATAATAAATAGCTAAAATAGGCAGGAAAAAGCATTATATATAGCTAAAATACGCAATAAAAGGCAATTACAAAAACCTTGCACTAGACCCAAAACCTTGCACTTTCCACAAAGGGATTTCGGCAGCAAGAAAAGCTTTACATAACTCGAATGCAAATTGAGACTTTCGACTCGATGTTGCAATTACTGTTGGAAGCAAAGGAATCTTCTTGGAAATTGCATTTTTGTGTTTGGCTGTACTGATATGTTGCGATATGAAATATTTAGCTAGCTACAACAACGTCGCAATGAAAACTGAACGAAAAATAACCGTTAAAACTTAAAAATAAGGTTAGACCCGCACTCATTGTTGCCTTGTCAAATAAATAAAAGCTATAATTAAAACACGTTATGCATTTCTGCACAGCAGCACTCACTGTTGCAAAGAGCATATGAACTAATTGAAAGACAATAATATACATTCGATGCAGTCACTTTCATTGTAGCGGTTATAGAAATAAATAAAAATATACCTGTAGGCAATTTTAAATAATAAATAAATTAATAATAGCTGTATAATTAAATAAAGGAAAAAAAGCATTTATTTTGTAAATTAGGCATTTATATTTAAAAAGGCAGAAAAGGGCAGCATAAAACTGTTAAGTTTCAATCACTAAGGTATAATTCGTACAGATTTACTTTCAAAATGAAGACAGATTTAACGCATTTGAAAAGGCATTCTGCCAAAGTTCCTGTCTCTGATTATGAATAGAGTCACACTTACCCATATCACATATTTCTTCAGTTAACCCTATTGTGTAAACCTTCGCCCTGCAGCTTCTTTGGACACACCGCCATGTATGTTTGTTACATTTAGATATTATAATGAACATAAAATGTAAAATTGTTAATCACTAAAAGTTGTTCACTTTTTTCACTGTAAGTCAAATGCACTCCCGTCACTAAGCAGGGTAGAACAGACACTCAGGGGGTGCTCATACGGCTATGCGCAGACACGTAAATTTTAGACAGTTGACGCATGACGTCACCGAGGAAGCTAAACAATTGGCAGTATGAATTAAAAGCAAGCTATAAGTTGTTTTCTAGCAGTGATTCTGGTTACGTGTGCCCTAAATGTGACAAATCTGCACTCATAGTGGAATATTTCCAAATAAAAATGTGTTATAATGAACTGAATTATATTTATAGCAGTTACTGTTGTTAATTCGGGCTTTCACGTGTTTTATAATCGTAGTATATATGTTATGTATTTAAGTTAGCCCACGTGGTATTAAGTCAATTAGTTTATTGTAAATATTTTGTGCCTAAAAACATATTGCATTATTTACCATGCCCGGTTGCGCAGTGTTTTCGTGTAAAAATTATAATCGTAAGACTAAATGTTCAGATTTGATTTACCACACCTTTCCCAAGGATGACAGTGTTTGTAAGCAATGGATTCATGCTTGCAGAAGGAAAGACAAAATCAACATTAAAAATGCCACCGTGTGTAGTTTTCATTTTCTACCAGAAGATTATGAGAGGGACCTGAAAGCCGAGCTCTTGAACATTAAACCTAAAAAGATGCTTAAAATTTCTGCAGTTCCTTCATTGCATCTGGACATCGATTCAAGACCAAACAAGATGAATATAGAGGCTTCATCTTCACACCAGCCAGAGTCACCACAAATTACGGTAAGTGACAGACAGACAAGGCAGATTAATCGACATTCAAGAAAGCGAGGGCTTGAGAGATTGAAGACACTATCACCCAAGAAGAAGAAGTTTGATGTTGGTACAATTACAGATAGCACTAGTGACTCAGAAAGACATTTGAAAGCACGGTTAGACAAATTAGAGAAAGATAATAAACAAATGCAGACTGAAATGAATAAGTTAAAACTTAAAAATAAGTCACTGACCTTGGCTCTGAGCAGGAAAAGTAAACATATACAGCAACTTGAGAACAGAATTAATGCAAAGGTAAAAGAGAGAGTTTCCATTGTTTTGAGAAAAATTTTTACAGAAAACCAGATCAAGAACTTGTTGGTGACAAAAAAGAAGCCAAAATGGACAAGAGAAGATATAAGCAGAGCCTTGACACTCCGCTCAATATCGAGGAAATGCTACATATATTTAAGGCAAAGTGTAGGAATCCCCTTACCATCACTGTCAACTCTAAGGCGCTGGGTTTCCAATTCCTTTAAGTGCAGGCCTGGCATATTAAGTGATGTTTTATTTATGATGCAAACTCAATGCAAGAATTTAACAAAAAATGAACTTTTATGTATCCTGAGTTTTGATGAAATGAATGTGGATGCAAGAGTGTGCTATGACCAAGATGAGGATAAAGTTTATGGGCCCCACAGCCAGGCACAAGTTGTAATGGTTCGAGCGCTATGCAGTAATTGGAAGCAGCCAATATTTTTTTATTTTGACGTTACAATGACAGGATCACTGCTAAAAGAAATCATTTTAGAAGTGCAAAAGGTAGGTGTTGTTATTGTGGGAGTTGTAAGTGACATGGGTGGGAAAAACAAGAGAGTCTGGAAGGATTTGGAAGTAGATCACAAGAAAAGTTGTTTTGATAACCCCAGTGATGACACCAAGCGCATACAGGTTTTCCAAGATGTGCCACACATGATAAAATTATTGAGAAACCACTTCATTGATGTTGGTTTTACTTTACCCAGTGGGAAGATAATTAACAAAACCATTATCGAGAATATTTTATCTATGGATGGAGGTGAAATAAAAATCTGCCCGAAACTGAAATATAACCATCTAATTGTATCAGGTAGAGACCGACAGCGTGTCCGTCCTGCATGCGAATTATTTTCAAATCACGTTGCAAAAGCCATTAGTTACCTCTTGCCAAATGAACATGAAGCATCAGAATATTTCAAACTTGTTAATGATATTTTTGATATTTTCAATTCTAGGATTCCGGACAGTGAACAAGTTCCCATTGCAAGTGGTTTTGGCATACATTTTAAAGACCAAGAAAATATCCTAAGGACATTTCATACCATGTGTGAAAAAATGAGAGTTGGCAAGAACTCTTCACTGCTTCCTTTTCAGAAAGGTTTTATAATGTCCATTAGATCTTTATTAGGTTGTTTTTCTGACCTCAGAAAATTGTATGGGCTAAGCTACATCTTAACTGCTAGACTGAACCAAGACTGCCTTGAAAATCTTTTCTCTCAAATAAGAGCATTGGGACGCACTTACGACCATCCCCTTCCAGTAGAATTTAAAAACCGTTTGAGGCTGCTTATAATGAGTCGCAACATTTCAGACATTTCGTTCAATTCCTCAGCTGTTGAACTAGAAGCAGATACAATTGATTATCTTACTTCTAACCTTTTTGCAGGACTTCTACCAGACATGACAGAGGCATTGGCAATGATAGAAAATGATTCTGAAATTTCAGAAATTACTGTTGAAAACCTTCCTGAAGCAAGAGTCATACAAAATGTTTCTGAATTTTCCAGCGAAGGTCTACGATATTTGGCGGCTATATTGCTTTTCGCGTCGTGAAGTAGATAGATCATTAGGGGATCCTACAGGCCAATTAATTAGTGTTACACCAGATGCATTGCCGGTACATCAGGGCTGGATTGAAAAACTGTCTCGAGGAGGTCTGCTCAAACCATCAGATGAATGGCTATGCACAGTGAAACAGTTTGAAGTAGTGTTTGTAGGAGTGCATGGTTATAAATTAAACTGCTGCAACGTCATTAAGTGCATGTGTAACATTCTCGCACAGAAGTTTCCACATGTACATCCATTAATAATTAAAATATATACAAGAACAAGGACATTTATCCGCATTCGTTCACTGAATACGGCAGCGAAGACTGCAAGAGCAGCGGAACTACAAAGAAAGAAGGCACGTAAATGGCAAGCTTCTGCTAGGCGCTGACAAGAGAGAAGAATTCATTCCAATCTTCAGGGAGGAGGAAAAAGGTATGTGATATAAATACCTACTTAATCATTATTGTGTTTGAAAATATGCAGCCTATTTTCAAACATAATAAAGTGTTCACAACTTCACATATTCATAGTCAATGAATGGCATGAGGTGGCTAGCTTTATTCTCCAACCGACTTCACCCCGTGGAGTCATGGTAATTTTAAATGAGGCTGAAAGGGCTCTAGAGCCAATCTAGGTCCAAAGATGTCAAGCATAATATGTTTGTAACATTTAATATAGTTTATAGCTTTAAGTGAGTTATGTTAATAATCAGCTTAATGTGTATTGTAACGAGTATTTGAAAATATAGGACTAATGATATAGTAATATATATGGAAAAATTATGTGCCTATATTAATTAAAATACATAGGCCTACTATCAGAAATAATTAGGCCTACCCATGGCTTTATTATTTCTGCATGTTCTAATAATATTTATTAATGTGTTATGTTTTCTGTCATTGTTATTATGTTAGGAAATTATTAGCATTCACTATGTAATTGTTCTATTTAATAACGAACATTTCTTATGAAGGGTAACTATATTTTCTGATACAAAAATATTATTTCGTACAAACTCTTCTCCAGTTTAGAAGATGAAATTACTTGTAACACATAGGGATAAGACACGCTTAATATAGTTTCCTTTTGTGAGTGGTACATTTTTCCTCACAAATAAAAGTTAAACAAAAAACAAATTGTCGTTTAAAAGAATTTTGTGCGATAACTTGTTACAAATACTTCGGTGCTAGGAGGCCATAATGCATCCCGTGGCTAACGAGCTTCCGAAGTGACGTCACGAGTTCGTCTGCTAGCGGAAATTGCCGAGTGGCTCTACCTTATAGTAAATCCATATACCTTGACAGACACTGATACGAAACATAAGCAACTTGATCGACACAGGTACCAACCACAAAATTTACCGCAGGTAGTTTTGTGGCAAGTAATATATCTCGCAGATACGAACTCTAAAATTGACCCCAGGTAATTTTGTGGCAATTAACATATGTCGTTCTTATAATTATCTTTACCTGTTCGGGTTTTGTGGCAATTTACCAGGACCCAATTAACTATTCAGAAGTAGCCTATCATTTCTTTAAGTCACTAATATTCTGAAGCTAAAAATGGATTGTGAATTTCTTTGTTGCTTCGTACCGATTTTTTTTCAATTTTTAACTATAAAACTACATTGTACTCACGCAAGTTAAAAATTGAGAGAAATAATTCTGTAAGGAGCAACTAAGTAATTCACAACACATTTTTAGCTTCAGAATACAAGCCAATTAAAGAAATAATATTTCTGAATAGTTCATTCTCTATTTATAATATTCTTTCACCATTAAATCTAAAGATGACCTAATGACCAGAATAAATAAATAAATGAAAATGAAATAAAACTAAATAAATAAATGTATTTTACAGTCAACTTCATATTAGTGTAACTCTGAAAATATTGAGAATAGGACCTATATTTATTTGACAATTTTCGCTCGAAATGTCTTAAGAAGTAAGTTCCGTAAGTTGTGGAACAGTAGCGCTAAATTAGTAGCGAGTGGAACTCCCAAGTCATGATTATGACGTAATCGCGATAACTGGAGATGCGTTGACAGCATTCTACACTAACAAGTTATTACTGTTATAGTCACGTGCTCTAATTTCCGGCAGCCAATCGCGTTGCAGGTCGGCTACATTTAAACGTGT
This sequence comes from Periplaneta americana, assembly GCF_040183065.1. NCBI lineage: Eukaryota > Metazoa > Arthropoda > Insecta > Blattodea > Blattidae > Periplaneta > Periplaneta americana. The sequence continues at coordinate 38,016,991 of NC_091129.1, forward strand.
GCGTCTTGTGATTCGCATATGAAGACGTTATTCATTTCTTAAGGCTCGATAAATGCATAATAAAATCGCCCGCCATTTTGGCACTTTCGTTGGTGTTTGCAGACAGCACACGAAGACGTTATTTGCCGCTCAATTATGTGCTGAATTACAGTTGATTTATTATCATAGGAGCTACGATATGATAATGTTTAGCGGTGTGGCAAATAGATTCCTCGTATGGTAGCTCGGCAACGAAAGAACAAAAATGGCGAACGATACTACCTACCTAGACTTTATAGAGCTTCACTTCCTAAGACGTAAGCAAAGAGGAGGAGTCACGCCGCCGGGAATAAGAGCGTCGCGACTATAGTAATGGCATATAAAAACATTTTACACTATAACCGCAGCAAAGGTATAGTGGTATTACGCAAAGGAGACAAGACTACGCTCTATGGAGATAATGACAAGACGTAATTTATGTTTATTGACGGGAAAAGAAAATGGTCATCTATCTCATTTATCTCCTGCCTTAGTTGCCTCATAAGCGGTGCCAAGCTGGTATCACTTGTGAGGTTCAGACCTGGCTTCTGACAGTTGACTAAACAAAAACCTCATTACCGAATATATTATGTACTGCACATGTTCCTTATGACGTTATTGAACTTCAAGCAATATAAAATGCTGTACTGTTATATATTTTTCTGCCCTGAACTTTTCACCCGTTTACCATTCCTTCCACTGCATCTTTCAGTAGACAGTTTCTTTTCAACCAGTGTCCCATCCAATTCATTTTCCTCTTCCTAATCAGTATCAGCATTATTATTTCTTCATTCAGTCTTTATTATTCTGTCTGTCCACTGCACACGCTCCATTCTTCTCTATATCCACATTTCAAATGCTTCTAGTCGCTTCTGTTCACTTTGTCATAATGTCCATGTTTCTGCCCCATACAATGCCACACTTCACATAAAGCACTTTACTAATCTTTTCCTAACTCTTTTTCCAGAGGTCTGCAGAAGATGCTCCTTTTTCTATTAAACGCTTCCTTTGCCAAGCTATCCTCCATTTGATTTTCTGGCGGCAGCTCATGTTACTGCTTATAGTACACCCCAAGTATTTATATATATATATATATGTTATTACTCTCACTTAAAGCAGAGTGTGTTTTGACTCCAAGTGAATAGCAAAGACAGTTATCACTAGCACTTTCCTGAATTGTATCATCTTCTGATTCACTCCATCGCCATCTTCTTCTTGTTTCTCTTGCTTCTCCTCCTCCTCATCATCATAATCACCATCATCACCATCAAAATCATCATCATCATTATTATCATCACCAACACCATGCCCACAGCCATCATCACTGTCACTGCCATCATCTCCACCCTATCGAATTATTTCGTTCACAGTAGACTCTAGTACACATTTTGCCAATACTCGCCCTCAATTTTCACTACATGGGGACAATAAACTTGCCAGTCTTTCGCAGAAACTTTATTTACTCTCTATACATCCATTTTCTTTAGAGCTCCTAAGGAAAATTCTCCACCTGTGTTTATTCTCTCGGAGCAAACGCCTTATCTTTTGTTTTGGGCTTCTTTTACCACAAGGGATGCCAAATCACCTCAACCAATCGACAATTTCTTTTTTTGTCTGGTACGTCAAAGACTACTAGGGGTCATTGTCAAGGGATATTACGGAGGCAGCTGGCAAGTTTGGAATTACTCACTCTCTGAACCATTTCCATCGGTGGTAGTCACTAGCAGTTGAGTGAGCTACATTTATAAGTGAGAAGACAACCATCAATAAAACCACATTTTGAACTATGAACTTATATACTATTATAAGCCTTTTGGACAGTATTCCTTTTACAAAATCGCTAACATTTTTTACTTTTTGTCAGCATTTTTTGAAAGTCAAATCGGAGTTATCCAATATTTATACAGGTAAAATATTTGTCTTTGCTCTGCTCTAAAATGTTTAACATTTTTTTGTGATACTCATGCAACCTCCAACACCAATCAACAATGTTCGGTCGGTGTCGAATGAATCTTCGATCCTGTGATCTCTTCCGCTAAAATCCCATGCTTTTTAGCAGAGTATTGAAAAGCATTACAGCCACCGGCGTGGCTCAGTCGGTTAAGGCACTTGTCTGCCGATCTGAAGTTGCGCTCGGGCGCGGGTTCGATCCCCGCTTGGACTGAATATCAGTTGGGTTTTTTCCGAGGTTTTCCCCAACAGTAACGTGAATGCCAGGTAGTCCATGACGAATCCTCGGCCAAATCTTGCCAAATACCATCTCGCTATCACCAATCTCAGCTATGCTAAACAACTTCGTAGTTGATATAGCGTCGTTAAATAACCAACTAAAAAAACATTACAACCTTTTGATATCCCTCTCTCCCCTAACCGCAAGCTATGACTTTGCACAGAGGCAGACTATGGAGCGGTAATGTTTCCGAACGGGTGATACTGAATGTTATCTCAGGTTGGCATACTGTATTGCACGCATAGGTGCGAGGTTCCTCTTGCCCAAATTCTCCACTCTCATAAGTCGCTACTAAACGTGACCTATTAATAATTCCTCCTGAATCACTCTGTGTATGTGTCAATAATTAAAGAAAATATTTGGACAGGTAGGTTTTAATAGGCCTAGTCACCCTCAGTTCGTCTAGGCCAGGCCTGCACAAGGTTTGCGCTCTCCGAGCCGGCTCACAGCTCATGAGCGGAATGCAGATATTAGCTGCGCTCTGTATAAGGGTGGACTGGAAGAAGGGGTGATCTCGTACAAAATATACACAAAAGGAAGTGCTATTACGAATGCTTATGAAATGAATTGCCGTTCAGTGTTTGCAAAACTATCTTGGGCTATTATTAATTAATAAAGAAATATTTATTTTACAGAAGTAATAGAAATTCTATAGCTACTTAAATGTACAATATCATTTTGTTATATTCTTATTTATCAGTACATCAAAACGAGGTTTTATGCTGTTGGCAGCTAAAAGGAACAGTAGCCTACTGATCGTAATGAAACATCAGTTACACATGTTCGATGTCTGCTTTTATTAAAGTTGATTATAGAAAAAAGTTGCTCACAAATATAAATGTTGAGCCAAACATAGCAATCATTTTCACAGCCTGCCTGTGTAGTCGTGGATATTTTTGCTAATCTTTAGTCTTGTAAAACTCAACCAGGCTAGTAGTATTATTCAAACGATCTTTAGCTCTTAGGTCACATTGAAGATCAATAAGTTCGAGCTGTAAATCGTTAAATGTTAAATGTTATGTTCCGTCTTTTAGATTCTTTCATACTCTACTTTAGCAGTAGGTAAGTAGCATGAAACAGTTACTGAGAATAAGCCTACACACTGCACTTCACTAGATAGCTGAGTGGTCGTTTCCCTCTCCTCTACCTATAGCAAGTCTATGACATTCTGACGTATCTTCCTCTCCGTTTCGGCGAGCGGTAAACACCGCTCTCCCGCTCCGAAGGAGCGCGCGCGCTCGTTGAGTGCTCTTTGTGCAGGTCTGGTCTAGACCATGATGAAAATAACTGTGAAGACAGTGGTAAAGATAAAGTTTTCTCTTCTACTATCTGTAACAGTGATATTCAACCTTCCATACATGTACTTCCGGGGATACGCGAATACATGCTCAGGGTAAGTAGAAATAAAAATACGGGCATATATCATATCATGACAAATTAAGAGGAATCATGGTCGCATTTAGAGTTAACCACAAGAAATATAGAACTAAGAATATATGATTTTGGAGCGCCATTTTTTTTCCGGTTTCCTTTCTTCCTTCTCTCTGCTATCTGAGCGACTAAATTTATGTAATGCACGTAATATGAGTTGTGACGTGATTAAACACTACTAAGCGAGATATACATTTTCCTTAGCTCTGTATCTTATTTCCTTTAACCATACAATGAACTACCTACTTTACAATAGTGTTGAGACATTAATTATTACAGAAGAAGGCGATACAGTTCATTATATCTATTTAGATATAATCAACTGGATCGCCTTGCTTTGTGATAATTACAGCTGCCGCCAATAGAAACATGATAAGCGGTGAAGATTTTATAAGGCAATAATACCAAAAGTAATATTCGGTATCAAGACCGAAATACATACTTAGGTCAGTCAGTAATCCTAAGTTACAAATCGAAGTTTTTTTAGTTGCTTATTTTACGATGCTTTATCAACTGTTTTGATTATCTAGCTTCTGAATGAGAAAAAGGTGATAACACAAGCAAGATGAGTACAGGGTCCAGCGCCGAAATTAACCCAGCTTTTGTTCTTAATTGGTGGAGAGAAAGCCACGGAAAAACATCGACCAAGTAATTTGACCCTACTACGATTTGAACCCAGGCCCGCTGGTTTCACCATCACACATGCTAACTGTTACTCCATAGTGGCGAACTACAAACCAACATATTTTTTAATGAGAAGTTTGAAGCTAGCACCGTAAGATGGTAGTTATGTCAAGGTGATCGATGTACTCACAAGCGGTGCAAGCGAAACAAAGAACACCAATTACAAAATGGCGGAACTCTGCAGGAGTGCGCCATTGTTGAGCGGCACTATGTTCTGCTACTTTCTTGGGCAAAGGATCCGAGAGAAAAGGTTATTTGTAAAGAAATGCTATCTATGTATGTTGCAGCGGCGGTTCCTCTATATGAGCACAGGAGCAAGTGACACCTTAAAAACCAACAATAATGGTACAGTCATATTACTGTATTAATAACTTATTATTACATCTATTACTTACCAATATGCAAGGACGTTCCTACATTTTTCGTCTCGAGAGAGTGTCCCGTTCGTGTGTCGTGTGTCTTTAAATCTCCATTAGACAGGTTGACAGCAGCTCGCACAATTTTACTCTAGCAGGGTGAAATAGCCTGAGGCGAGAATATTTTCTGGTTTGTTACAATGGTTACAATAGCTCTGCTCGCACAGGTCTGAACGTGCTAGCGACAGAGAAATAGAGATGTTCCATCTCCCTTGGGTCTGGCATCGTGTTCTTTTCTCCCTCTTGCCTCGTTTTCTCTCTTTACTCTTTCTTTTCAAAATACCATTATGCACGGTAGCTGATTCTGTTGTCTTTTGTTCAGCAAAGTAAGGGAAATACGAGCTGCAATGGAGCGTATTGAAAGTTGAAACAGTAACACTTGAAGTTTGGAGACGGACGTGTGTAAAATTGTGTGTTAAATTAAAAGAGGATTAAAACATTCCTCCGCACCATGACAGAAGACCGACTAAGTACATTGGCCATATTGGCAGTGGAAAAAAAAAAAAGAAGAAAATAAAACTTGTTAACTACATTAGAGACTCCAATAATAAAGTTATTGATAAGTTTGCATCTCTCAAAACTAGGCGCATGGAGTTTCTCTACAAATAAATCTAGATCTTCAACACCATCTACAACAGCAGTGAAGGTGAGTCCTATGAATTAATTTTACTCTACTCTTCTTTAATGGTTTTAATTTTGGTTTATATGCGTAGATTTGGTACATGCATATTTGAACTGGTTTATCTCTGACGTGTGACTCAGCTATACGAGAATATATCAGTGTGTTCATTACTCATTTTTCTTGTGAACACCCATCCAAGAAAGGCACGAGCCGCCACTGGTATGTTGATTATTGCCTGTAGCGTGAAGCTCTCTACAATTGGATGCAGAAGTTTTCTGAAGGATAGTCAAGTATCGAACAACGAATCTGTCGGCCAATGGAGATTTTTCATGGAGGCAACAGGTTGGAAATTTGATCCGAGGACATACGATGAAGAGGACTATATCTCGGATAGCCACAGATTAGTCTTGTGTACACCATTACCAGACCGGGACATAGAATGAATCAGTGCTCTTATCAAGTTTCCAATGGTAGACTCGCGCGATGGCGCCGTCATTTTGCAACTGCTGCTTCTTTGTTTCGCTTGTGTACACATCCATAATATTACCATCTAGCGGTGATAGGTTTAGGCGCCCCACTGAATAATATTGGTAGCTACATGTACGTACCTCAGTTTGTAGTTTATTGACACTCCCTCTTATTTTGTTTGGTAACGACTTTCAATTACACTAAAGTGAAAACAATATCCTATTTAATATCATTCTGTGATCAGTTAAAGCAGGACGACATTTTTTACAGCTGCGTGGTCCAAGATTGGCGCGTGAATTGAGAGAATCTGATTTATCTACATTTTCCAAAAGTTACAATTACCATTCTCGACAGTCGAAATGATGATGATGATAATAATAATAATAATAATAATAATAATAATAATAATAACATTAATAATATAAGAATAGTAGTAATGACTATCAACACTTCTATGCAAAAATTCTTTTTTTTTTCAGCATTATATCATATATTATTGCACTAAAATATTATTGCAGTTTGAATCGATATAATTACAGTATAAACTCACTAATTTTGACTAACTGGGGGGGAGAGAATCCAGTCACAAAAAATTAGTAAATGTTCAAATTATATAAAATGTATGGAAACAGGATTATTTCGACTATTCAAAAAATTACTTACTCAATGATTAATCATTCTACAGTATTTACAAATAATTGAACCACATAATTGATTTCGAAGTTCTTTAGTCTTTAATTTATTACAAAGAAAGCCAATAACATAACTAAATTTTACATACTTATGGAATAGATAATATTTATTTATAAAGCATGAGATTGAACCGAACTAGTCCAAGACAATAATTCTACACGAAGCATTACCTTTGCAACTTTCAGAAAATTATCTGAAGAAATAGGTAATTGTTGTCTGCGTCTGTTGAGCTTCTATTCGTTCTGTACAGTACCAGCAAAAAGCAATGGGCCGAATCTTGGAGGTCGTTTCATAGTTCGATTCACATTATATATAACAACATTCATGACGATTTTGGCACGCCGCTCATAGGAGTGCCCTTTCGTTTCATCTTAGTAGCTCTCAGTTTCAATTGAAAAACTAAATAGTATTTAATAATTTGCTCTGATAAAAGTCGTGCCTGCAGCATAATGACTGATGTATTTTACATAAGGTTTCTTTATTGTCGTCCTCTCGAATTCATATGTGAGTATTCCGGTTTGTCTTTAGAGTTTGAGTAGATATTTTAGCCGAGCGTGCAACGATATTATGAATCACGTGGGAGCAGTAATTTTGTAATTTTTTTCAATTTTCGCCGTTTTCAATTCGACGAATAACTTGAATATTTTGTTGCACGTTTAAAGACGTCCGCTTGACAGACATCTCTTACCGCCTGTAATTTGCTCGGTACCAGTGCCTGAACTGAATTGGCATCAACATTTTTTACTAAGCCACAGTACGCTTAGAGGTCATTCGTTCTCTCGTGGCACCAAGTGTTTGTGTGCACCGTAGCTCATAGTAAGAACCTTAAGGTACGGTCACACGTCGCTACTTTTGCAGCGCTGCAGTAGGGCACAGTCGGGTAAATTCGCAACACGTACAATTTCGCAGTAGCTCTTATGTAGTAGTCCGAGTAAATCTGATGCTGTAAAAAATCCCAGTACATGGCAGCAGTGCCTAGAACCGTCTGCACTACAAGTAATGGCTCTGTCGAGCTTCAACAGGACTGAAAACTCATTTACCATTCTGTTGTCACATTTTGTGAAAAGAGGGTACTTGTGAAACGTTGCGGAAGTTTTGTCTGAATTATTTTCATAATTGAAGAAATGTAAATATTTCATTAGAGTAGCTATCTATATTCTTTAATGTGTGGAGATTTTTTTTGAGTGGTAAGTGAAAAATATCCAACAAGTGGTAGCTGAGAAATGTGTATTTGCCGGTGAATCTTTTCGTATTCAGTTCTGGCTGATAAAATTGTGGTAGGTGTTACTTCAGCAGTGAAAGGAAGAAAGTAGGCATCTCGAATATGAGAATATTATTATCGGTCTTTAATGATAATTATTTTCTTTACTAAATCAATTGATAGCGATTAATTACATTTAGTGCTGAGTAGTAGAAGAAAAAACAATAGACTACTGATACAACAGAATCACGGGTTCGATACCACTATCAAATACGTTCCATTGTGTGTATGTTTTTCCTGTTTTAGCTAGCTAAAAAGGAAGTTAAATTTATTAATACTTATCCATTTATTGAACAGATAAAATTAAAATAGGCCTACAAGATATTAATAGTCCACAATAAAGGTCCGGGTTCTAATCTCAAAAATCAGTTTTATGTAAATGAAAACAAATAACAATCAAATTTAACACATTTACCGTATTATTTGTTACAGATATTTCCCGCTGGAGGTAAATATGGTCAGAAATATAAAGAAACTCATGTAAAAGGAGCCCTCAGCAAAATATTGAATTTAATATTCCTTACAATATACTGAACATCACACCTGACCCTTCCAAAATGCCAGTCGTGAAGAAAGGAAATCCTTTTTTATTACCTGGGGAGAAAGAAGCTGAATTGTTGTCCTATGTGGTCGAGATACAAGAACTTGGCTTTAGGCTTACTGCAACTTAAGTTCAAGAATTTGCATTTCTATTGGCATCTGAAAGGAGCAAGAATATTTTCACCAATGAGGATAAGAGGGCTGATTAGGATTGGTGGGTTTCTTTCAAGAAACGTCGTGATTTGTGCATGCGCCAGCCTGAAAACCTCTCCTACAACAGGGCCGTTGTTGCTATACGAGAAAACCACAATGACTTCTGTGATGCTCTAGAGAGAGTTCTAGATAACTCGGGACTGAATGGCAAACACAACCATATTTGGAATCTAACGAGACAGGTTTTAATATGGTACCAAAACCAAACAAAATATTCTCCCCGAAGAGTTCCAAAAGGGAAAAGGGTATAGATTCAGGCTACTGCGGAAAAGGGAGAAACAACAACGGTCTTGTTGGCCGTAAATTGTATGGATCAATGCATGCCTCCACTTTTTATTTTTAAAGATTTGAGAATGACTGAAAATCTTCGAGAAAATGCACCTCCATTGAGTCCAGTTAAAGTGTCAAAGAATAGATAGATGAAGTCCGAGATTTTCTTGAACTTTCTATGTCACTTCGCCGAAAACATTCCTCCAGCCAGACCTGTGATGATCTTGATCGATTTACACAGCAGCCACATGTATCCGTATGCTTTGAAATTCAGAAAGTAAAATGGATTCGTATTTGAAACTTTTCCTTCTCATTATACCTATCTTCTCCAACCTCTTGATGTCTCGGTGTTTGGTTCCCTTGAAGGAGTTAGACTGTGAAGCCAGGAGGTCATCTTAAAACTTTTGAATATAAACCTGCAGGGAAGAACTTCTTTCCACTGTTCCGGGCTACAATGAAACAGTCTGTGACTGCATAGAACATTATTGGTGGGTTCTGTGAATCTGGGAATTGCCCCTCAACAGATACGCTGTCTCCATGATGACCTGAATGTTTCAACTGTTCATGAAACAGCGAAAGTTGCATCGGTAGTTGTTCCCTACGCCACATCAACTGGATCATCGAAAGCTCCACATAAACAGCCCTATATGAGCCGACTATTCTTCCTCTTACAGCTCCCATAAGGAGATGGAGGAAGCGGAAGTATGCTGCAAGTTCTGAGAGAGCGTTTGATCATTCTTCGGAAGAGCCAGAACATAAATTGAAAGGCAGTCTACTTCAGGAATATCCAAGAGCACTCCCGCAGTGAAAAATATGCACAATCTTTGTTTGATGAAAAACGTTCTACATTCTCCAGGCGGTAGTACGAAAATGATGTCAATGGAGAGGCCTGTATACAGTGTTTGCAGTGCAAAATGCGGTTCCTGAAAAATGTCAAGGACTTGTAAAGTTTTCATCTCCTATCACAACTATGGATTTGTGGTTAAATCAGGGATATCATTTTGAATATTCTATCATATCATAAGGCTAGAAAAGAAAATATTTATTTTGTTGGTCTATTTAGTTTTTCCGATGTGTTTGTACATTGAAATAAAGTATATAATTGTTTTTATAGCTGATCGAAAACTTTTGACCGGTAGTGTATTTTAGAAATATTACTCGAAACTACCAGAGTAGTACTGCGAAATTAATCGAGTTATTCAAACGATTATAATTCGCAACACGTTTTTAATTTGTCATATGTAAACTTTTCAGTTAAAAAATTTAAAAAATCATGCATAAAAATAATAAGTAAGGTTTTTTCCTAAAACATGGAAATTTTAATATGTTATTTATTATATTTTACAGGAATGAAACTTTAATACTGCGAAATTACTATGGTCTGCTCTACATAATAGTGCGCAACTCTCGTACTGCAACGTGTGAACAACGGTGCAACCTGAAAAGTAGCGGATGCCGAACCAGCTGCCCGCAGCTTAAAATAGCGACGTGTGAACTGGGTTGCCACCAAAATGTGCCAGTTGCACTTTATATTCTTTGGATGTATTTTAATGATTGATGTGATGAAAATATTTGTAGCAATTACTAATGTACAACACAGACACAGTATATTTGCTCATGATATAGTTCTTTATTTTTTATTTTCTGTAGCGAACTTACAAACAGGAGAGTTGTCAACATTGCTTGTGAGAATATGCTGTTTATTATATTTGAAGTTCATAGGTGTTTTTCTAATAGTTTTATAATTAAAATAACGTCAATTTCTAAACATTATTTAGGACTGAGAAACAAATAGTATACATACTTCAAACAAGAGAGTGTTTGTGGAACTTGCAAATGTCGTTTCCCATAAAAAATGTCGTTTCCCACAAAAAAAAGGCAAATGAAATTCAGAAGACAAATTTTAAAAGAATTCACTCTCTTCTGGACCAGTACAGAAAAGTTGTTAAAAATAATAACATTTCTCCTATTAATACTCGCGAAAATTTTTACACCATAACATTAAGGCCTATTCGTCACCGTTACCATAGGTTTCGAAGGACATTGTAACTTCAAATTATTCTGTATTTCTATTCTTCCTTTGTCTTAGCATCGTTTACTTTTTGTAGCTTAACGTTTTGTTGCCCAGATTAAAATGAAAAGAGTTGATGAATAAGCTACTGCATGAGCTTCATAGTCTGAAACACTAATGCGGACATAACCAAGAAATGCATTGAATAATCAACAATGAGATGTAAAACTGCAGCCAAACTGCGGCTGTATAAGTAGCGCCTAATGCGAACATTACCACAAAATGTATATTGAGAAGTCAACACGGAGATGGAAACCTGCAGCATGACTGCGGCTGCAAAAGAAGGGCCTAGTGAGTGAACAGACTCGCAACCTCCAGTTGCAACTTTTGCAGCACTTGGGTTGCGCAGCACGAAAATTAGCGTGCAGCGCGCTACTTTTGGCTTACGTGTGAACACGACACGCAACTTTTGCAGCTACAGTACAAAAGTTGCGCTGCAAAAGTAGCGATGTGTGACCGTACCTTTACATGTGAACACTACACGCAACTTTTGCAGCTGCAGTAGAAAAGTTGCGCAGCAAAAGTAGCGACTTGTGACCGTACTTTTTTGGTGGAGGTAAGCGAGCTAAGCTCTCTGCAAGTTGAAGTCTATCGAGGGTGTGAACCTTCCCAATTCACTTCTTCTTTCCTCTTACGCGCAGATTGGAGTCATACTGTACTTGTGTGTTATACGACAGGTTCTGTAATTTAATATACTGTATAAACCCGTTATCGTGTTTTAAAATAACATGCGATAAAAAAATTGGCGTATGTTCAAATTAGAAAGATATTGTACAAACATGTCCCACCGATTTCATAATAAAACACAGTCTGCAAGGGAAAAAGTCAGTGAGAGCTGGAAACCACGGAGTGACGGACGACTGCAAATCTGTGTGTTGAGCCGGAACTAGTTATGTACGAATTCATATCAGATGGTGTCATATAGGGCCTTCACTAATAGTTCAACACAAAGGCAGCTGCTTTCTCTTCTTCTTAATGAGTGCAACCTAATTCCAGAATAGAGGCTAGTGGTATTTCGAAGTGCAAGTGTTAATTAGATCTTCCATAGAATTAATTCAGTTCGAATCCTCACGTTGGTAATATCTTTCTCACTTGTTAAACTAATTATCCTTTCATTTACACGTGGATGATATGGAAGGAAAGAAACTAAAATCAAATGGCGAATAAATGGCATTACCTCGAAAAATAAACCTGTAGTAGCTATGTACTTTATACTGTAACTTGTTTATTCGTCTGGTGAGTATAATTTAACCAGAGTCGTCGGCTTTAGTGAACTATTTTATTAATTGGTAGGTGTTGTAACATTGCGTTTTATGATGTGTTCAATAAGAAGAAAGCCTTCACTTGTAACTTTTATCATGCGAGAATATAATTCTCAAGTGTAGCAATTTCACAGACAATAATTATTTCCCTGTCACTCATTTGCAAGAAGATGTTACAACTCTAAATTGAGCAGTTTTAAGTTAATGCTATAGAAGGAAGCATTTCAAGCTGCACTTTTAACTGGTAAATTGTCATAACTCATGTTAATAGCAACAATGGCATATTTTAATTGTGCTTTGGATCTTGCTTTGTTATCATGACATTGTTTTACACGAAGAACGCTACATCTTGTGTTGAAACTTTATTGCTCGAGAAGAGAGACAGCTAAGATTCGTTTTGTTTGTATCAATAGGGTATACAGTAATTTTAGAATGTAACGTTAATTATGGAAAAAAATAAGAATAATCAGGTTGCCACAATTTGAATTCAAGAGAGTTATATTTTGTATTAAGTCGGTCTAGGAGCAAAAGTCTTATAAGCCCAGAAAGTCATATTTCGAAATTCGACTGTCTTCGATCAATATATTAAAACCCTGGTTTTACAATTTCTACTTATGACATTATTCCAATTAGTCTTGAAGTCATTTCATTCATTCATTCATTCATTCATTCATTCATTCATTCATTCATTCATTTACTCATTTTTTATGTATTTATTTATTTATTTACTTATTTATTTATTTATTTATTTATTTATTTATTTTGCCAATAATTGTAACACAAAATATAAATAAACAGAAAAATTTTAGCTCGCCCCTGAAAGAGTAGAACCCGTGCTCAGGGGCGGATTCCTGAATTGAAATTAAGAAGTATATAATACAATTTGTCTTATGTTTACTACGCAATAAGAATATATAAATTTAAATTTACAAGAATTTACAATTTTGAAAGAATAATTTAAAATTTATTCTGACTTATGATATTCTTGCTAAAAATAAGTTATGGACATGCAAGATAATTTCAAACATTTAGATTTATAACTTTATTGCTAGCAATTTATACGACACTATTTCAACTCAAGACACAACTTTTTAGATCGTAAATTTTCATAACTTCAGCGTTTGAGTCTTATCGAGATAAGCCAAGGAAAGCAACTGGTGAAGCTAGTCCTGAAATCAAATTTTCGTGAAAGATCTCGTATATGCTGGTGGCAGTAGACCAATTACACGAAAAAAATGTGGCCTTTTATTTTCTCCGCAATAACCAAAAAAGTGTTCGAGTCTGCAAATTATTCTTTATAAATTCTTTAGATGTTAATAGTCGTCCCATATACACGAATAGTCTTGGATTATTAATGGATAGAGATCTAAACTGGAATAGTCAAGTAACTCACATCTGTAAGAAAATATTTTCATTGCTCCACTCTCTAAATCACTTACGAAACTGTCTGCCTCTTTCCATAAAAGAAACATTATTCAATCGTTATTGATGCCCCATTTTGATTACTGCGATTCTCTCTTGACAAATATAACCGTCAATTTAGTTGAAAGACTGCAACGTGTTCATACTGTGTGTGTCCGTTTCATCTGCAATACTCGTAAATTTGACCACATATCTCCATCTTTTGAAGTTCTTTCTTGGGTCCGCCTAAAGCAGTGGCCGGCAGATGCTGCAGTTGTGACGTAAGAGTCAGTCAGATCGCAAGAGCTTGGGAGAGCGAGCAGTTGAGTCGTATTAATGTTAGCACACACCAGCGCAGTGGCGTCAGTGCAGCAGTAGAACGGGACTGTTGAAAACAAAATGATCTATCTACATTTTATAGAAGATTTACCCAGGCAAGATTCCCTCGATTTGCATAGATTTGCTGCTAGGATGTTGAGCATATTCGGATCTACGTATGTATGTGAACAGTTCTTTTCTTGTATGAAGATCTGCAAACCACAACATAGAAACCACCTGTCTGATCTGAACTTGAAACATATTCTTCGCTTGTGTGTTAGCCAGGCTATGACTCCAAATATTGCAAAATTAGTACGCGAGAAAAGAGGAAAAAAAATCTCGACAAAGCGTTTAGCTTGGGCACGGTAGTGACACAAAGTGATGGTGTGTTTCAAAAGTTGAAATATACTTTGCATACTACTCACCAAGATAGGGCCTATATAGTTTAATCTGTATATTATGTAGAAAAATGTGTGTTAAAAACACTGTTTTCAAGTTTCTGAGTAGATAAAGTGTTGCAGTACAGCTTAAAGTATTTATTTATATGTTTGTATGTTTATAGCAGTTTCGGAATTTCATTTATATATGCAAACAAGACTGTATTATGAATTTCATATTATTGTAAGTATATTAAATTTGATTACAAACCAAAATATTTTGTTACATTGATTTATCACGGTTGTACAGTTTTGTTTTCGTACAAATGTATTCTAATTGTGCTGTTCCCATACTACCTCAGATGAATGGATCGCGTTCTGTCAGTGCATAGACCCGCACCACCACTGTTCAGTTGAACCTTCTCTCCACGCTGTGCTCAGTATGCAGAGATTGCCGAGCAAAGAGCGTGGCGGCTACGTCGTATGACGTCACAGAGCACGGAACATGCCGGTCACTGGCCTAAAGGAACGTAGAATAGCACATTCTTTATCTCTTCTGTTTAGAATATTATTCACTTCTACTCCAAAATATCTGAGAACTCGCTTTAAATATCTTACAACGTTACGGAATCAACATCAGGCCTTATTATCCATTCCTCGTCATCGTACCTCTTTCTATTCATCCTCTTTCACAGTGTCAGTTTGTCGCCTATGGAACTCCTAACTCGTCATGTCAGGGATTTCCGAACGGTTAATCAATTTAAATTAAAAATTAAGAATTACATACTTTTACATGAAATTGATTTGTGAGTGTTAGCCGATTTTTTATATATTACTCTGTGTGTATATAAATTGTCATTTAGGCCTATCATAAATTAGAATTAGGATATGAATTGTAAATAACTTAATTATGTATCATGTTAGTTAATATTTCATTATAGCCCATGTAAGCTTGTTAATGTGTATGAAAATTATTTTTATTTTTAAGTATGACTTTCGTATTTTTGTCATTGTTTTATTATGTATTTTACTCCTGGTAGTGTGGAAGAGAAGGCCTCATGGCCTTAACTCTACCAGAATAAATAAATAAAATACATAAATAAAAAAAATAAATAGAGAAGAAACAAGACAAGATTACGAATGCTCTTATGGAAGAGGATAAAAGAGGAAAGCACGATAAGCAGCCAAAAATTGATGAGAATATCAAAGAAGATATTAGTTACCGGTAGTTTACTGATTCGATATGAAAAATTGAGTCACTAAAGCGAGCAAATACTTCCAGACTTTTATTGATGGTTGTAAGACTAATTCACAAATGTATGACGATTACGTGACATGTTATCTAGAAAAGAATGTTGAGTATGGGAGTTACACATTGTTTCGCCGTTTGTTTACTACTGAATGTAAAACATATATTTTTTAAATACAATTAAAAATTAGTTGGAAAATAATTCCTGTATCCGCACTCACACGTGAGGTGATAAAAACTACGGAAGACACAGTTATTGCAGTTTAAAGTTTACGATTTACAAGCAGTGATGCAATTGCTCAAAGGTAATGTATCGGTCTTCTATTAAAATCGAATTTAAACATACTGATTTTACTGTCTACAAATTAAAAATTAATTCCTGTGAATGTTATGTTCGGGATGAATACAATGGACACATAGGTGTGATCGCAATGCGAACATATATGTTCTGACACTTGACAGAGGAAGCTGATGACAACAGGCAGAGGGGTTTCATATTTTACTCTGATATTTGCGCAGCTCATCAAAAAATTAAATTTATAATTGCCGGGTATCTCTACGCAGTTAGGTTTCTTAATGTAAGATGTATCATCCACAAATACGTTATAGCGGGACATACACAGAACGAAGATGCATTCTGTGGTAGGAAAGTGAAGCGCCAATTGAAAAGTGGACCCATTTATACAAGAGAAGCTTTCATTTCTGTGATAAATTTCTTCGAGGAAAACGGGAAAACCATTTCACGTAAATGATATGTGTTACGAAGATTTGTATGACATCAATCAGCTGCAGATGGACATAGGCTCTATTAATTTGGGAGTTGTGAAGATTACAGATATAAAGGTACTGAAAGAGTGTCCCAATTTGCTTTCCTAAAAAACTGTCAAATTTAGGTGCTAATTTTTAGGAATCAGTCTTCATAAAAAGAAGAAAACTACTATCAATGACATAATGTTAGCTCCTATATTCACTGCAAAGCCAGGAATCTCTTAGATGAAAAAAGTTATTGTCGAGTTGATTAATAAGAATTGAATACCTAAACATTACAGACAATCTATGTATGTATCCAACGCCTACTCACTTAACTTTACGTGATTCGGGTTCCGCATATTCCGAATAGATGGCAGAAATGTGACCCATTTCCTAATTTTATACTACTTCGGCGGGCCACACTGTACTTATGTGTATTTGTGGAGACATCTCGTGTACTGGCGTGAGTGTATATGTAAGTGTTCGTGTAAGTGTAGTGTCTGAAATGAGTGATGATGAGAAGATGAGGAAGGGAAAAGGGGAAACCCGTTGCCGGGAAGTAGTCTACTCATGTCGAATAGCACCAAGGGGGCCGTCAAGCTTAACGTCCCAGTCCGACGGAAGAATCACTATCAATAGTGACATATGCCTTCTCTTCAAATGCACTGCGAAGAGATTTGGGATTTAACCCAGGCATATTGGTGCACAATCTACTGATTAAAGGTGCGCACCGCCATCTCTTCTAGTCCCGAGACAAAAATTTTACATGACATTTTCTGACCCCGCCAGGAATCGAACCCGAGCCGGCTAGCCTGGAGGCAGACACGCTACAACAGAGCTAATTCGGCTATACGTAGGAATTTGCAAATTGCAAGTAAATTGTTTATTTCGGTAATAACATACTAATAGTCATTTTAGGCAAGTAGAATTATAATTGGAATAGTTCAGTACTGATATAATATAAGGTTGGGTATCTTGCAGTTTTTCAGAAAGTGGCAGAAATGATGTGTTATGCAGAATCCACCTAAATTACTGTTATGGAATAAAGATTTATGAGAAGTTATTTCTGAAATAAAAGATTGAGTACACACTGACAAGTTTCACAATGTTATATACACAGTAATATTGTATATAAGACAAAAAATAACTCATTTTTTATCCGTACCATGTTAACACAATTTACTTTTGACACATCTTGAAGAGAACCAATTTTGTCTACTAAAAAAAGTCACATCTCAACATAATGCTTAATTCTACGAGAAATTTGGCAGCAAGAGAGTCATAAAACTGAAAGAGGTTCCTACAAAGAGATGTAGAGGAAGCCATGGCTATCAATTAAGCTTTTCTTGTCTATAATAATAATAATAATAATAATAATAATAATAATAATAATAAAAATAATAATAATATATCTGAGTGTCCATTCTATCGAGGTATCCTAAGATGATATTGGAATACAATTACGCAACAATGTCACAGCACTTCAAAACCTTTAAAAGTATCTCCTGAGAAATCATGAATTTAGAATTGTGACACTGTTTTCACAAATGAGCGATGCAATATTGCATATATTTGTGTAAATCTTCACTCTTAAGAGCTAACAGTTGTGCCATTAGTTTTGAGAGGAATGAGTTGATTATGGCGCCAAACTCCACCGAGGAATTGGAGTGGGTATGATACTCTGATATAATTTTATCTCGAGACAGTAATCACACATGCTTCCACTAAGGTACAGTGGAGAAGAATTTACTGCTTTCTTTTACTGATATTGTGCTCAAGAATATTAAATCATTTTTATTTGTACACGAGTAACAATTAGGCCTACATAAAAATATCACTAATAATATAGGCATGTAGGATGTACTCGTATACAGAATGAACCGTAAGTAATGTTATTAAATTTCGTGAGTTTTTCTTTGAAATTAAGGAAGCAGTGTATAGGGCAAACCCGGGTAATTTCGCAATATTAAGGTTTTACTCCTCTAAAATATAATAAATAACGTATTAAGATTTCCATTTTTAGGAAATGTCTTAATTATTATTATTTCTAAACAATGCACCCAAATTTGATTTTTTAACTAAAATAATTACGTACGATAGAAATTAAAAACGTGTTGTGAATTATAATCGTTTGGACGACAACTCTGTTACTTTTGCAGTACTACTCTGGTAATTTCGCAGTAATATTTCTAAAATAAATTTCTACATATTTGGTGCAAAAATAACTTCAACATTACTACCAAAACATATGCAATGATTCCTTTGTCTTACAAGAATTTTCTCTCACTCAGATTTATGTTCTGTGCAAGAGTAACACAAGAAGTCCTTACGGTATGTTACAAGTCCCTGACATTTTTATTGGAACCACTTTATGCACTACATACACTGTATCCAGGCCGTTGTTGTTTCTCCGTTTACCGCAGTAGACTAAGTCTGTGCCCTTTTGGAGCCCTTCGGGGAGACTATTTTGTTCCGTTTTGTATCATACTAAAACCTGTCTCATCCAGATTCTAAATATGATTGGGCTTACCCTTCAGTCCCGAGTTATCTAGAACTCTCTCTAGAGCATCACAGAAGTCATTGAATGTTTCTCGTGTAGCAGCAGCAGTTGGAGAGATTTTCAGGCTGGTGAATGCACAAACCACGACGTTTCTTGAAAGAAACCCACCACTTCCAACCAGTCATCTTATTCTCATTGCTGAAAGGAATATTGCTACTTTCAGATGCCAGTAGAAATGCAAATTCTCGAACTTGAGTTGCAGTAAGCTCAAAGCCAAGTTCTTGCATCTCGACCACATAGGACACCAATTCAGCTTCTTTCTCTTCAGATAAGAAAAGAGTAGCCTACTTCCATTCTTCACCACTGGCATTTTGGAAGGATCAAGTTTGATGTTCAGACAGTTCTTCAGTGTTTTGTGAGAAAATTAAATTACTTGCTGCTCTCGTAAACAGACAAGCCAAAATTCAGTATTTTACTGAGTCCTTTTTACATCAGTTTAGTCATATTTCTTATCATATTTACCTGTAGCGGAGACACCTATAACAAATGATGCGGTAAATGTATAAAATTTGTTTGTTATTTATTCTGATTTACCTAAAACTGATTTCTGAGATTTGAAACCGGACTTTTATTATGGACTATTAATATTAGGTAGGTACATTTTATCTTTACAATAAATAGATAACTATTAATTTTATCTTTCTCTTTAATAGCTTAAGCAGGAAAAACTTACACACAATTGATCATAATATTTCCTACTCGGGTCGAACCCGTGACTCTGCTGCATCAGTATTGTTTCTTGTACTATTACTCAGCACTAAAAGTAATTAATCGCCATCAATCAGTTTAGTAAAGAAAATTATCATTACTCACTTATGGCTTTTAAGGAACCCGGAGGTTCATTGCCGCCCTCACATAAGCCCGCCATCGATCCCCATCCTGTGCAAGATTAATCCAGTCTTCATTATCATATCCCAACTCCTTCAAATCCGTTTTCATATTATTCTCCCATTTACGGCTCGGCCTCCCCAAAGGTCTTTTTCCCTCCGGCATCCCGTTATCAATAAACAGAGATAATGATACTTTCACATTCAATAGGCCCACTTCCTTCCTTTCACTGCCGCAGTCACATTTACCGCAATTATAACAGCCAGAACTGAATAAGGAAATCTTCAAGGCGAAAACACATTTCTCAGCAACCACTTGTTGGATATTTTTCACTTACTCCTCAAAGAAGTCTCCACACTTTAAAGAATATAATTACTGTAATGAAATACTTACATTTCTCCAATTATGAAAATAATTCAGAGAAAACGTCCGCAACGTTTCACAAGGATCCTCTTCTCACAGAATCTGACAACAGAATGGTAAAATCAGTTTTCAAACCAGTTGAAGGTCGACAGAGCCGCTATTTGTAGTGCAGACGGAACTAGGTAGAGCTGCCTCGTACTGGAATTTTTTACAGCATCAAATTTACTCGTCCAACTTCGGAATATTAAATATAAAATCTTCTGCAAAATTTTACGTTTTGCGAAATTACCTGGCTTCGCCTTAATGTTGATAAATAATTTAAATAATTTTAGTTTTATCTTTTAAATATCCAGAAATTTGATATGAATATAACTTTTCGTTGTGAAAAGAAATTTTAAAATGTTCTACAGAAATCTAAATCGTAACATCTTACCCGACATACTCCGGAGATTAAGAATGAAAAAGATAATAAGAAAGGCAAGGATGGATGGATGGATGGATGGATGGATGGATGGATGGATGGATGGACGGACGGACGGATGAATGAATGGTTTGATTAATGAATGAATGAAGAAACGGGTGAAAGGAGGAATGAATGAACGAATGAATCAATGAGGGAAGGAACGAACGAATGAACGAAAAATCGAACGAAAGAATGAATGAATGAATGAATGAATGAATGAATGGAATGAATGAATGAATGAATGAATAAATGAATGAATAAATAAATGAATGAATATTATGATATAACTTTGTAAATTAAAATTTTACATCAGATAATTACACATCGATGATATGAACTATTCTGAAATACAATTAAAATGTTAAAAAAAAACATAGCGAATAATATATTTAAATAATGAATTTTATAATCATCTCACATTTATGTGTATCGCAATTTTTATTTATTTTATTTTTACCAAGATAAATATAGGTTATGAGGTAAATATTTAATAAATCTTTGATTATGCTTAATATAGCCGCAAATAATGAACTAAGAGGAAACTGCAAAACTTTGAAATATTAGTTATGTCACTTTTGAAAGTCCTTTCCTGCTGCCAAATAAATAGTAAATCAATGACAGTCCGTTTTTCTAGTGGTAGTTTATATCGTTGTGAATAATACGGGAGACAGGGATCTTAAATTCTGAGTCCTGAGAATATAGTATACTATACTATAATTTATACTATGTTTATGATAAAGGCTATATATGCAGAGATCCGAAATGTAGTATAATATACCCGTATTTGTGTCCTGAATATAACCTGTAGAATTTTTTTCAGAATTTCTCTTCATGTCAATGAACTTTAAAAATGAAACAATAAAAATCTCAGAGAACTCAAGAGGTTATGTTCTTCTCCATGTCAACTGCTGTTGCTCAATTTAAATCTCTCAGAATTGCAAAGTTATTCTTCGTATTTATGTATGTCACATAGGAGATACAAAATGTTGTATTAAGGCATAATATTATAATTTGTATCCTATAGGTAACTATATTATAATGTAAGTATTGAATACGTAAGGCACAGCTACAAAATCAGCATAAATCATCATTCCCAAACGTTGATTTTTTTTTATTTTATTTGGTTATTTTACGACGCTGTATCAACATCTAGGTTATTTAGCGTCTGAATGAAATGAAGGTGATAATGCCGGTGAAATGAGTCCGGGGTCCAGCACCGAAAGTTACCCAGCATTTGCTCCTATTGGGTTGAGGGAAAACCCCGGAAAAAACCTCAACCAAGTAACTTGTCCCGAACGGGATTCGAACCTGGGCCACCTGGTTTCGCAGCCAGACGCGCTGACCGTTACTCCACAGGTGTGGACTCCCAAACGTTGAATCTACAACGTTTTAAAATATGCATTACCCGTTTATTAAAAAAATAATGATTCCTTATTTTTATTTTCAGACTACTAATTACAATGGCGAAAGAATTCCGATCCCCGAGTAAAGACTTGGTACAAAAAATCTGCAAAAAAGGGTTTGGATTAAATGAACAAATGATGAAGGAATCGGTAGAAGCTCTGAAGAAATGGTTAGCCATGGAGCCCCATCTGCCTCAAGAATCTGGTACGTAACAGATATGCATGTATATGTTGCATGTTTGCATGTTAATACGTTTGTTCAGTTACGTAGACTATTTATTTCTGTTAAGTCGAGTATATTAGAGCGGGGAATTCCTACTCTTTAAACGAGATGCAAGTGTGATGTATAATATTAGAATCGTATGCAGGCACACGCTAAAAAATATTTTACGTTACTTTTTCATCTCGTTTGAAAGCTAGAAATGCCCACGCTGAACAATCCTGGGTTAAGTTTATGTCAAACCTTAACAACTCTAAGTACGCTTCTAAAACTAAGCCTTGATTTATAAGAACATCTAAATTTAATATGAATTACACAACAAATTTACAAAATGAGGAACATCTGAACAAAGAATTCGGCTGACTCCAAGGATCAAGAAAACATATACAGGGTGTAGTAGGACCTTACCGACAAACTTTGAGAAATGATGAGCCACACAGAGAGTATCATTTTTTGTTAAGGAACGTATGTTACATAACATGTCCTTTAGGAACTATGCATCCAAAAGTTCGATGTCCAGTGTGTTTCTTTTCTTTTTTTTTTTTACAGAAGTTACATTTAAATTTCTATGCATGTTCTGATAATTTATAACAGCTGTTAAAATTACATACCCTGTTACAGTACCTCATTACAGTTTTGAAACTTAACAGTATTCATCATACAACTCTGTTAAGCATGGCAGTGTTGTGTTGGATTGTTGGATGGAAAGAAGAATTGAAGATGCACCAGACAGACCAATAACAAACTACAGCAGTGTAACAGAGATGATAAGGACTTAAGGCGCACATTTTTGCAACACTAGTGATGCGGTAATCGTTTCTAAAAAGGATGTATAAATCATGAAGGACGTGTCATCGTGCATATTCTTTAACATAAAAAGACCCTTTCTGTGTGATCTATCATTCCTCAAAGTTTGTAGGTGAGGACTTGTTACACTCTGTATACTAAATATATGAAAGTTTGGAAAAAAACAATGTGAAGAGAAGATGAAATAGTCTACAATGTACTGCCAACATTATTATGTGATAATAAATGAGGTCCTATATAAATGGTTGAGCAAAATGAATAACGGGTCCCTCAGTATCACTATACAATTCTTTTTACATCATCACATGTGATGTTGAGGACAGTGTGTGGACTGGATATCGTGAATTTAAATAATGTTCCTCTTGTACCAAAAAAGAGATACATTACCTCCCATGCAGTACTTGCAATGTTGTACCTCTCACTTAAGTGAGGAATGCATTAGTTTTAGACGGACTTTTTACGTCATTGATTTGAATGATCTACTGCTGATCTTTTCCGAACGTATCGTGGGATCTAAAATAAAACTCCCTTGGTTGCGCCGATCGATTGCCACAGTGTCCGATATTTTGCCGACCTGTTCTTTGATAAGCAATTAACCTTTTCGTACAGTTTACACTGTTTTTACGAAGACTGTTTGGAATAATACTTTGAACTCTAAGATTCCTTTCCGCAAAATATCTCATTTTGACAGTAGCCCAACACATGAATTTCGATTTCCTGGCATCGCAGCTGGTGTCATAGTTGGTCTGTCAAGGAACGACCAGGGACGGATCGTAATGCTGATGTTAGTGGACAGCTTGATTGTATTAGTTCGCTCCGAGGAAGATAATACTTTCCTTTCGCTGATCCAAGAGTTAGATTTCGGATCTTGGGTGTACTTTATCACTACTTTTCCTTTTTCTGCGAGACAGCACCACTGCTCAAATGATCTCAGCCAAAATTCATCTCTTAATCGTCTTCTTTTCAAAGGAAGGTTTTCATCACTCCAGGGAATATTTAAGCAGCGAAGAGATTTTCGTTTTTCACTATCGAGAATTAAGATCTCATTATTTATTTTAAGAAGACGACTAGCAATGTTGTAGTGCTGGACATGGTCTTCCAATTCAGCTTTAACTATTCTAAAGTCATGAAGCATCTTCAGAACATATAGTATACCGGTAGAACAGTCATCTGATAAACCTATGATTTTCTTGATATTCGTACGAATAACGTCAAATTAAGGTAAATCTTTATAGGAATTTTATTGAATGTTGTACTTTGAAGTGAATAGATAATCCTTGGACATATATCAAGAGTACAGGGGAAAATCCCGATAGATCACGTTTCACTGTTTTAACAGGAGGGTAATTTAAAAGTTTCAAGACTTATTATATTCTATTGCTTTGGGTTATCATTCTTAAAATTTCTTTCGAATAATAAGCTTGTTATTCTGTTCAGTTAAGCTACAGAATTCTATGCTACCTGAGTCATTACATAACATCTAACAGAGAAAATCTATAATTTTGAATTAAAAAGTTTTTCCCCCCGTTGCTCTTGATATACTGATCCATGATGATTAACTTTAGTTTTGATTTCAGCAGATGTTTGGAAGTTAATTTATCAATAATTAGTAGTGATAGATCTGACAATATTTTGTTGATCAAATACAGTTTCGCCGGTGAAAGTAAATCTAAATATTTAATCTTTTCATTTGGATCGAAGTAGACTATCTTATTTCTACAGTTCAGCGTAATGAAGTCGGGATGAAAACACTCTCTTATATATTGATCAATTTATACATTTTTGTGGAATTAATATTTGGACAAATTCTTTCTAAATTTAGTATTAATTAATATGTTTAGTCAGTCTATATCTTTCCCAAAAATAGCGAAATCATCGACAAATGCAAGAGCTGATACATGGCTTACTGTATAAGGTAACTGAAATCCATGTACTTGCGAAATTTCGGGTTCAGTTAATTCTTTAATAATACCATCAATTCCTAAATTAAACATTTAAAATGGGAAGCTCCTTTACGAAGTTTTATAGCTATGTTTGAAAATTTAAGTTTTCATCCTATTCTTTACGAAACGCCGATAGAGATATATCCCATAACCGCTCTTGAACGTAATGTGTTGCTCGGTACAGCGTTATCGGTGTTATGCATACCTGGATATAATTCAGTTAAAGTGAAACGCTTTCTGCGTATCATCTGAAAATAATTGTAACAAAAATCACATTTCTTCTCCTCTCAGCGTTCCGTCGGTCCTATACGCAATACATTCATTAGCTAAAACATTATTTATTTATTCATAGCACAGTTTATGCTCTTACTACAACATTGAAAGAATGGTATGTGCAACCTCTACGTATTATGTTTCCGGATCCATCATCATTAATTGTTTTTATATATTATGAAGTTATGTATATATATGAGCATTTTTTAAAGGAACTAACCAACTATCTCAGACAGGCAATGCCAACAATAACGTCGGCTTGTTAGTTAAAAATTAACAACACCAGTATGTCTGTACCGTGTTGCATTGCAAGATCTGCCAGGAATTGGGTTCACTAAAATTATATTGCATGATATCTTCATTACATTCGCATTAACTTCTTCAGGTGTTGAAAGAGATTTTTTCTGGACATCCATGAATTAGCTTGGGACACTCAGCATACATAATCACTCCTTTCCCTTTATGTGCCAGTTAACAACAATTTTGGAAAGACCTAGTTCTTAGAATTCCTCAACGTTTCCTCCTATTGGAATTTGGAAGTTATAACATTTCCAGCATTCTTTCTCCTTCAAAATTCCGTATATGACGTACTGTGTATCATGACCGGTCTAAAGACGATTGCAGATATTAAAATGCTGTATACTCTCTTCCTATGCTACACATAGTATATCCAGTCTACGAACTGTTTTAATGGACATAACAAAAATATTTGGAGTGTCGCCTGGTAACATCAAGCTGTGTTTA
The DNA here is from genome assembly GCF_040183065.1 of Periplaneta americana. Classification (NCBI taxonomy): domain Eukaryota; kingdom Metazoa; phylum Arthropoda; class Insecta; order Blattodea; family Blattidae; genus Periplaneta; species Periplaneta americana. Next base: position 38,042,869 of record NC_091129.1, read on the forward strand.
AATGCACTTCCAACTACTTTGTCGAGATATCTTAGAAACCCGCTAGATAATAGATTTAAATTATCACAATATTAGACTAGACCAAACATATTCATAAATAAATGTAAGTTTCTGCTCAGACTTAACTAATGTTGTATATTATTATGATGTACCGTAGTACATATGATATTTCCGCGCATCAAAACGTGAAAGATGAGTGGAACAGAGAAAAATTCTCTCCGGCACCGAGATTTGAACCCGGGTTTTCAACTCTACGTGATGATTCTCTATCCACTAAGCCACACCGGATTCCCATCCTGATGTCGGATCGAATCCTCTTATTTTAAGTTCCACCTCTTGGGTTCCCTCTAGTGGCCTACCCTCATGCACATGACAATGGCACAATGTCCATACATATGCAGAGGTGCACTCGTTATGAGTGACTAACTGGCCGGGATCCGACGGAGTAAGCGCCGTCTTAAATCACAAAGTGATTATTTTTCGCATATCATAGAGGGAACCCAAGAGGTGGAACTTAAGCTGAGAGGAGTCGATCCGACATCGGGATGGGAATCCGGTGCGGCATAGTGGATAGAGTATCAGCATGTAGAGCTGAAAACCCGGGTTCAAATCCCGGTGCCGAAGAGAATTTTTCTCTGTTCCACTCATCTTTCATCCCAAGTAATTTTGTTTGTACAAAGCCATGACGAACAGATAATAGATTTTTAACAATTATATTTTTGTAAACTAAAATTTCATGAGTATAATGAGTGCTAAGATACATAATAGGGGAATTTCGGCTAATGTGACACGCCTAATTTTGTTGTATTTTATTTAAATTGATCACGAATTTTTACTAGGAATAAATGTAATTCTGATGGTATAGTGTATGTATGTATGTATGTATGTATGTATGTATGTGTGTATGTATGTATGTATGTATGTATGTATGTATGTATGTATGTATGTATGTATGTATGTGTGTGTGTATGTATGTATGTATGTATGTATGTATGTATGTGTGTGTGTGTGTATTTATTGACTCTGCACATAGGTAAGTACCCGGGGGCAGTGATAATTAATTACACTCAATAATTACAATAATAAATACAATTAATAATAATAATAATAATAATAATAATAATAATAGAATAATAATATTAACAAGAAACATCCTAAATTAAATGAAATACAATCACTTAAAATAACATTTAAAGTAAATCTAATTTGTGTCTTAACTCTAAGTTCAAACTACATCATTCATCATCATTCCGTTAACATTTCTCCATTATCTCACAATTCCTTAGGAATCTGCGAACGCCGGCAGGCGATGCACGGAGAGGACTAGCCTAGGGACACGTGGGATGTTTTACTCGAAACTTTGATACACAGCGAACCTTAGTCGGCCGATGTGTGTTTGGGATGAGGGTTAGCGCAATTGATCGTAAAAGGCCGAAGTTCTGGATCATAATGCCTTACTCCCGAAAATTCCATTCCAAGGGGTTGTGATTTCAACATTATGAAAGTTATATGTAGGCCTACAGTAAGGGATGCTTCAGACCATATTAGCCTACTGTTGTTTTTATTTTTTTTTTCCTGTGCTGTTATTCAGGCAGCAAGTCAACCAGCCTGCTCTTATTGGTATAGCTTATGTAACGCATTTTATACAAAAGCTTTTGTTTGTAATAATAAACTATGAAGTTGACCTTGTAATTTCGTAAATTATAGGCTCACAAAGTTTTCATTATGTGCGTCCGATGTCCCCAATGCCATCCTTCAACTTACGTCCCATGTAGTCTACTTTAAATAGCAACAACAGTAAAGCGACAATGTGAGTCAATTATTCAGTTTCTCTGCCATCCTGTATGTATTTATTTGCTAATTTTTGATTCTCATCTCTTTCTTCTTGTTTCTTTTATAACTATGTGCATGTTTCCACGTATTCACATTTTTTATGTTCTAGTGATATTTAACTTATTTTATATTTTTGGTTTCATATTTTCCGATAATGGTATATCTATAATGTGATAAGTTGAGCTATATATAATCTTAATTTTCCTTACTGTGTGTACCTAAAAATATTGTATTCATTGTATGCTTTTGTACTACACTATTTTATTACTACTATTAGTATTATTATTATTACTATTCTTATTTTATTATTATTATTATTATTGTTATTATTATTATTATTATTATTATTATTATTATTATTATCATCAATAATTGTCTTATTTCTTATACTTTGTATGTCTCATTTATTTTGACGTGCTGTTCACATTTTATTATGCTTTTCCTTTCTTTCTGTATGTTATATTATGTCTGATTTCTACTTACTTGTTGTTTACATTTTATTATTATTATCTTATTCTGTTTTGTATGTAAAATTGTAGTGTGCTTTGTAAATTTGTAGTGTTTTTGTAGCGCAGTTTCACTCCTGGTTGAGTGTTGGAGAAGGCCGTATGGCCTTAACTCTGCCAGGTTAAATAAATCATTATTATTATTATTATTATTATTATTATTATTATTATTGTTATTATCTTTATAACCTCTAACTTATTTTGCCAAAATGGTGAATAAATCTTTTTTCACTCTTAATTGCAAGTGTTTGAAGCAGACAAAGAGATTTCGTAATATTCATGAATTTAAAATCTATTATTGTGGAGTATTTACGTGGTTTCCCAACACTTCCCAAGATTCTTTCTTCCTCCTTTTCATTGACACACGAGCTAGTTCAATATATCTAAACAACCAAATTAGCAAGTCTGCAATTTGTTTTCTTTACCAGGCAGTTTACATGATGCACGACTAGAACGCTGGTTGATACGCTGCAAGAACAGCATGGAGAGAACCAAACAGTCCATAGATTTATACTACACACTCAAGTCTCTGTCTCCAGATTTGATGTGCGACTGGGATCCTAGAAGTAAATGGTACCAGGACGCCGTCCAAACAACGTAAATATAACGAATTTTCTAGTTAAATTTTTAAGTTTAATTTTCATGTTAATTATTTATGTCTGAATTCATGTCAAAGAAATATCCTTAATCGTCATTTTATACGATCTTATAATATATATATATATATATATATATATATATATATATATATCCAAGAGAAAGAGTGAGTTCCTTTCATCCCTTTTCTCATATTAAGTTATCTTAAAACTAATCATTATGTTGAATTCCATCAGTTTTCCGCTACATTTCAATGTATAATGCTCGTTCATAATTCTCAAAATATTAAAAACAGAGTGATCCATATTCCTCAATCTATAAATGTAATCATTAAAATTTGATAAAAAAGATAATTAGGGGGGAATAATAGTTGTTTATACAGGGACATCGTTTTATTTTGACTTCAATTTTTATTGTACCTGAGTTTTTTAGTGTACTTCACTCCCACCCCTCTACTAATGAAGTTCAACCGTCCTCCACACAGATCCAAGACTGCATATACAGTCATAGTAGCTTTACGGTCATAGTAAACAGTACGTTCCAAAAATATGTTCGCTCTTTCCAGTGACGAAAGAGCTTCCAATATTGAATCATTTTCGCACAGGTACTGTCGTCCATTTGCCTACGTCGCATCCCTGTTCCCCTCACCTGCTTCTATTCGCTTCTCTGTAAATGCTAGTGGCTGGGCTGTCTTAGTTCTTTTCTGATAACATTAATTTCTGTTAGGAATTGGACGTCTACGTAATATTATACCCATACAGTTGTTTAAAATAACTTAAATAAAAGGGCCTCGTTAAGTGATTAACTGTCACGTGATATCCTGTCTTTCTACGACCCTACGACATAACCACTTGAACGGACAGTAGATAGCATGTAGGAGTAATTTTATCTTTTCTAATCGGGAAGAAGTGAAGATTGAATTTACAGTACGTAAGGTAATCTTTTTTAGAGTAGGTACAGAATTATATCAACACGAGTTATTGATACGAAGTACGAACCTGGTAATTGCAATTACATAGGTACAATAGTCTGTAGTGCGATAATATGCACATTAGAACTGAAGCCTGTATCGAAATGAACGGCCACCATTTTCAAAAATGTGATTAAATATCCATATTATGATTATTTTTCAGTTTAACTTCATTTTCTATAGTGTACGCTAATGTGTTGTATACAGCATAATATACACTGCATAATGAATACGTCCGCATAGATAGCTCAGTTCGTAAGTAAAAACACTCATTGTTAATACTGTACTGTATTTTGATTCAACAAAAACCCAATGAAAATTGTCACACTCAAAAGCGTGATATTTCCTACTTAACGTAAATGGATGAACTACTTTTCTTCCCTCCTATATCTAGTAAAGTGATTTGTTTGTATTTTACGCTAGTATCATCCAACTCCAGTTGTGGAAGGGGATACAAACAGTGTTTCCGGTTCTCAATCGTTGATCCAAAGGTATAGCCGGGTTAATATAGGAAATTTTAGTAAAAATAAAATGATGTCCCTGTACAACTTGAGGCTAATGCGAAGCTTAACTTCACGAGTGCTTCGGTTATTGGCACGAGCTGAAAGGTGACTTCCACAAGACCTATGAGTGACGAGAAGCTGTTGGGTTTCAAGTTGTATAAAGGATTTTTTCTACTACATTTATATTAAATCTAATAATATCAGAAATATTAATTTTATGTCATAAAACATTGGCATCACGGGCTGACTGGGAAAAAAACGCTTTGATTCTGTTCCTATAGCTCCGAATACGGATTGTTTGTTTTTCTCATACAAGTAACGGAGATATTTTTGATTAGAGCTAGTACATTTAATAGTACTTTCGGATAAAGGAGTAATAACTGTTTCTGAATTCTTTTATGTTATTTGTTAATTCTGTAGTTAAACCTTTTTATTACTACTACTACTACTACTACTACTACTACTACTGCTACTACTACTAATTTTATTTTATTTTATTTAAATCCACCACCAACAGAAGAGGCTTTCAATTACAAGTGGCTTACATAGATATATACACAAAATACATAATAAGAGAAAAACAACAAAACAAACAACACAAACGAAAGAAAGAAATTACATGATGGTAATAGATGCTAGAATATAATATTACAGTTAATATAGTGTCAAATGTCGATATAATGATGCAAAATTATTTAAAAACTAGAGTAAAAACATTATAATACACTTCTTCATAATTTAAATATCTAAGGAAATACAATTCCTTTTAATATTGTATGATATTTTTCAATTGTTAAACTGAAATCCAATTGAGAATCATGGGGAGTTCTTGAAGAAAACAGTTCTAGGAATAGGAATAATAAAAGGTTCCCAATGACGTAATTCTGTTCTTTTTACATTGAACTAGAGGAATTTAAGAAAATCACAGTTATTCAATATACCGTTAACAGTCTTATAGAGTAAAATTTGGCTATTTACTAATCGTCGAAATTTTAAAGTTTTATAATTAAATTCAAAAAGCAACTGATAGTAATAATAATAATAATAATAATAATAATAATAATAATAATAATAATAATAATCGGGATCATAATAATAATGAGCTCATTATTTTCTTCGGGACCATTATACTTCTGTTATAACTGTGAAATAACATTTTATTTCTCAGTAAAGAATTCAATAGCTCAGTGAAAGGAAAATGTCCTTTTATGTTTCTATAGTCAGTCGAGTAATTACTTTTTTATATGAAGGTAGTGACAAAAAAATTTTAACTACACTAAAGAATAATTACAACTTATCACCTTTCCCTGAAATAAAAACTGATCGTTCTCATTAATTCGCCCGGCCTGAATTCGAATTTCAAATCCAGCGTATCGTATTATCTCTTCCTGGGGAAATCAAATTGGATAGTTTCCTAAGATAATGCATTTTATCATATTTTCACAAGCTCAAACGAAATTTTGCGATACCAGTCATTCTACATTGTCTGTTTACCTACTTACAGGTTTCTATGAAGAGACGCCCCTCCTCAGGAATATGCTCCCTACTTAAATGAGTCAAAAACCCAAACGCATTGCTGTAATTTTATTACAAAAAAATATAATTACACCTAAGAGGACGTTTTCTTGAAAGACAGATATTTCAGTGACCGACTGTGGAAGGTGCCATCTTATAATCGAAGATCTAGTAGTTCTGGTTAGCTTCTTGTGAGATTTAGGTCTCTTGCAAGATTGTAAACTCTGATTGTGAATTTAAATGAGACTTTTCGGATAATAGAAATTTAGATAAGATTCCGCAGGCTTTAGGGGAGTTTGGGTGGACACGCAGGAGAATGGAATGGTGGGAATAGGAAGAAAGCGGAGGAATGATTTCGAATTTCAATTTAATTTTTTATTACATCTTTTCAATTTGAAATTGTTTAACTCAGAGAAAGTCAAAATTAGAAACATGGGTTCAGAGCACGCCAGTTAAGTAAAATTTAACTATTGACTTGAATACTATTATTGGTTACGTGTTTTTGAAGGAAATCGGTTTAATAGTTCATTTTTATTAAGGGTTAATTTTTGGACGGATAATGACCTTATTTTTTCGCAGTTGAGATGTGGATAAGAATGCAATTTAAAACACCATAAAACACAGCGGCAAAATTATGTTAAAAATGCTGTATAATCAGAGAATATCTGTGGTGGTAATAATAAGCGTCCACCGTATATAGTCCATACTACAGAACGTCCATATGATAAAATCTCCATAAGGTCAAAATGTACATTTTGTCACAATGTCCATACGGTGAAGATGTCCATGTACTAAATGTCCATACGACAGAAAGCCCATATGATAAAACGTTCGTAAGGTCAAAAGGTCCATAGTGTCAAACGTCCATAATGTCAAGTTCAAGGAAAATTCTGCTGGAATAGAACACAATAAATTTTATTCCATAACTCGTACAAATAAGTTATTAATCATCGGGAACCGGAGCCCCACTTTTAAGATGGTAACCAATACTGTTGATGTAGCTATATGAGAATTTCTCCACTTTCTTTTACCTGTTGTAGTTTCTCACAATGTGGAGAATTTGTCTTTGATTCGTCAAATACGTTTTATTCACCGGCTCTTTAACTTGTATATGCCTCACTCTTGCTTGCAATATTTGTGTCCAAATTCATTTCCTTCGCGTTTTAGGCACTGTATAAATCGCCAAATGGATGGATAATGTACAGCTAAAGCTCTTCCTCCTGTCTTAACACGGTTCAAAATGCACTTTACTACTATATCTGCTTCATCGGCACTATGTAAATGCTTATCTGTTCCATCCCCCAATGTTATCCAGGTTGCTGTTAGTTATCATTGCAGCATTACAAATTTTCCTTTCCCTGCATCGCTAATATATTTTTGTCCCCTCTCTATTAAAGTCGTGATGTTGGTACAGGTACCCACGAAAAGAAAGAAGTGGCTTACATTTCTGTGATGGCACTAAGTGAGGATTTCGTTCCATCTTCAAAAATTTCAGTTCTGATTAGTCCTGTACTGGAAAATATTTTACATGTTATAACTACCATGAACAATGGATATAGTGTACATTATAGAGCTGTAGACATTATGACTCTGGACATTAGAGTGAAGTGGACATTATAGAACCTATGGATATTTTGACTCTGAACGATTTAACATGGACATTTTCAACGTGGACATTATTCCATGGGCATTTTGACGTATGGACATTATAATCCTGGACTTTATTTGTGGTAATCAATAATAATGTTAGTGTTAGGTTATTATTTCTACCTCTGACTATCACAACAAATTTTCTAATTAACATGATACCGTTGAACTTCACACTGTAGGTGGGAAAAGCAGTTGTGGTGGTATTGGTGATTATGAAGGTGGTATAATGAATGCTGTACTGGGACAGAGCTAATAGGCCTACTAGTCATTGCTGTATTGTAGTATTCAACATGATGGCGGTGACTTTAATAATGTGGTGCCAAACAGTAACGATCATTGTGCTGACAAGGTTATAGTGGTTACTCTGGTGGTATTGGTAATGTTACAGGTGGTTAATATGACGTCAACAGCGGTAAGGAACTATATGACAGAGTAAAGCGATGTAATTCAAATCATTTAAGAAATTTTAGCAATTTTCTTGGAAAAAACCCACATTATCGCTAATATGAATATGAATCGTTGTATTTACATGTTTAATAATTGTAATTGAAATCGTAATTGAGCTATCCCATTTACCCTGAAAGTTGCACAGCGTTAAACAAATGTGGGTTAATTTGGATATACTGTGGGACAATATGATTAATAGGAAATAAAAAAAAATGTTAATTAAAAATCAGTTTTACTTCAATACTCGATAATTACCTTCAAATAATTAATAAAGCCTAATCTTACACAGTAATGAACAACAAACAAAAATGACAAAAAAATTCTCCTTTGTTACTGCACTGAAAACTTCTACACATACCGACAGCAAATAAGCTGTTTTCTTCCTTTTGCTGTAACAGAAAACTCGTAGTACCAAGGTTTGAAATTCTGACAACGAATCCAGTTCCCCTCTTTCGAACAAAGTTCAGAATAATATCTTCAACTTGATTGCCGTCATGCCCTCAATCGTAGTCGCTGAATTCTTCCATCACAAACTTCCTTATTCACATCCTCTTGAGAGTGCTCGGTTCTGGATCATTATTTACTTTTTGTCTAAGATATTTTCTTTCCTTTGAAGCTGTACTGAATAGAAAGAATTAGTAATAAATAACTGATTATAAATTACTAATACTGTTGTGCAGTAAGGTCCGAAAGTCTTGTCACCCCCCTTATTTGTATGTTGATGTGCATCCATTTTGAATATATCATAGCAGATGTGTGACAATGGTTGATACCAGTGTTGCCAAGTCAGCGGTTTTGTAGCTAAATGTGGTGTTTTCAGGACTATGGTCAGCTACAGAATTTTACCGTCAGCAGCTAGCTATTTATTTGGCCTTTTTTGATGATACCAGCAGAGGGAGACGATATTTTAAAGTTTTTTTTTTCTGCAAAGACGTTATAATTGAGGTCATTTCCGGAAGAAGGGCACATGAGACAATATGGTGTTTCGAGTAATCCTAGTTTAAAGATTTTGTTTTAATTTATTTCAATGAACACTTTATTCTTGCATACAAAAATAAATTAAATATATGTAGAATATCATTATGAACCCACTTTCACAATACAAAGCATTTTTATCAATATGTTTAATTTTAAAATGTTATTTGATATAAGACATTATGTGCTCTTTTTTCCAGAAATCAGTCTAACTATAAAGAATAGTACGTTCTTGGATGTTGATAAACTGATTCAACTGTCAAAGCATAGTAAAACTTTACAATACCGGTACTATATAATTTTTACAGAATACTTTTGTGTATAATATGAATATAGCATTTCCATACATCACATAACATTATTTATTTTTCTAGTTGCTGAAATAATGTTCAAACCATTCTGTCCAGAGTAGAGAGGTGTTTTAGGCAATTTTTGGTTGCTGGTGCCTTTCTTCAAACATGCTGTTCAGCCAGGCACAGCATTCAGCGTCCATGTACTGAAACAAATCTCTGATACCCTCTTCTTTTTCTGGCTTTACTGGACTGAAGTCCACCATGGAAAGTTTAATGGTTTCCAGACCTTTAGTACTGTATCTGTTTCCAAAGCTGGAAGGCTGTGTAATTACCTGTGTACGTTATTGAGGCTAGTACAGAACATCGTCAGTATTCAGCAAAACATAGTTCTGTGTTTGAAATACAGTTCCTTTGACCATCGGTTGAAAACGTATGGTTCGTGACCTTCTTTCCAGTTATTTTTATTAGGCTTCTGTGTATAAGAACAATAAAGGGAGACGGATGACTTCTGGCCATCATCATCACTGACAAGTAGGGTTTAGCAGTAGATATGGTTTCTTCTTTCTTCACTTTTGACTTTTTAAGGCCAAAGTTCCGATCACATTGACCAAACGAAATGGTGGATAACCTTCACGTTAATAACTTTAGCTATCCATGAAGAAAATGACATCACCACTGAGTTCTTATTCTGACCACCACAGACATCGGAGAGCAGAACAACATGCTTCACGTTTGGAAACTCCATCAACTTCTTTTCCAATGCATCATGAATGAATGATTTAACTGTGTTGGGATCTTTCTTGGCTTGGATTTCCATTAAAAAGTATATAAACGAAGAATCGTCGTTGTGGGGTTTTTGGACAGCATTTAACCACAATAAGCGTTTATAAAATTGGCTAGTCATATTTAGTTTGAATACAGGAAGATTATGTGCATAATCGAACTCAATAACAAGATGAGTACACTTTTAGCTTTACGAATGAAGTTCTGCTTTATTTTTAGGTATGTCTGTGCATTTCTTTTGTGGATCATGTATTCTTTGCAAGGATCATTTTTGTCAGCATTAAGTTTCATTTCACAAGCAGTGAAAAAATCACAAACATCAGTTTGAGGCTATTTCAAGCTGTAGTTACAGTGTTGTTTGAAATATTTGGAGTAAGTTACGTAATTCATTTGGAAATTTTTACCTGTATCCTCTAAGAATTTCTTCGAGAAAGATCGTACAGTACTCTGACACTTAAATTCGGATCTTCGAAATATCTCGAAGAAGATTTGTGTGATCAGTAATGGCCTTCTTGGCTGGGAATTGTGCTTACTCGTTCTTCTAACATTTGCCAAATATTAGCCTTTATTTTGTGAATGCTTACCTCTTCTCTCCACAAATGAAACATTGGCCATTGTTTTATCTTGAATAACTCTGAGTCTTTTAAGTGTTACCTGATATAGGGTTTAATATCAAACTTTCAATTTAGTGCCATCTGTATGGGGAAAATATTCCCAAATATTTTCCCTGGGCTTCTTTGGATTTAATGTTACCTTCCGAGTGTGTGTACCTGACTTCTTGGACATACATTGGCTTAAAAATGTATCCTGTATTCCTTACCTTGATCACTATAGAACTTCCCAAAAAGCTCCTCTTGCTTACTGATAGGTACTTTGAGATAGCACTGTTCTTGACAACATGATGATACTGCTTTTTATTTTAGTAGGTTATTTTACGACGCTTTATCAACATCTTAGGTTATTTAGCGTCTGAGTGAGATGAAGGTGGTAATGCCGGTGAAATTAGTCCGGGGTCCAACACCGAAAGTTACCCAGCATTTGCTCATATTGGGCTGAGGGAAAACCCCGGAAAAAACCTCAACCAGGTAACTTGCCCCGTCCGGGAATCGAACCTGGACCACCTGGTTTCGCGGCTAGACGTGCTAATCGGTGATACTGCTGAAAATGTGTTTTTCATTTATGTCAATTCCATTGCTTGAAATGTAGGTCTGACCGATCTGCCGTTTTCTCTTCTTTTCTTTTTTTCTTGTTATTGGAATTGTCGTAAGATAGTCTTTCTTGCCCATTAATATGATAGGAATAGAACAGCTATTGCACTAACAACCGCAGCCTGAATCTACTGTACACATGCTGTATTAGCAATGAATCTGAAATGCTTTACACTCGCAAAGAAAATGCTCTCCTGACCTCTAGCGTTGAGATAATGAAACAAAAGTTTGGTCGAATAATCTACCTAATATAGCGGTTATGTTTAAACAATTTCCCGAAAAAGGGCTTACTAGGACTATAGGCCCATCTTCTGGAAATCGCCTCAATTGTTTTTACATGTACAATATTAGTTAATCATAAACCAGAGTTTAATATGGTATCATCACAATAATTCTTCATTGGGCAAGTATAAAACATCAACGTTTTATGTTAACTCGATTTGGCATAACCACGTCCATTTCCTGCCTCATCCATTGTTGTACAAATAAGGTATGCCATATTCGTTAAACTCTTAGTCTAATTTTCTATGCATTGTTTTTGTAAATGAATTGCTATAATCATAAAGAGTAGATAATGAACTGAATTGTTATTTTCATTTATGATAAGTTATGTTACGATATATTATTTAATTTATCTTTGCACATTGTAGTTTATGTAACACAGACATACTTAAAACTTAAAACCAGACTCATTGTTGACAGGCACGTCTCCAGATCAGTGTGAAATCAGATTTCGAACCGACTGGTGTGATTGTGAATGTGGTTGTTTCCGAAGTGTCCAGTATATTCTTGATCTACATTCAATTTTGAAGAAATATGCCACGTAAAATTCAATACGTACAAAAGTTTAGAGGTGTGTGAAAAATACATAATGTGTTCAAAGATTGGGTGGGAGAAGTTGCCGATGATAGTTGGAAAGCTCGGCCTAAATGGTGTAAGTGATATTGAATGCAAAATGTTCAGATTTATAGTTCCGTCGCTCTTATTTCGGGCAGCCCATCACGTTGTAGTCGGCTACATTTAAACGTGTGCGTTTTGTGATTCGCTGATGATGACGTTATGCATTTCCTAAGGCTCGATAAATACTTAATATAATCGCCCGCCATTTTGGCTCTTACGTTGGCGATCGCAGAAAGTACACGAGGATCTTATTTGACGCTCAATTATTTGCTCAATTACAGTGCGTTTAATTTATTATCATAGGAGCTACGACATGACAATGTTTAACGGTGTGGCAAATAGGTAGCTCGGCTACGAAAGAACAAAAATGGCGAACACTACTAACTACTTAGACTTTATACAGCCTTCGCTTCCTAAGACGTAAGCCGGGAATAACAGCGTCGCGACTATAATTATCCATACGATTTTGCATAGAACATAGAACCTACAAAGTGACACACACTTTCCATAATTTAGTCTTTTTTTTTATAAAATTCTCTAATTTCTAAAACTGTATAGTTTGTATTTTAAATTTGGAAGTGATGTGTTAAAAAAAATCTGGAGTTTTTCAACTACAGTTTAGCGGTTTTTTTTTAAGCTTTTGCAGCGGTAAATGTAATTCTGAGTTGGCAACACTGGTTGATACTTTACGTTCCAGCTTGTTTAGTGATCCAGAACATAAGTATGGGCACCATCATTGTCACGGCACAAAATGATGCGGCGCCATGTCCTGTGTGAAAATTTCCGCAGCAAAGGCGGTGTGATTTCCCTGAATGCCTCCCTAAGAGCTTGCTTCAAATCTTCAATTGTCTGGTATCGGTGTTTCGAGACATGCTGTTTAATTATTCCCGAAATGGAAATCACACCGCCTTTGCTGCGGAAAATTTCACACACAACATGGCACCGCATCATTTTGTGCCGTGACAATGATGGTGCCATACTGATGTTCTGGATCACTAAACAAGGTGAAACGTAAAGTATCAACCATTGTCAAACATCTGCTACGACATGTTCAAAATGGATGCACATCAACATACAAACAAGGGGGAGGGGTGTCAAGACTTTCGGACCTTACTATATTGTAAATATATTATTCAAATTGCCCCGTGAAAGACTATACATATTTCACCGTTCGTCGACAATACAGAATTTGATCACAATATTAGAATGCGTCACAATTCGGGCAACCAGCTGCTAAGACATACATGAAATGCTTTCAGGTTAAAACAAATATACTACATTCAAACAGATTTTATAAAAGCTTAAGTAAATGAAGTAAAATATTATAAGCTCCCAATGGTTAGGTTAGGGATTTTGCTACACACCTTCCAACAGAAAAAAAGAATCTATAGATTTCCAGTGATCTGATTTATAGAGATAGGATTCACAAAGACCACCTCCTTTTCACTACCTAACACTTTTCAACATGGCGTCGCGCGTTTTGTTTTAATGCCACCAAAACCTTAGCATTATCCATATTTCCCCGTTATTCAAATTACCCCTATTTACTCGATTTACACCGGTGATTATCCTGCTATTGTTGATTGTGATCGTGGAAAAATTATTATCTGGTAATATACATGTAAATTCTGTTGTTACAGTTGCTTCTTTCCAATGCCAGAACTAACACCTGAAGGAGACAGAGTTATTATGATTAAATATCTAACTAAGGAAGCAATTAATTTTGTGCCTGAAGATGTGAGTAAAGTGGGTTTAATGACAACTGAAGTCAGAATGTGCGAAGAATACTGCTTCTCAGATATAATTTATACTTGATTTGGAAAATTATACAATTGGACATGCTTGCAAAATAACATTTACTACTGTGAAGAAATTCGAAGTTTGTCTGATGGTAACATACCTTTTCTCTTCTCAGCATTTAGACCTATAATCTGTGTTCGCACATATTTCTTTTGTTCGACAACTGTTGGCAAATAGGAAAGTAATTTTGTCAACAGTAATCTGACTAGAGGTTGTGATTTGTATAGAGAAAATAAAAATTGGAGTGAGATTCAATTGACTATTGCATGATTAGAAGAAAGTATATAAAGATTAGACGAAATAAAGTACAATATCAATTGACTTACTAAAATTATATTTCACTAATGTTAGCTTCACGGAGCCGCCATTTTCAGTTGACTATCTATGTGGGAAACAAATTACGATAGCAAAGCATGCTTTATAGTATCGCAAAGAATTTGCTTTTAGAAATGTTGGCAAACAAAGAAACAAATGCTAGGGCAGTGATAAAAACAAACAAATGCTAGGGAAGTGGTAAAATCAAACAAATGATAGGGAAGTGATAAAATATTTGCGATAAACGGCCATGATTGGTTGAAACACGTTCTTTCGTACCGTTTTATTGGTCAAATGTTGTATGACGTAGTAAAGGTGTAATAGTCACAATATTTTTTCAATAGGTGACGCAATCCTCACTCCATAATGAATAAAGATTTTTTTTAAATTTTAACCTTTAAGTTTCTAGTCGGATTCTTCTCTTGTGTATAAATTTATGCATGTTCTTTGTTATCAAGTAAAAGATTCAGTGGAAGTACTAACACAACAGAACATTTCATTCGAGTACATTATTCCCAACCTAATTCGTGTCTCATAATTTTTTTTGCTACACGTTTTGTAGAACAAATATGAAAGAACTTACCAGTGAACAGATTTTTAAAAGAGGGTTTCGAACTGTTAATATAAATTATTCATATGTATGTGTACTTATATCTTAATACGAGCACACATTTAATTGAAATTGAGGAACTTTCCTTAAGAGAGATATGTATGCGTGTATGCATGTAGGCGTGTATACGTGTATGCGTGTATGTATGTGTGTATGTATGTATGTATTAAGAATACAATTGGGTATACACGCGGTGGCAGTGATATTGATATACATTAATAAAATTACAATAATTACAGCAATAAAAATATAAAATAAATGTAAATTTAATTCTAATTATAAATAAATAAATGCAATAAAGATAGGACTGTAAATAAAAAGTATGCTAGAGTAAACCTACCTTATAAGTACTTCTATTAAATCTAACTATTATCAACTTAAGTAATTAGAAGTCACCGTAATTAATTACAAATATTAACTCAATTATTGCATATCAACTTAATTACATGACACAACTTAAATAATTACACTCCACCTACAATTAAATTTTCAACCTAATCTTTTTAACTTTCCTTTAAATGCATTGAATTTGAGAGGACCACCCTGAAAGATTGCCGCAGGTAAGCTGCTCCATTCTAGTATTGTGCGGCTAACAAAGAAATATTTTGCAAAGTCTGTTCTTTGTTTTGTGCATTTAAACTTCCTAATATGATTAGCCCTTCTTAAGTATGATGGTGTCACCAACCTACCACTGATATCGATCCATGCTTTGTGTCCCATTTGTGCCTTAAACAATGCGGTGAGTCTGGTTTTTCGTCGCCTTGATTTGAGAAGTTCCCACCCTATCTCCTCACCATGTCCCTTCCCCATTTTGACATATTTTGCTGCCTTGCGTTGGACCTTTTCTATTGAATCGATTTGGTTTTGTCTGTACGGATCTCAACCTACTGTTTCATATTCCATAATTGGGCAAATAAGGGTTTTGTATGCTAATTTTTTTAACTTCGGTTAACTTTCTTAAGAATATGCAATGTGAAGTGTAGTGCTTTCCAGGCTTTCCTTGTAGTATTAGTGATTTGTTCCTCCCAACCCAGTTTGTTACTTAAATTTGTCATAGTTTTTATTATGGATTTCCACCTATTTATTTACTTACTTTTCTATTCACTTAGGTATAACTAGGCCTATCTTTTAGTTTATTTATTTAATATTGTTATTATTAATTTTATTTGGGTTTATGTCATATATTTTATATTAATTGAATGTAAAGAACTATGTTGTAAATCAGAATTGTAAGATATCAGATTCAGAGGAAAATTATATTAATAGTTAAAATGTTTCAAAGTCTGAGGTAACCTAGATTATAAGCTTCTTGTTTACATAGTACTGTTCATGTATCATGTTATAGGATTTTAGTATCACTGTTTTCATCATTTTCAAGGAAGACTAGGCCCATTTTTTGTTTTGCTACAACACCAAACCTTAAATTATATGCCTATAGCATATAGGCGTATATTGAGATGGAATATTCTCTACATGAACTCATTAGTTAATTAGATAGATTTTTCCTGAAATTTCCATGCGCAATTTCTAGTAATGTGACTGCTTACTTACACAACAAATACAAAGAGCTTGATTTTAATAAAATGTTTTTTTTTTTCAGAAAGGGTTTAGCACTCGATTAAAAGCACTTCACATCATTAATGCACCTTCTTACGCTGAAGTCTTCATAGGGATAATAAAAGCTGCTTTAAGCACCAAACTCACTTCAAGGGTACGTATTTTCGTACTAAACATAAGTGTTATAATTATTATTCCTTAATATCTATATTGCCTAAGTTCCAGTAAAAGCCAAATTTACATTACATTGCCAAACAATTAAGCAAATATATCATTTTAATTGTCTAGGTACTCTTCATATTATAAATGTGAGAAGCTTTGGTTCTATAGCAAGATACGTAAATTTCAGTAATATTGAGAAACACTGATTGTAAATTCCCATTATTAAATACATAGTTCGTCCTTTACCAAATCAATATTGGATTTTGATTAACAAATGAATATAAGAAATTTCGAAGAAGTTGTAAATGATATTCTTAAAGACAAAGAATTGTAAGAAGAACTTATCACAGCTAGCGATAGTAGAATTTAGTAACTTGTTAAATTTTAAATGTACTTTTAATATTATATTCGAGCATTCTGTAGCGTTCTGGAATTGTAGTTTCATGGAAAGTTTGATAGTAGTGAACAGGTGCATTTTCTACATTATGCAGTTTAAATTGTTGAAAATAATAAGTATATGAGTCAGAATTCTCTCTTAAATCCAATGCAAGAGTTTTCTGACTGTACGTGCTGTGTAAAACAAGTCCTACTTTGTAGGTTTCACCCCCCTCAACTATGATTAGATCAAACCACTCTCCAAAAGAACACATTTTAAAATGAAAATGGCCCAAACAAAAAACATATTATATAACATAGCCTAACCTAAAACAACCATAAAAGTGTGTAATTGAGTAGTTACCATTATCTCTTCGTCAGTTCTCGTCACAAACTTCAACAGCTGAAGTTCCGATCTGTCTCGCCTTCAAGAGGAACAATTCAGTCTTTTGTTCCCATTCTCTATTACGCATGAGGTCAAGATATGCAAGCGAACTCCTATTGTGACTTAGCATCGAGGGTGGTAGATATTTTTTCCGGATATGTTCTGATTCGACACACTGCAATAAAATATGTCTCCTGGAGTCATTTTCCCAGCACAGTGGACAAAGGCGCTCTCTTTATTCGTTGACAATTTTATTACCCTTCCATCCCCCAAGAAATAACATATAAGCAAAGAAATAGAACTGAAATGAATTTGTGAACATGAAGAAACATGTCCTAAGGCATAAACCTGCTAACAGAGAAAGATGTTAGTTCAACGTACTCATTTTTTTCGGCACAATGTTTCGTTACTTTGTTTTGGAGTTCTGAGAATGTAGCCTGCCGCTTAACTCCACGTTAATCTTCTGTGGTCTCCTTCTCTCGTATGTTCTTATTACTCTTCATAAGTTTTCTGTACTATTCCTTTTTTCCGAAAGTCAACCTCTTAGTTCACAATTTTCATATCAAAATATTGCAATCACTAGCAAAAAATGCTCATTATTATAATCATCCACTCTTTCTTAATGGTGATTTTATTCCGATTAATCTTCTTACTCAATAACAATCATACGCTATCACATACAACTTCTTTGTCAATTAACACTGGAATTGAAGACATCGAAAGAGTAGCCAATATCCTATCAACACCAGTGAAACAAGTTGAAAACTCTATATAAATGTACAGACAACAAAAACACGGTGTCAGGTAGGTCATATTTCTCTGCTATTTGCCGGTATTCGTGCTAACGGAGGTTGTGCACTCCTACTTCGCCAAAGTATCTTTTCATCTGTCATCAATGTTACCACTCCTCATCAATGCATAGCCGCAACAATAACTCTACCTATCATTCGGTTTTCAATCATCTGTATGTATATGTCCCCAGACACTCCTTTCGCAGTAAATGAAATTCAACATATTCTGTCGCAGTTACCTACTCGATATCTGATAGTGGGGGATTTCAATGCATCCCACCACTCTTAGGGCTCAAATTCCGATGATGATAGAGGAAATAAAATAGCAGAGGTATGTACCCGTCTATCTCTAATTACCTTGAATTCAGGGAAAGCAACAAACCTTTCCTTTGCTTACGTTACTTATTCCTTGATAGATATCTCCATTTGTAGCCTAGATTTGTCCACGCATTGCGAATTGTCTGTGATTCACGAGCTACATGGTAGTGACCACTATCTACTCCGCTTTACGGCCTGCGGAATCTCGCTCTCCAAACTGAGTGATTAAAAAGACGGACTGAGTCGGATTTTCGGGGTCCATATCATTCGATGATAACGGACATGAAAGTATGGACTCCGTATAGAACACTTCTCAAATTTGGTTACAAATTCTGCGGAATTATCAATCCTCCGGTCGTCCTGCAGGTAAAATGCTTCCCTGTCCCCTGGTGGACGGATGCCTGCAGAGATGCAATCCGAGACCTCAAACGTACCTTACGCCAATTTGAACGCCATCCGATTCAAGAAAATTTTGTTCATTTTAAACGTCTTCGAGCCAAAGCTCGTCGCAGTGTGTGCGATGCTAAGAAGACGTCCTGGACAAACTAAGTCAATTCATTGAAAAAGAACGTCCCAGCTAACATCGTATGGGACAAAGTCCGTCGAATAATGGGAAACGCAGTTCAGTAATTCCGGGCCTTCTCAACAATGACGTAACGACCGCCAGTCCCATAGAAATTGCTGAAATATTTGCTATCACATTTGCACAAATATGCAGCTCAAGGAATTATGACCCGGAATTTGTGTGTACTAGTAGACGATATTGTAAACCTCTTCTGTATATATTTCATCTAGACTGTGACTATAAATTATGACTATATAATAATAATAAGTTTTTTGACTTGTTCCATATTCTAGCTGTGAAGCAATGTATGAATACCATGGAATGTTAATAAATACTATCCTACTATACTATACTATCTGAAGAGTTGTTAGTCTCTGGGTTGACGTCTGCAAGGAACGTAATCTGCGTACTTAACAGCGTGTTCTGTACCTTGATTTTCGTATAATTAATCGATATCGTGAATTTCACACAGATTACGGGGATAATCGCCTTCTGATTCGTTACCAGACATATTAATCAAATAGTCGATTTCTAGTTCTATCAAATAACGTTTGTCTCCAGAGGCTGCCATTGTGAAAGAGAATTTTTCCCTAGGAAAACAGCACGCACGTAGCAAAACAACAATCAGAGACTAATATTTTAATTTTTAGATACCGACAAAGGACCTGCCGTAGAGTTATAAACCACTCATAGAATTCGAAATTAAATGTAAACTTATCTGCAACAATAGAAATTTCAACTGCTTATGGTGTGTAGGTACGGTAGGTCTGAAACTTGGCACCCATCAAAATGACGGACGATGTTGTCTCTAGCAGTAAATGGTGCAATTTTCAGGAATCATAAATCACAAAGAGAAATAAAAGTCGTAAATCGTGGGAGTCGTGGAAAGCTTTCGACTAATAATTATTTAAACCCGTGGTGTCAAGCAGAATGAAAGTCCTTCTAGTGTTAAAAATAATTTGAAAGAAGATAACAACTGATAATTTCTTTACAAGTTTGGAATTAACAAGCTAGTTGAAAGAAACTGCGCCCACAACTACCAGTAGAATTATTTATTTTCACAAATGGCACAACTTCTCCTTCCTATATCTTTGCATTCCTTCAAGAATAAATTATTATAAGTTCATATTGTCCAAAAAGAGTAAGGCAGTAACATTGCTGAGTACCATGCACTTCAAAAAAAGGGGCAGAAAACAGTGAAGCAGTAAAACATAATCGTGATATACGACTACAGTGCTACGAAGTGAGGTGTAGTGATACTACGGCACCTCATATAATACATAAAATGATACCTTGTTCGTTACGTGTAATCCTGTAGCATATATTGCTAGTGATGGGTGTTTTAATATATAATTACGTTAGGTCTTAGTTGAAATCTTTCCCTCAATCAAAATTTTAATAGAGTTAGTTAGTTAGTGGGGTTTAAAAAGGGCGCGTCAGCTACTGTGGCTATTTGCGCCATTATCTAAAATCTTTCACTAAATACAAACACAATACAATAACAAGAATGCTTAAAAGAACTAAAAAGCGTTGTCACGGTTAAAACGAGGCAAACAAATGCAGTTTCAACAAGGTGAAGCATAAAAACCATAAAATTGAGAAGTGCTCAAACCCTAAGTAGTATTTAAAAAGAAGCAACAAAACAATAAAACAAATGCCAAAAGAAATAAATTGTCTGGCGCATTTATAACATGCATGGATGTAAAAGGCCCGAATGTCAAGTTTGTTAAAATCATATATTAAAAAATGTAACCTCCGGAAAGAGTCCGGAGGATAAGTAAAACGGGTCAATGAAAAACTACATCACCCTGTCAAGTCCTGTATTCGATAAAAATCTCAGATCTGCACTTGTACAATTAAAATAATTTCCAACAGCGTCACGTAGAGTCGGCCGAATTCCATACTGCCGACGGACACGGTCGTATTTTCTACACTGTAATAAAAATATTCCACGGTCAGTGGAACATGGCATAGATGACTCCGGCTGACGCTTGGCACGTAGAAGATGGCCATGCGTCAGATGACAGTGGCCAATCCTCAACCGGGTGAGTAAAATTCTTCGTGTCGTGACGCTCTTGTGGACGAATTTTAATAGAATTGCCTTCTTTTCTTCAATAGTAAGTAACTTCTATATTTCAGGACTTAGTAAATTCAGTCAAAATCCTTCTTCCCGAACTAGTTATATTTAAGTTTAATTGATAATAATTTTCTTTGTATAACTTTTAAGAACTAATTACCGTTTGTCTTGTCTGTAGTTTCTTAATCACGTTACAATTAAAACAACATGATTACGAATAGTACTAAAAATGTATAACGCTTACTATTTCCAGATTAATGTTTATGGAAAAGATCTCACAAACTTCACTAAACAAGTACCGCAAATGTCCCTTCCCGATGATCTGGGTGGGACAGGAGGTTCATTGCAAGAGAACTGGAGTAAGTATACTACAATCATAATATTGTCAGAGTGCCGAGCAGTTTCGTAACTGAGAGTTGTAACATGAATTTAGATATTCTGAGAAGTTAGTATGACGTGGCAATAATATGAATCCACGCGATTTAATGAATGAATGAATGAATGAATGAATGAATGAATGAGAGGATAAATTAAAGAATTAACGAATGAATGAAATAAAATTAAAATTAAATTACAGAAGAAACTGGGGGAATCCAATTGAGGTCGCAAATAAAACCGGGGCCACATCGCCTCATTTAAGAATTTCAGACTTCTTGAGATTTTAGCTCTGGTAAGGCAGAGTGAACTTCCACCGACAAGAAATAGTCCAAGTCCATGACTTTATTCAAGTTTTCATGTAACAATATCAAAACTTTATCGTTTCGTTGTCGGTAGTACAAACTTGGAATCGTGAGTTCCTGGATAGTCATTGAATTGACAAGTCTGCAATGTGAAGGGCGCTCGCCAGATGAAAGAAGTTTCGAGTGACTCTAGTAGTGAAATTCCTGTGAAATAATCCTGCAGAAGAGAAACAAAATAAACGTAATACAATGAGAAGGTAGATAGATAGATTTATTGAGTAATATTACACATACAGATTTTTATATTATCATAGTTTTCTCTAACATCCAATGCACGGGTCTTCTGACCGTACCTAAAACAAGTCCTACTTTGTAGGTTTCACCCCCCCACTACACCTATGATTATATCCACTACTCTCTAAAAGAACACACATATTAAAATGCAAATGGCACACAAAACATTAATGAGAAAGTATAATGAGGAACAAAACTATAACAAGCAACGTCCACCAAGAAGCATGCAGAACAAAATCTTGAGTAAAGGCCAGCATGTACCTTTGAATTTTTTTTTCTTCTTTTCGGATACAAAAATCTTGGGTTGGAAAGAACGCAGCTCTTGTCATCTTCAAAAGGAGGAAATCTTTTCATTAACGCAAGGCAAACGACTAGAATCACTAGAATATTTTCTATAATGTTATGGAATTTCCTTATAATAAATGTTTAGTTGTAGGTAATTGCTATTACTGTCTGAAAAGTATTTTGTGCAGACATTTCTGTTTGTAATTCAAAATAGCAAAGAAGATCTAAAATAAAGAACGTGGCAAGTAAAGCTTAAATAAGACTTAATTACTCAGAACCCATCAGTCACATAGACATTACAACTCGATGTTACGTGGAATTTGAATATGTAAACCAATAATCTAAATCTTGTTAATAAATTGCAATCCAGAAATTAATGATTCAAATAAAACCTTTTCCTGTAAAATTTGTTCTCTATACTTGGGTTTTTATTTTATTTCAAATCACAATTCTAAAATTATATATTCCACTAATAATAGTACAGGATTGTATTATTTTAGTAGGCTATCTTTATTATATGACGCTTTATCTACTGCTATGGTCGTCTAGCGTCATAGTTATTTGAAGGAGTTAATGCCAGAGAAATGAATTCAGGGTCTAGCGCTGAATGTTACCCCGGCGTTAGCTCCTAATGTGTTAAGGAAAATACGTCAACCAAGTTACTTGTACCAACCAGGATTGAACCCGAGCCCACTCGTTGTACGGCCTAACATGCTGTTCCTCAACAGAGATGGAATACAAGGTTCTTGAAGTAAATAATCATAATCTCATTTATAAAAGCCCAGAGTTACTTTACTTAGTGTGGATGATTTATACATTTCCTACAATAATTTCTTCTGGTATTCTCGTTTTACATTTTCTTTTTATCATTTTATTAAAGCGTAAAAATTTCCAAAGTGCAATTCTGTTATTAAACACATCAGTTTTAATAAAGATTATTATTATTATTACTATTATTATTATTATTATTATTATTATTATTATTATTATTAGGTAGCTCAGTTGGTAGAGCAGCTGACTACGGACTGGAAGGTCCGGGGTTGGATCCCAGGTGGTGACAGGATTTTTTCTCGTTGCCAAACTTTCAGAACGGCCCCGAGGTTCACTCAGCCTCCTATAAAATTGAGTACCGGGTCTTTCCCGGGGGTAAAAGGCGGTCAGAGCGTGGTGCCGACCACACCACCTCATTCTAGTGCCGAGGTCATGGAAAGCATAGGGCTCTACCTCCATGCCCCCCAAGTGCCTTCATGGCATGTTACGGGGATACCTTTACCTTTTACCTTTATTATTATTATTATTATTATTATTATTATTATTATTATTATTATTATTGTGACTTTTTAATTCAACACAATAATGTTACTTTTATTACAACAAGAATGACTTTCTATAACTCAATATAAAACACTCAAGTCAACATTGGGTATTTCACTCCACACAGCAACACAGTATTCGTTATTGCACTCCACCGATGACAATGACAATTCACTTGGATTATTGAGAACAACAATGTACACCTAATCTCAACCAATGTTCACAAAGCACTATTTACAAAACAAAACTGTCAGTTTAAAGTTCACAGTTCGTTTTCCTTGGCTAGTTCTTCTAGCTCATTCACTCAAGTTCACAGTATATCGAACCCAAGACTTCCAGAGACAGTCAACTGAACTTCGAACTCAAGACTTCCGGAGACAGTCCATTGCACTCGAACTCAATACTTCCGGTCGCGTTGCTTCCGCCTGGACGCTCACTGCTGCTTCTCAACTCATTGGCTTGCTGTGCAAATTAAAACTGGCTTTGGCCTTCTTCGCGTCTTCTATTTATTACTAAACCATAGTTTCCAGAAAGTACTGTTTCGAGTGTCTTCCACCTGTTACTCACGGCTTCTGTTTCTGGACGATTCTGTTCGGGAGGTTTCGTTCCCTCCCTTCACCTCGCATAGCGAAACACCCACAGCTTTGCTTCCCCTTTGCTTCGCGCCGCAGTGCTGGCCTCCCTATCTCTCCGCGCACAGCTACCAGCATCACGCAGCTTTCTCTCTTCTCACCCCGCGCGACGTCTGTCTCTTACGCTCCAGCCTTCCCTTCTGTGGGACGCGTGATCGACTCCCGAGGTAGCTGTCACATTATTATTATTATTATTATTATTATTATTATTATTATTATTATTGTCGCTATTAGAATGTGTCGCCAATTTAGCTGTGTGGAACTGAACGCTATTATGTTTTCAATTTATCAAATTGTTTACTATCTGCAAACACTTAATCTAAACGTCAGCAATCCCTATATGAAGAATCCAGCAAACGGAACCAGTTTTATAGTGACTTATGACATGCAGGTGTAGCAGCTTGCATTCAATTTCGAAAACTAGAATATCTAACATTCAAATCGTTTCTTGAAAAATACTGCCACCAATTAATTCTTTCTGAGTAAAATGTCCGCAAATATTACTTGGATTCAACCTACAATGAACAGAATCTGACAGCATATTGAAGATTCACATATCTGGAGGTCAACAATGTTGCCAACTCAGAATTCCATTTACCGCTGCACAAGCTTAAAAAAACCGCTAGACTGTACTTGAAAAATTCCAGATTTTTCATAACACATCACTTCCAAATTTGAAATACAAACTACAGTTTTAGGAACTGGAGAATTTTATAAAAAATGTAGACTAAATTATGGAAAGTATCTATCACTTCTCGGCTCTATGTTCTATGCAAAATCGTATAGACGATTAAATCTGAATATCATGTATTCAATATCACCTTACAATTTTACATCGAGCTTTCCAACTATCACCGGCAACTTCTTCCACCCAATCTTTCAACACATTATGTTCCCCCCCCCCCACACACATGTCTAAACTTTTGTACGTATGGAGATTTATGCGGCATATTTCTTCAAAATTGAATGAAGTAGATCAAGAATAATATAACGGAGACTTGGGAAACAATCACATTTACGATCACACCAGTCGGTTTGAAATATGATTTCACACTGAGCTAGAGACGTCCCTGCCAACAATGAGTCTGGTTTTAAGTTTTAAGTATGTCTGTGTTACAATAACTACAATGTGGAATGATAAATTAAATAATATATAATATAAGACGACATTAAGATATATGGATCATACGAGGAGTCAAAGAGGAAGGTAGAAATTTGGAAAGGATGGAGAATGCTGGGTTTGCAGTGAAAGACCTGCCCATGAGCAGAACACTATGAATGAATGAATGAATCATAATATAAGTTATCATAAATGAAAGTCCCTGCCAACAATGAGTCTGGTTTTAAGTTTTAAGTATGTCTGTGTTACAATAACTACAATGTGGAATGATAAATTAAATAATATATAATATAAGACGACATTAAGATATATGGATCATACGAGGAGTCAAAGAGGAAGGTAGAAATTTGGAAAGGTAGGAAATGGACACGGTTGTACGAAATCGAGTTAATATAAAACATTGATATTTTATACTCGCACAATGAAAAATTGTGATAATACCATATTAATCTCTGGTTTATGACTAACTAACGTTATTGTCCACAAGTATATACAAAAACAATACATCTTTACAGACAAAAACTTAAAAATATCGTCTCCCTTTGCCGGAATCATCAAAAAACGCCAAATAAATAGCTAGCCGCTGACGGTAAAATTCTGTAGCTGACCATAGTCCTGAAAACACCAGATTTAGCTACAAAACCGCTGAATTGGCAACACTGGATGTCAAGTAACGGAACGAATAACAATCTCTGTCAATAAATCCCGAATTTAGTTCTCGGCAAATTGAATCCAGACGTGCCATTCCGAGCTTAGTGATATGCACAAAGCAACTTCCCTAGACAAACCAGGAAACAATCGCACAATTTATCAACAATGGACTAAAAGAACTAAATACAAATAATGTTGACGAAAACAAAGTGCTGCTCACCTACACGGATACCGCGGCATACATAGTTACTACAATGGCGTTGCCTGGGCTATTGTATTCCTTTATGTTGCACGTGACGTGTCTTGCCCATGATATTGTCACAACAAGAATTTCATTTTTTTTTTCAAATTCAAATTTATTTGCAATTTACATTTTAATTGAATAATTATGAATAGATACCCGAAATGAGCATATGCTCGTGCTCGGGTACAGTCCAGTAGTCTACATAAATTTTGCAGGGTTGAAATAATAATGCTGATGATATAAATAATAGTAGTAGTAGTAGTAGTAGTAGTAGTAATAATAATAATAATAATAATAATAATAATAATAATAATAATAACTACAGTGATAAAACAAAAATAATTACAATAATAAAATAAATACTAGGACGGATAAAATAAAATATAAAACCACAAGCGAAAGTTAACACAACTTAAATAAGCATATAATAACCGGAAAAAATGACGAACTCGAAAATCAACAGAAAAGTTCGTTGTATCGCAGACGTCAGCAACCGCCGTATTGACACTGTGTTGTGCATTAATGGTAGTAGGGGGAAGCTGAAAGTCTACGTAACTGCCGTTCTCTTCGAATCTTCTCGTACAGTACAATCATGGGAAGTTAATGCTGCAAAAACAAAATGTCTACGAGTCAAACTGTTCATTATTACCAGGATAAATACAAATAATACTGAAATATTTTAATCAAGTTTCAGTTATAGATCTCTCCTTTTGTGCAAGAGGTATCATATCAAAATGCTTTATGAATGGCGGGGAAAATATAAATTTAAAAAACATTCTAGTGACAAGATATAGAGACAAGTACAATCAAGTGTATCTGTGGCGATGCTAAAGAATCATTTATTGAAGATATACATTGTTATTAATGAAGAAAATGATTTAATTTATATTTATTAGAATGTTTTATCTTATAAGTTACATTCATCAGATAAATACAATATAGATTAGTACCATATAATGCTAGTAACACTTAAAAAAAATAAAATAATAATAATAATAATAATAATAATAATAATAATAATAATAATAATAAAGTTTACCAATATCATACAAACATTTTCACTTTATTTTTAAACTTAAGAATGTGTAAATTGCTTATATCTGGATTATTTTTAAATACTGAATTATATACTCTTGGTCCATAATTCATACTGTGTCTAAATTCAGCTGTAGTGTGGAATTTAGGTTCTGCCAAAAGAGTTGGGACATTTCTTCTGGTGTTATGTATATGTTTTTACAGTTATAAAATTCATTCGATTTTTGTGTAACTAAGTTAGTAATGTATGTTTATATATTTGCTCAAATTTTAGTACTTGGAATTCAGAATAAATAAATTGTGTCGGATAATCAAGTGGTTTATGCAGACAAATTTTGATGATACGTTTTTATAGTAATGGCTTTCTATTTCAAATTTTAAACACTCCCGTCAACAATGGGCATTTCACTCCACACAGCAACACAGTATTCGTTATTGCACTTCAAAGACGACAATGACAATTCACTTGGATTATTGAGAACAACAATGTACTCCTAATTTCAACTAATGTTCACAAAGCCCTATTTACAAAACAAAACTGTGAGTTCTCAATTCACAATTCGTTTGCCTTGGCTAGATCTTCTAGCTCATTCACTGAAGTTCACGGTACCGAACCCAAGACTTCCCGAGACAGTCCACTGAACTTCGAACTCAAGACTTTCAGATAAAGTTCACCGCACGCCGAACCAAAGACTTCCGGCCGCTTTGATTCCGCTTGGACACTCACTGCTGCTTCACTAAAATTGACTGAACTGTTCTAAACTGAACCGAAATGGCTCTTCTCCGCTTCTTGTATTTATTGCTAGGTAACACTTCGCAAGCCTTCTATTTCTGGACGTTTCGTTTCAACAATCGGCTCGCGTAGCTTTTCAAAACTTCCAGCTTCGCGCCACATCGCAAATTCGGCAAGGTTTTCGTAGCTTTCCTCTCTCCCCGCGCGCCGCGTCACACGAGCCACGTTCCTTCCAAGAACGCTCTCCCTTCTGCGGGACGCGTGCTCGACTCTCGACGCGGCTGTCACAATATGAACCGCGTGGCAGAACAAGTAAGGGCAGATTTTCCTACGGTCAAAGAACTAATCTCTACGGTGAAAAATATTTCCGTCAAGTTACCGTCAAGGATACATGCTTTCAGAGGAGAGCACCCAGATATTCCTTAGCCACCTTAATCAGTCCTTACCTCATGCTGAACATGGTTAAAAGGAGCAGAGTACTACAGTGAGCATTTCTTAAAGATCCAGAAAGTCATAAAAAAATTTACACAAGGATGATGTTTGTGTCACTTCGGCAAAACAGTTACTGTACTTTAAGATCGCTTCTTCCCCCGTGATTTGGTTTACATTAGGAGGAGTCCAAACAACAGATCATGGAAGTACAAAGAGATGTGGGAGAAAGAGTGTGTACAAAAACTGAAAGTGATTTAAAAAGTAAAAGGATCTGAATGAATTGCATGCAGCAGCAGATATTCTTGTGGGGAAATGAATAATTATTGTTCTTGATTGCAGCATTCCAGTTTAACATGTGACGAAATTGAAGTATCCCGCCGTCACATCTGTTTATGAAGAACGTTCTGTTTCTGCTTATAAACTATTTTCACCGATAAGCGCCAAACTTGTTCTCGAGACCACTTAGATAAAATGTTGATAATGCGTTGCGAAGTCAGATATGGTTTGAACAGTTGAAACAATTGTTGTGCACTTTAAATGCATTTAGGTGGATACAAATAATTTTAAGTGACAGTACCGGTACCTTTCACAAAGTATAATCTTTTGAATAAACACATTTTGGACAATAAATTATAATTTCTTGTAGCTTAGAGCTATATTCTTATGGTCTAATGTTACGTTTTTGGCATTTGTCAATATATATTTGCGGATTTGTTAATATTGTATTACTTCGTTAAATATTTATGGTGTTTTTTATCTTATACATTCACAGCCTATTTGATGTTTTGTAAAGCCTTAATGAGGTACTGAAAGAGCTAGTTTTAGGTACCTAAAACAGATTTTTTATTGGTTTATTACTTACAAATCCGCGGTCTATTCATAACATGCCTTTCCATTCAAAGGTCATTGTTACATTAAAACAACAGCTAAGAAAATGTGTCGTATATTGGCCCCATTTTCTATGTAAATTATTTCTACATTTTGTTTTTGCAAGTGTCCAACATCTTGCTGGGTCTGTTTCAGATCTGTGGCTTAAGAAATTAGACAGTTACCACGACTGGTTCCTGCAACACGATAACTTCAAGTCTGACGAGAGAAAAAGGCTAGGAGGTGACTTCAATTCTGGTGATCTCTTCGGCTTTGATGACTCCTTCAGGAGGCTCAATCTTGACTAAATTGATGTTAACGGACAAGTACTGTAAATGATGAATGTTTCAACAAAAAATAACAGAATATCTATTTTTTTAAATCATGTAATAAATAATTAAACAGTTATAGATGCATCTTTCTTTCGACTCTATTCGTCTCAAATACCTGGTCATATACCAAACGTTGAGTTGCGCTTATGTCCTGGACGATAAGTAAGTGCTTTACTCCTTTCAAGGTTGTGCCAAAACGTAATACAGTAAAATGAAAAAAGGTGAGTTCAGATGAAAGTGCCTAAAAACACAGAACGAGATGTGATCGGAACCCTAACTTACAATGCGTTATTTGACGTTTCTAGTAAAGTTTATTCGTAAGTTTTGTGTTTATTAATATTTTTACGTGTGCCGGCAAACTCAACCACATATAATATCGAATATTTATAGCGTTATTATCAGGGAAATGATTTATATGTAAATACATATTTACTTATAAAGCTAATATAATTTATATTTTGCATTATCTTTATGTTTCACAATGTGTAGGGTTGAAAAATCCTACTTTTATTTTCCATATTTTTCCATATTTTAGAGTTTAGTACATATTTTCGTTAATTTCCATATATTTTCCATATTTCATATAAAACAGTCCATATTATATTAGGTTTAACAATAAAACAAAACAAAATTCCATTAACTTTTAAAAATACATTTCAACAATAGAGATTTAAACACATGTTCAGTAATCCCTTTAACATCAGAGTTATTTGAAAATTAGCAGTCCTATCAACAATGGGAAAGTAAGTTACAAAACTGTATTAATTTAATTTAAAATTTTTAACAGACTTCAGTTGTGCAGCTCAACAGTTAAATGCCAGTCAGAGTACACATAGGTTCAGTTTTGTAAATCATACTATAAAGACGGTAAATATGCCAAAAGTACGTCATTCAGTCAATTTAAAATCAAAACTAACAAGTTACATTTCAGAATTTAAAGAAGATGGTTTATCAACTGACAATAAAATATTATTTTGTAATTTGTGTCAGTGTGCAGTATCATCTACACAAAAGTTCCTGGTGCAACAACACATTACAACTAGTAAACATCAGGCCAACAAACAACTAAATTCCAAGCAGAGACAATTGTTTTTAACACAACCAACAACGTCGAATGTAAGATCTGAGTTTAACATCGACCTGTGCCGTTCTCTCATCTCTGCTGATATTCCTCTCTACAAACTAAAGAATAAGGTCTTCAGGGAATTCCTTGAAAAATATACTCAACATACAATCCCGGATGAGTCAACACTTAGGAAGACGTATGCTCCATCCATCTACGATGAGACAATACAGAAGATAAGAGATGAAATTAAAGATAGTTCAATTTGGGTTTCCATTGATGAGACTCCCGACAAAGAAGGTAGACTTGTTGGTAATGTAGTTATCGGTTTGTTAAGTGAACAATATTCTGAACGAATTCTTTTACATTGTGATGTTCTAGAAAAGTGCAATAACAAAACTATAGTTAAACTGTTCAACGAAGCTATGGGTATCCTGTGGCCAAAGGGTATTATGTACGATAATGTGTTATTCTTTATTAGCGATGCTGCCCCTTATATGGTCAAAGCTGGACAAGCATTATCTGTTGTATATCCTAAATTGACTCATTTTACTTGTGTGGCGCATGCATTTCATCGTGTGGCAGAAGTGGTCAGAGACAATTTCCCTAAAGTAGATTTGTTGATTTCATCAGTGAAAAAAGTATTTCTCAAAGCTCCCAGTAGAGTTAACGTGTTGAAAGAAATGTACCCTGAAATTCCATTGCCACCAAAGCCAATTTTAACTAGATGGGGTACATGGCTAGAAGCAGTTGAATATTATGCCGAACATATAGACTCTATTAACAATGTTCTCCTTGCATTGGACTCTGAAGATGCAGTCTCAATTGATACTGCGAAAACAGTTACCTGTGACATAAGTGTGAAGAATGACTTAGCTCACATTCAGCATACATTTTCATGCATCATAAAAACGCTCAAAAGTCTCCAAAATAGGCACCTTTCACTATCTGAAAGTTTTGAAATTATAAATAGTACTGTGGAACAACTGAATCGTGGTAGAGGTAAAGTTGCAGATGCAGTAAGAGCTAAGGTGGACACTGTACTTTCAAAAAACCCTGGATATGAAGAACTACAAAAGGTTGTTGCTGTGATGAGTGGTGAATCAACAGTGAAGATTAACTTGGACTTATCCCCAGCAGACATTGTGAAATTGAATTATGTACCAGTTACTTCTTGTGACGTCGAACGCTCTTTTAGTCAGTATAAATCTATCCTCAGAGACAATAGAAGAAGATTCACTTTTCAGCACTTGAAAGAAATGTTTGTAACCTATTGTTATGGTAACAGACAATAAAAATTGTGTTTTGTTGAAACTACATTGGAAGATAAGGTACGTCCATTATATTTTTTGTTTAGTTTGATTAAAATGTACCAATATTTAACGTACATAGTCATTTTTTTATAATTTTAAGTCCATATTTAATTCCATATTTTGGTAAAAATCCATATTTAATTCCATATTTTGGTAAAAATAACTACATATATATTTACATATTTCATATATTTTTAGTCCATATAAATCCGTTCCCTGGTTATTATACACATAACGTTACTCCGGCCATCCTCTACCAACGCGAAAGCTCTAGCAGTGTTCTTGGGGCTTAACGGCATCTTAACTCTCTTAAGTGTTGTTAAAAATGAGTTCAATATCACAGAATTCCATTATACACACACACACACACACACACACAAAAAAGAAAATAATAATGTTGTAACTTTGTTTTGGCTGCTTGTGTTTAGGATTGTAAATTTTAATGGCAAAGCAATAAAATAGAGTAAGGGACAAGAAGTGGCAAAAGAGGTGTCACAAACCAAACAACAGGTATACTATCATTTCCAAAACATGAATTAACACTTATCTAACACATCAGGTCAATAGAAGCACACAGTAATGTTATGATTTGTATTATGGTTTGATATTTCAAATTTATTCAAGTGTTGTGTTTTTTTTTTGTTTTTTTTTTTTTAGCCTCGGCAGTATATTATAGACTGCTATGTGAGGAAGGAGTTTTGTCCACAGCGTGCAGGAAGGATCTGCAAAGACGGACTGTTCACTGAAAGTTTCACGTTTTTGCGAATTGTTTGTGGATTTTTGGTGATTCTCTTTAACGGCATTTACGCAATAAAAATTAATAGTTGTTGATTAAAGTTTTCCAATAACCGTTGTTTGCACATCGTTATATTTATGCATAACCGTGTGTCAAAGAGTATAATGTAGCTTGCGTGGTATTTTGCCACCCTACTACACATCGGCAATCAATAACGAATTATGCTTTATACAAAAAGGCTTCACTGTTCAGCGAAGGCAGATGTACAAGTAGTATAGTCTAATTGTTTCTTTCTTTATTGTGAATTATCATAGCTGGGAACATTATATTTAATACGAAAGTCAAACCCATTACAGGCCGAATCGGCTCAAAGTTTGTGGGAGGTTAAGACTCCCATCTTTACAATCAGCATTAATGGCAGTAGGGATGTCAGTCCTAAGTGCTCGTCATATTTACAACCAAGAGAATGCGCCTGGTATTCATTTGTTAGAGGCCGTGTAAGCTCCAGGGTCATAGTCCGGGCGAATGGGTTAGATCTTTGGAAAAATTCATGACCCCATTGGGAATTTAACCCGCGAACTTTCGGCTTCATAGAGTTACTCTTTTATATTTAATGTAGTAAACAATAAGTTTTTTTTTCTATATGTGGCAGTTCACTGTTTAAATCGATAGTTTAAACAATTTTTCAAAGTTATTTCATAAAAATTAAGAGAGGTATTGCTGTTACGTGAACATTGGAGAATCTTTAAAAGAAGATGGTACTACAAAATTAAAATATTCACTCCATTGTTATAGAATGCATTAGAAGGAACTAGTATTAGGGTGAATGTTGCCTAAACGAAATATTATTTCGTGCTTACTCCTAATTTGAATATGAATATCACCGTCACAACAAATACAGACGCATTTGAAAAAGTAAACCAGTTTATCTGTTTGGCAAAATTAATTACTTATAATGATAATATAAAACAAGACATTAATACGGGTATACAAACAGAAAGTACTACACCGCCCAGTACGACCCTCTTCTAAAAAATCATTTGGAGACATATACAGTATTCAAAGATGTATCAAATCGTATTCAAAATGATTTTATTGAATCTCTTGCCAGTGCACGTAATAAGGAAATTAAATAGCAATTGCAGAAATCTGATCTTTGCCATATTAGCTGGTGAGACAACTGACGTCTCAAATAAATCACAATTTTCTCTCATTTCTCGATATACGACTGAAGGAAGAGTGGTAGAGCGGTTTGTGTGCCTCCGTGATGTAAGTGAGGACAAAACAGCGGTAGTTCATTCTGATCTTATTTTTAAGACATATTCAAGACTTTTGAAACTTGTCGCAGAGAGCTACGATGGAAGTGAAGTGATGGCCTCTTCATTACATGTTGTCAAGATAATATTAAGGCGGCTTTTCCACACCCTTTGTTCACTGCTATGCACATTGTTTAAATTTAGCACTGTCCCAAAGTGCTTCAAGTATTCCTGAATGCCGTATATTTTTTGCTATTCTTTCTGAGTGTGCAGCGTTTTTTTCCAAATCATCAAAGGGCACAAAATTTCTTGATGAATTTCTGGGTCGACGTTTACCACATGTTTCCCCAATAAGATGAAATAACTCGTCACGAATTACTAATACTTAGAGTAGTCTTTTATAATAGTACTTTTAATTTTAGGCAGTAATTGCAGTAGGCCTAATCTTATAGACTTTGTAAAAAAAATTATACCAAATACCACTGCATTTTTATAATTAGTAATATTATAAGTACTTTAATCAAATATAAATAGTAAGAAGGAAAAGAAAACTTGAATACCCGGCTGCTTGGGTAATCTGTTGGGCCACCGCACGTCAGTGATATTTGATATATGAAAATGTCATTTTTGTTTAATATTAATTTGCGGAACGAAAATTTATATATTGATTCGGATCAAATTTCTGCACATTTAAAGAACAAAACTAAAATTCGTTCATATATCATAATACACTCCTCTCTCAAATTCAGTGTGCATATTGGGAATCAATTCAATAGCTCTCCGAAAATACGCTATGAAATATTTCATAAAAGAAGCACTAAGGTATGTATATATGTATGTTTGTATGTATGTATGTATGTATGTATGTATGTATGTATGTATGTATGTATGTATGTATGTATGTATGTATGTATGTATGTATGTATGCATGCATGTATGCATGCATGTATGCATGTATGTGTTGTGCGACCGTCACTTAGGTCGCACTGTTTGCTAGCAGGATGGCTACTGCGTTCGACTCCTGCTCACACTTATCAGGATTTCTGACACCACCATTTTACTCAATAATGGAAACGATTTCACTGGAAGAGCTGGAGCTCTCAGGATTAGAGACCTGCAAAACTGCGCACACAACCGGTTTAGATTCGACCGGTCAGAGCTCAACCGCCTACAATGAACATCGGGCCGAATAACTCGGTTGTCGAGCGGTTGCGCCTGATGTATTGCAAAGTGGACAGAACATCAGGCGGATTTACATGAAACTAACGTTTTTCGAGTACACAACCGGAGTAACAAGGAAATTTACGTTGTCTTATTGAAAAAAAAAATGTTTGCAAGTATTCTTACAGTTCATTCGACACTATAACACATATATTTTCTTTATTATTCTGAACTTGCAGTAACTTTATAAGTATCGTTTATATTTTAAACTTTTAGAATGTTTATTAAAGATATTATTAATTGGTCCAACAGAATAATATCCGTTAATATTATATATTAAATATTAATTTTAGAGTTTTACTAATGAAAGTTGCTCAAAAGATATGTTAAACAATGTTATAGATTTTCACAGAACAAGACGTGCACAAGCCATCTATATTTTTCTTACCAATAAACGCTATATAGCTGGCGTTTTTCTATACCAGTGTTAAAGAGTATACGTCATAACTTCATCATTTGATTACGTCGTAACTCTTTCTCGTCACATATTGACTGAATTTTGTTCGATTTGTATAACCTAATGATCGATATTATATAAGCTCATGTAAGATCGCGAATTATTTAGAACACAAATCTCACACAGAAAGAAATGTGTAAGGAGGAAGAAAATACGATCTCCAAATAACACCAGGTACATTTCATCATACAATAACTCTTTAACATTTTCTCAGTAAACAAACAGAGTAATAATATTGAAGGATATTTATTTTGTTTAATTACAAAAATATGTTTGCTTCAAATAGGAATACAAATAATTTGACACTTTAATACATTTATTTTTGTATTTCGAACTTGCAGTAATTTGACTAGTAACAAATAAATGAACAATGGCCACAGTGACATCGAAGGAAATAGACGTAATGTATAATGTGAAATATCATAATGTAAACATATTCAAAAATATAATTACAATTCATTATAAAACAAAATAGGAAATAGGTACATAAGTCCATTATGACGATCGTACTTTAAACTAAAAATAATGTATAGGCCTACCTCTAAAACAATGGTTGCATGCTTTTTAATTATTCTAATCAGTTGCAATATTATTTATTAAGAAATCAATTTAAAAAGATAAACAGTAATGCTATTTTCAACAATACGATTACTTTGGCTCCCAATGGTTGTTGTTCTGTACAAAATAAGTATAATTTACACATTTCTAAACTACGAATAACAAAAGAATAGCAAGGTTTACAAACAAGTCATTCTGTATAGAAAAGATCTACTTCAGAGAAAACAAGTGTCATTCAAAGAACTATTTTATTACACACGTGCTAATATCAACTATTTGATGTTCACAATTATTATTAGGGCCTATTATCATAGACTACATGATCAGAGTTGACTTCTTGTGTTTATGTATTAATAAATCTTTTTACTAGTCTAAAGTTACGCTCGGTGGAAACACTTATTCATGGAATGGCCAATATTCGTTTCACAGGTGTTGCTAGAGAGGCAAGAGTTGTTTGGTGATCTTTCCATCAATTTAGTATGTAGAAAATGAAATGAGCATAATGTATAATGTGAGATATAAGTAAATAAATCCAAAATAGAATTACAATTAATCACAAAACATAAAATTAAATAATTATTAACTCTAAATGCATTCCTCCAAAACAGTAGCTATTCATATACAGGGTAGAAGTGAAATAACCCTGCAGATTGTACGGGGCGATAAGTTCACTTAAATGAATGGAAAACATATATTACGTTTATGACTCTAGTCATAGTAAACATACTAAAAGCATTGGTTGTAGTAGGTTTCAGAATATATAAGTTATTTTTGTTTTAGTTTTACTATTGATCGAGTTTACTGTTTTTTAAGTGTGTCATTATTGTAATATTATAATTCAGTTTTCTAGTGTAAGCAAAAATTACAACCTTGGTAAATTGTGGATACCGAAAGTTTTTATTCTGCAATTTACGCTTTACAACGTCTGTAGTTTCACGCTGCATTCTGTTTGTTCCTCTTGATGATCCGCAGCTATAATATCTGGATGGTTCACTGTGACCTTCATTTTACACGCCAGAGCCGTCCACCCACAGAGAGATCGAATCAACTCGAATACAAATTAAACCGAATACTGAGGCAGTACGCAAGCAGATGTACTTCGCATACTGCCTATAAAGCCAGGCGTTCAGTAGCGCTATGTAAGTTCCTTCGGTTTTCAACCGGTTTGCAGGACTCTACTCAGGATACTATAGGACAAGTACATGGTTACTGAATTTAATCTGTATTGAGTGCAATTGAAAACTCTACTTGATTTATTATGTATTTACAAAATTTACATATATAAGTTACTTACAAGATATTTCATGGGCTGACCCTGACCTCATGCCGCTACCGTCTTTCACATCCAAGTCTCTCGATAACACTCCGTCAGTCTCAACTAACTCCAGAATCTCCTCACCAACACTTTTTATGTTTCGTTATCCGTTTCCCGCCCGGGGTACCGACCACATCATCCACAGGTGAGATGGGCTTAAAACCCCTTTTGATATCATGTGCTTACAGATGTCGTCTTAATCAAACATCTATTACATTTAATTCGATTCAATGCAATAAAATGATAAGTTGCTTTAATGAGACTACGCGTAAGAGAACAGTTCGAACAATGCGTGATATAATTTAACCAATTAAAATGCATGCTTTGTCTTTCTGGACCAATGCATATTATTGCGTCCCCAAAACTCGCTAAGGATTGTTTCATATAGGCTAAAACAATTTTTAACTCAAAGAGGAAGCAAAAACAGATAAAATTGTATTAAACCGTTTAGTTTCAAATATCTCAAAGAATAACCACTTGAAATTAAAATTACATTACTTACTATTTACCCTGTTTGCGGGGGACCAAAAAAAAAAAAACATGAGGTACCTCAAGCTGTTATTGCACGAAACGCCTCTATTTTTTTGCTTGTTTTTTTTAAATTTATTTTTCTCTTTATTACTTTCTGTTTGTATACCCGCATTAATGTCTTCTTTTATATCATCATTATAAGTAATTAATTTTGCCAAACAGATAAACTGATTTACTTTTTCAAATGCGTCAATATTTATTGTGACGGTGATATTCATATTCAAATTAATAAATGATATTTATAAATAATACGAAATAATATTTCGTTTAGGCAACATTCACCCTAATACTAGTTCTTTCTAATGCATTCTATAACAATGGAGTGAATATTTTAATTTTTTAGTACCATCTTCTTTTAAAGATTCTCCAACGTTCACGTAACAGCAATACCTCTTTTAATTTTTATGAAATAACTTCGAAAAATTGTTTAAACTATCGATTTAAACACTGAACTGCCACATTTAGAAAAAAACTTATTGTTTACTACATTAAATATAAAAGAGTAACTCTATAAAGTCGAAAGTTCGCGGGTTAAATTCCCAATGGGGTCATGAATTTTTCCAATGATCTAACCTATTTGCCCGGACTATGACCCTGGAGTTTACACGGCCTTTAACAAATGAATACAAGGCGCATTTTCTTGGTTGTAAATATGACGAGCACTTAGGACTGACATCCCTACTGCCATTAATGCTGATTGTAAAGGTGGGAGCCTTAACCTCCCACAAACTTTGAGCCGATTTGGCCTGTAATGGGTTTGACTTTCGTATTGAATATAATGTTCCCAGCTATGATTGTTCACAATAAAGAAAGAAACAATTAGAATATACTACTTGTACATCTGCCTTCACTGTTCTTCTTTGTACTGACACTGCATTTCTGCAGTGAAGCCTTTTTGTATAAAGCATAATTCGTTATTGATTGCCGATGTGTAGTAGGGTGGCAAAATACCACGCAAGCTACATTATACTCTTTGACACACGGTTATGCATAAATATAACGATGTGCAAACAACGGTTATTGGAAAACTTTAATCAACAACTATTAATTTTTATTGCGTAAATGCCGTTGAAAAGAATCACCAAAAATCCACAAATAATTCGCAAAAACGTGAAACTTTCAGTGAACAGTCCGTCTTTGCAGATCCTTCCTGCACGCTGGGACAAAACTCCTTCCTCACATAACAGTCCATAATATACTGCCGAGGCTAAAAAAAAAAACACACACAAAAAAAAACACAACACTTGAATAAATTTGAATAACCAAACCAAAATACAAATTATAACATTACTGTGTGCTTCTATTGACCTGATGTGTTAGATAAGTGTTAATTCATGTTTTGGAAATGATAGTATACCTGTTGTTTGTTTTGTGACACCTCTTTTGCCACTTCTTGTCCCTTACTCTATTTTATTGCTGTGTCATTAAAATTTACAATCCTAAACACAAGCAGCCAAAACAAAGTTACAACATTATTATTTCCTTTTTTTTGTGTGTGTGTGTATAATGGAATTCTGTGATATTGAACTAATTTTTAACAACACTTAAGAGAGTTAAGATGCCGTTAAGCCCCAAGAACACTGCTAGAGCTGTCGCGTTGGTAGAGGATGGCCGGAGTAACGTTATGTGTATAATAACGCTATAAATATCCGATATTATATGTGGTTGAGTTTGCTGGCACACGTAAAAATATTAATAAACACAAAACTTACGAATAAACTTTACTAGAAACGTCAAATAACGCATTGTAGGTTAGGGTCCCGATCACATCTCGTTCTGTATTTTTAGGCAATTTCATCTGAACTTACCTTTTTTCATTTTACTCTATTACGTTTTGGCACAACCTTGAAAGGAGTAAAGCACTTACTTATCGTCCAGGACATAAGCGCAGCTCCACGTTTGGTATATGACCAGGTATTTGAGACGAATAGAGTCGAAAGAAAGATGCATCTATAACTGTTTAATTATTTATTACATGACTTTAAAAAATAGATATTCTGTTATTTTTTGTTGAAACAGTTCATCATTTACAGTACTTGTCCGTTAACATGAATTTAGTCAAGATTGAGCCTCCTGAAGGAGTCATCAAAGCCGAAGAGATCACCAGAATTAAAGTCACCTCCTAGTCTTTTTCTCTCGTCAGACTTGAAGTTATTGTGTTGCAGGAACCAGTCGTGGTAACTGTCTAATTTCTTAAGCCACAGATCTGAAACAGACCCAGCAAGATGTTGGACACTTGCTAAAACAAAATGTAGAAATAATTTACTATATAGAAAGTGGGGCCAATATACGACACATTTTCTTAGCTGTTGTTTTAAACAATGACCTTTGAATGGAAAGGCATGTTATGAATAGACCGCGGACTTGTAAGTAATAATCTAACAAAAAATCTGTTTTAGGTATCTAAAACTAGCTCTTTCAGTACCTCATTAAGACTTTACAAAACATAAAATAGGCTGTGAATGTATAAGATAAAAAACACCATAAATATTTAACGAAGTAATACAATATTAACAAATCCGCAAATATATATTGACAAATGCCAAAAACGTAACATTAGACCTTAAGAATATAGCTCTAAGCTACAGGAAATTATAATTTATTGTCCAAAGTGTGTTTATTCAAAAGATTATGCTCTGTCAAAGGTACCGGTACTGTCACTTTAAATGATTTGTATACACCTAAATGCATTTAAAGTGCACAACAATTGTTTCAACTGTTCAAACCATATCTGACTTCGCAACGCATTATCAACATTTTATCTAAGTGGTCTCGAGAACAAGTTTGGCGCTTATCGGTGAAAATAGTTTATAAGCAGAAACAGAACGTTCTTCATAAACAGATGTGACGGCGGGATACTTCAATTTCGTCACATGTTAAACTGGAATGCTGCAATCAAGAACACTAATTATTCATTTCCCCACAAGAATATCTGCTGCTGCACGCAATTCCTTCAGATCCTTTTACTTTTTAAATCACTTTCAATTTTTGTACACACTCTTTCTCCCACATCTCTTTGTACTTCCATGATCTGTTGTTTGGACTCCTCCTAATGTAAACCAAATCACGGGGGAAGAAGCGATCTTAAAGTACAGTAACTGTTTTGCCGAAGTGACACAAACATCATCCTTGTGTAAATATTTTTATGACTTTCTGGATCTTTAAGAAATGCTCACTGTAGTACTCTGCTCCTTTTAACCATGTTCAGCATGAGGTAAGGACTGATTAAGGTGGCTAAGGAATATCTGGGTGCTCTCCTCTGAAAGCATGTATCCTTGACGGTAACTTGACGGAAATATTTTTCACCGTAGAGATTAGTTCTTTGACCGTAGGGAAATCTACCCTTACTTGTTCTGCCACGCGGTTCATATTGTGACAGCCGCGTCGAGAGTCGAGCACGCGTCCCGCAGAAGGGAGGGCGCGCGTGGAAGAAACGAGGCGCGTGGGGAGAGAGGAAAGCTGCGAAAAGCTTGCCGAAGTTGCAATGTGGCGCGAAGCAAAGGAGGGAAGCTGGAAGT
Organism: Periplaneta americana; assembly: GCF_040183065.1. Taxonomy (NCBI): domain Eukaryota; kingdom Metazoa; phylum Arthropoda; class Insecta; order Blattodea; family Blattidae; genus Periplaneta; species Periplaneta americana. The sequence goes on from NC_091129.1 coordinate 38,084,591, forward strand.
TTCGAAAAGCTTCGCGAGCCGATTGTTGTAACGAAACGTCCAGTAATAGAAGGCTCGCGAAGTGTTACTTAGCAATAAATACAAGAAGCGGAGAAGAGCCATTTCGGTTCAGTTTAGAACAGTTCAGTCAGTTTTTGTGAAGCAGCAGTGAGCGTCCAGGCGGAAGCAAAGCGGCCGAAAGTCTTTGGATCGGCGTGCGGTGAACTTTATGTGAAAGTCTTGAGTTCGAAGTTCAATGGACTGTCTCGGGAAGTCTTGGGTTCGATATACCGTGAACTTCAGTGAATGAGCTAGAAGAACTAGCCAAGACAAAGGAACTGTGAACTGAGAACTGACAGTTTTGTTTTTTAAATAGTGCTTTGTGAACATTAGTTGAAATTAGGAGTACATTGTTGTTCTCAATAATCGAAGTCAATTGTCATCCTCGTCTGTGGAGTGCAATAACGAATACTGAGTTGCTGTGTGGAGTGAAATACCCATTGTTGACGAGAGTGTTTAAAATTCAGAAATAGAGAGCCATTCTTGTTGTGAAAATATCATGGGCAAGACACGTCACGTGCAACATAAAAGAATACAACAGCCCAGGCAACGCCATTGCAGTAACCATGTATGCCGCGGCATCTTTGTAGGTGAGCAGCACTTTGTTTCCGTTAACATTATTTGGATATAGTTCTTTCAGTCCATTGTTGATAAATGGTGCGATTTGGTTAGTCTAAGGAATTGCTTTGTGCCTATCAATAAGCTCGGAATAGCACGTCTGGATTCAATTTCCCGAGAACAGAATTCGGAATTTATTGACCAAGATTGTTATTCGTTCCGTCACTTGACATCCATATATGTGAATCTCCAATATGCTGTCAGATTCTGTTCATTGCGTCATGTAGATTGAATCCAAGTAATGCTTGCGCACATTTGACTCAGAAAGGATTAATTGGTTGCAGTATTTTTCAAGAAACGTTTTGAATGTTAGATATTCTAGTTTTCGAAAATGAATGCATGCTGCTACACCTGCATGTCATAAGGCACTATAAAACTGATTGCGTTTGCTGGATTCTTCATATAGGGATTGCTGACGTTTAGATTAAGTGTTTGCAGATAGTAAACAATTTGATAAATTGAAAACATAA